>NC_138354.1:19987143-20511821 GCF_046562875.1 Panthera onca
AAATGAGCCTTCTTCCCCCCCCCCCCCCCCCCCCCCCCCCCCCGCCGAGGGCGGCTTTCTCCAGATGCCAAGAGCCCCCAACCAAGGCTCACCTCTGAGGGAAGCAGGGGAGCGGGAAACCACAGGAGGCGGCCCAGGAGTCTGGCGTGGGGGGGTGGGGGGGCTTGGCTCAAGGATCCACATAAGCCTCGGGGAAACTGCAGGGCCACCGACCCGGGGATTTCACCCCGCCTCAGCTCTCCTGGGGCTGTCCCAGGATTTGCGCGCTGATGGCTTCCAAAGCTGTGTATCTTGGGCAAGCCGCTCAACCGCTCTGTGCCTCAATTCTCTCATCTGTGAAAGGAGGATCATAATAGCGCCTACCCCGTGGGGTTGTTATGTGGATTAAATGAGCGCCGGACACAAAACAACCACTACATACGTGTGGGCTTCTATCGTCTACCCAGGATCATGCCCCCATTTGCAGGTGGAGACAGCGGCGGGGGGCGGGGGGGGGGGGGGCTCAGAGAGGGGACTTGCCCCGTGCCACTCAGCCAGCCTCAGTTCCTGGAGGCGGCACAGGCTCCCTCCGTCCGACCCCAAACCCAGCACGTCAGACCAGATTCTTAATAACATCTTTTATTGATTTTGCAAGAGAAAAAAATAGAAATTTATTTTAGAGTTAATGCCTGTACAGCTTTTTTTTTTCCCCCTCCTAAATTGCACGGTGCATACAATTATTATAAACATCAGTGGAGATTCTGGGAGCGTGTGCGCTGCTCGAGCAATCTCCCCGACAGTCTGACCCGGGCCCCAGCCTCAGGTGGGGACGGGAAGCCGTGACAGCCTTTAAAGTCGTGGCACCCGTTTTGGTCCCTAAGCGCCGGCCTGATCAGCCCCCGACTCCCCCCAAGCCTCGGCTCTCCTGGGAGCCCACAGGCCTTGGGGGCACCCGCCCCATCTGGGAGGTGAGCAGGGGAAACAATTCCTCGTCTTCGCATCGGCCCCCTGCTCCAAATGAAAAGCGCATTTGCATAGCTGCTCCGCGGAAGCTGCAAAGCTCATAAAGTATCTGCCGGGCTCTCGGTTGCATAGGAACGTACTTCGAGTACAGCGCTGCGGCGGGGCCGGGCTGGGCGCCAGGAAAACAACGGATTAATATTTGGAACGAGAAATTACCCACCACTGGGAAACCAATTAGGTCCCTGATCCGGGCTTGTTACATAGATGGAAATAGATGCGTTCTGAGCTCCACTCGGCTGGGGGTGCAAGGCACATTTCCAACTCGCGGGGAAGCTGCTGGGAGGGGGGGAAGGGGTGGGGGCACCAGACACCTCGCTGCCCGCAGGCAAGGGCGCCCGGCACGGGCGAGACGGGGGGAGGCGAGTGAGAGAAGCCCGTGGCGAGACCGCAGGGATGCGGCCGCCCTCCTCCAGACAGAGTTCAAGGGGAAGGGGAGGTGGGCTCTGGGGCGCGAGGGTGGGGTTGTGGCCCTGGTCCTCGGCCTGCCCTGCGTCCGGAGCCTTCTGGGGCGTGAAGCTGTCCACCCGCGGGTCCCACGTGGGCCTGGCAGCATGGCGGGTGGGCACGGCCCCCTTCCTCTTCCCAATGAGACACACACGTCCCCGGGGATCTGTCCTCCTTGCCTGGGATGAGTGAGGGGGGTGCAGCGGCCCTGGCTAGACCTTCGGGGGACCAGGGAACTGCCCCACCTTCTCAGCCAGCTGCACCGGCCCCCGGATGAGGGAGGGACGTGGGGGCGGGGAGCTGCTGGCACCCCTCCCCTTGCTGTTGGGGTCTGAGGCCTGACCCCGGGCCCGGGACAGCCACACTCTGTGCTGGGAGCAAGTCCTCCCCGGCCACCCCACCATCTGGGCCTGAGCAGGGACAGGCGTGAGTGCGTGTGGCCCTGCTTTGCTGGGTCCTGCGGGAGGGCACCGAGCTGGGTGTCCTGGGAGGGAGCCCCCGAGCCACAAGGCGGAGGAAGGCCGTGCCACGCGAGTCCTCTTTCCAAGTCCTCTTTCGCGACGGGACTCCTTCTTCCAGCCCCCGGAGTCCAGGCTGCCGAGGCTGAGGTCTGGGGGCGGGCGACACGGGTGCTGGGCGGGGCCGGTGACAGAGCCCGGCTCCGGTCGGGAGGCCCGGCTCTCCCTCCTCCGCCAGTCAGCACCGCCACCGTCGCACTGTCTCCTTCTCGCTTATGCAGGTTTTGGGGCGCAGTGCTGTCGGGGAGAGTACAGAGGGGTGGACGTTACCCAGCCTCAGTCACCGAGGGCGGCCCCACGCCCTAGGGGTGAAGTCCGGACCGTCCTGGTGGCCTGGCCAGGCCACCGCCTGCAGCCCCGGAGCCCATCGCCCGCACGCCGACCCATCCCCTCCCCTGCAGCGACTCTGCTGCCTCGCCTCCGGGCCTTTGCCACGCTGTTCCCTCTGCCTGGCCAGCTCCCCGTATCTCTTAGGGTGCAGCTCAAACAGCACCTCCTCTGGGAAGCCCTCGCCCCCTGCATCCCCCACTGGTTTCCCAGCCGCCTCCATACAGCACGTCTGCCCTTCGGGGCCTTTTCCCTCTGCGTCCCAAGGGCCTGCCTCCCAGGAAGCCACACCGGGTCACAGGCGCCTGTGGGACGTGGGAAGCACGTTGCCCCTGGGGTTCTGCCCCCACAGCCCCAGCTCAGCCGCCAGGCGGGCTCCTGGGCGGAGCAGAGGGGTCCGAGGGGCGGGCAGGGGCTGCTGGCTCCCGACCGTTCAGCCTTAACTCCCGAGGGCTACGCTCTGGGCCGAGAGGCGACACTGACCTGGGTCAACCGCGCTCTGCTTCCTTTTCGAGTTGGTAATGATTTGGTTTTCGTTCATCATCTGGACGTCCTGATCCTCCACCTGATTGCTGGGGGGAGGGAGAGGAAGGAAGGTTCGACCCCTGCCGTCTGTCCCCGTTAGGGCCGGCGGGGGAGGCCGTGGGGCGGGCCTGGGGCGCACCTGATGGCGGTGCGTTTCTCCTGGCGGCACACGTCTGCGTCCTCGGTGAAGAGGATGGTGTGGTAGGGCAGCGTGGGCTCGCACGTGGGCAGGATGCCCCCCACCAGGTGGCCCACCATGGCCAGGATCCCGTTGTACACAAGCAAGTCGTCCACCAGGAGCTGGACAGACAGAGGAGGCGCTGCACCGTGTGGCCGGGGTGGGGTGGGGGGGGATAGGGACCCTTCCCCCCACCCCCCTACCCCCGGCCTCGGGCAAAGCAGGTCACTGCTCCGAGCCTCGCCCGCTAGCCCGGCCCGCGTTATGGTGTCAGATCTTTGCAACCCTCGGCCAGACGGGGACGGGGAGGCTTCAAATACCTTTAGCCCACGTGGCCGAGCCGGGAGGCAAATCTGGGCCTCTGGCCCCCGAGGCCCCGGCTCTCCCGGCCCCAGAGTTGCCTCCCCGCGCGAAGAACTCCCTAAACCAATATGACTGGAAAAGACAAGATGAAAGAAAAGCCACTTTCGGTTTGTTTTTTTTTCAGGGTGATGATTCAAATCACTCGAGGCGGGTTTTGAATTCACGATGGGACGGCGAATTTCCCTGCATCTGAGGACCAGGCAGTGGTGTCCAAGGTAGCGACGGAGAGGAGTAAATCAAACGGCGGCGACGAATGGTAATTGCCGGCAGCCTAATTACCAACCAGCATAATTATCTCAAAAAACCCAGCTAATAAGTACTTACGCCAAACTCCTTCACCCCTCGATGGGGCGTTTTTGCATAATTCCACAGTTTGATCATTGACACGGTGGTAGGCAGATCGAAAATCACATAGACCCGGTTCACCTGTCAGAGGCAAGAACTCATTAAAATGGGCATGTTTGGAAACAGAGGCGCGGGGCGGGGCGGGGGGGCGCCAGACGCGGGCAGGGGTGAGCCGGGCGGGCGCGGGAGGCAGCGCCTGGGCTGCTGGGGCCGCGGTGCGTGGGGCTCCCGCTGCCTTCTGTCTCCTGGAAGCCCATCTCGAGTCCGGTCACGTGTGGCTGCGTTTGCAACAAACCGCTGAGCTGGCTCCGGGAGGGCCTGTTTTCTCGGGCCTGGCGTGGCCCTCATCTAAATACCCACGGAGAATTGGGTGCGCCCTTCCCTCTCCCCCAGGTCAGGCCAGACGCTTCACGGGCCAAAGGGGCGGGCCCCAGGTCAAGGAGCACTGTCTCCGGCGATCAGCACAGCCTTGACCCCGATCTGTCCTTTCCCCCAACCACAAATGAGCAGCACGGCGCAGGCCCTGAAAGCAGTGTGGGATAATATCCAGCATGGGTCTTTGAATCTCTGCCTGGCGCAGGGGTGGTGGAGGGGTGTCGGGATCAGTGGCAGAATCAGCTACTAAGGTCAGACCTTCAGCTTCCCCCACCCCCGCCCGCCCCCGCCACCCCCGCTGCCCCCACAAAGACTCTCCAATATCAGGGGGCCCCTCGCACGACAGAATAAAGCAAAAAGCAGTCAGTGCTGGCCCCGGGCTGCAGGCTGCAGGCTCCGTTTTGCCCCAGGCCCTGGGGCTCGGCCTCCGGCCATCCTCAGAATGTCTCAGAGGATGTCGGGAGTGCAGGGGGGCGGGTCAGGGTACTGCTGGGGCAGGGGCAGCCTTCTGACTGCACCGCGGAAATAATAAAGGTCCTCAAACTCAGTTGCCCAAGGGGCTCAAGCAGATACGAATATTGGAGTCCAAGGGCACCTGGGTGGTTCAGTCGGTTGAGTGTCCGGCTTCGACTCAGGGCTTGATCTCCGGGCTCGTGAGTTCAAGCCCCGAGTCGGTCTCTGCCCTCAGCACCGAGCTCGCTTCAGATCCTCTGTTCCCCTCTCTCTCGGCCCCTCCCCAGCTTGTACTCTCTCAACAACAACAACAACAACAACAACAACAACAACAACAAACGTTCGAGTCCAGCTGGGAGCGTGACAGCTGGGCAGACGACCTCACACCAAAAGCCAAGTGAAAGACGACGGGAAAACACGCGCTGGCCAAACACCAGATGGCCGTGGGCGGGCGGGGCCCGGGTCTCAGGGCTGAGAGACCTCCGTGTTTCTCCGCTGCAGCGGTGGGGCTGGCCTCCGCTCAGGGGGGACGGATGCTCGGGGCTCACGGGGGACACTGTTGGAAGAGCTCCCCAACAGAGCTGCTGATGCCGTCTCTGTGCTCTGAGGGCCAAATGTACCTCCCGGTCGTCCTGCCCAGTCACACGGAGGGGAAGGGGACACTTCCGCCGTCACAGGCGTGCCCCAGGGCCTGCGGCACTCACATACTCGGGCAAGAGGGTGGCGCGGGGCTAGAACGACCTGCCCGGCCGGCCTGTCTCCTCTCTCTCTAGCCGGGTGGGTGAAGGCCACCCCCCAAGACCCCCAGTGACCAGCAGGACCAGTGAGAGGGTCTGAGGTCTGCAAAACTGAGTCCGCTGAAGAGCTGGCAGGCAGATCTGGGGCCAGAGGTCGGGGTCCGGTGCCCGGTGCTCTCAAGGCGGAGCAGACACAGGGAATGAGGCCAGAGGATGGGGCTGGGAGGGCAGAGGGGGCTGCTGCACGGGCCCTCCAGAGTCCCATGTGGGCGGCCTCTTGTCACAACCACCCCAAGAGCGCCGAGAAAGAACTTGCCCCGAAGAGTGCCCGTCAGAGTGTTAGTTAGCTAGACGTGAGCCTTCCTGACGGCCCTCGGGCATTTTGGTTCGTTGGAGATTCACTCGCCTGGAACAAAGACGCGTCACCGAGGCCAAGGACACAAAGTCGCCCTGCCCACCCCGGGGCGGGGAGTCCCCGCAAACCCACCAGTCCCGGCAGGATGGGAGCCAGCCACATGTGCCTGCCATCGCAGGTGTCGTTCACTTGGTCGATGAGCTTGTCGGGCGTCCGGACGTCCCCGCACACGCCCTCCAGGGAGTTCACGCTGTCGGGGAAGGCGGCGATATCTGGGGAGCCTCTAAGCTGCCATAACCCAAAGCAGTGTGCTGGCAGCTGCGTGCCACCCTGGCGGCCGCTGGCCTCGTCACGCTGATGGCGTGGCCCAGGGGACGCTGGGGCTGGCGGGCAGAATGGCCGTCCGCTGCTCTGGGCAGCCGGAAGAGCGACAGCCAAATTAGACATGCCAGGGAAAATGAGCACAGAGGCCAACGGGGGTGGGTGTGTGGGGAGGAGGTGACCAGTTTCAAGGAAAGGGGAGGAGCCGTGCAGACGGATGGCGGGGAAAGAGCAGTCTCACCGGACTGCTGGCGGCAGGAACAGAATTTGTGGCTGACGCTTTGGAGAGTGGAGGACAAACTGCTAAGGTGTTCCTTTCCAAGGGGACACGGCCTCGGCATGTGAGGACCAGCCTGAGACTGGACACAGCGGGGGGGAGCCGGGCCCAGCTATGGCCACTCAACTCCCTGACATTAGCGCGGATCTGGACAAACCAGGTCCGGTGCTGGCTCTGCATTCTGACCTGGGGTCTTGGGAAAGTCACAGAGCACCTTGGGGCCTGTTTCCTCATCTGTAAAATGGGTATAAAAACCTCCACGTCCGGGGCGCCTGGGTGGTCAGTCGGTTCGACTTCGGCTCAGGTCATGATCTCACGGTTCGTGGGTTCGAGCCCCGCGTCGGGCTCTGTGCCGACAGCTCAGAGGCTGGAGCCTGCTTTGGATTCTGTCTCCCTCTCTCTCTGACCCTGCCCCGCTCGCACTCTCTCGCTCTCTCTCTCAAAAATAAGTAAACGTTAAAAAAAAAAATTAAAAACCTCCACATCCCAGAATTGATGTGAGGCTCTCAGAGGACACTGGATGTGAGCGTGCCCAGTAAAATCAACACAGCCTTACATATCCAAGGACTCACTAACAACAATCAAAACCACCAACAATCATTTGTCAGGTGGGGAGGATGGTGTCACCAGGGGAAGGGCAGAAAAGTTGGATCAGAAAAGGATCCAACTGGAACCCAGGGAATCCCACATAGGTGCAAGGCAGGCTTTGGGGTTGGAGCGGCTCTGGCCGGTCCCTGTGGTGCGCCAGGGATCACAGGGCAAAGGCCCAGAGGGGTCAGGCAGGTGATGTCAAAGAGACACATGACAGCTTAGTGGTCAGAGCATGGTTTCTGGAGCCGGACTCCCAGGTCCTCACTCCTATGCTGTGTGACCTTGGGCAAGTTACTTAACCTCTCTGTGTCTCAGGTCTTCATTGGTACAATGGGGCTAACAGCACTCACTTCACGAGACCGTCGTGAGGGCAAATCGGGTACCACGGGACAAGCCCTCACCGAATGAGCCCTCAGTAAACATTAGCAATTTGTCTGGGGGACCTGGCAGGAAACAATAAGGACATGCTTGGGGGAAAGGGCAGTGGATACTGAGGTCCGGCCATCATTGTGGTGCATGACTGTGGCCTCAAACATTGCTAATTTTTTCAAGAGCTGCTGAAGAGTGAGGTGTTCCTGTGAAACGCCCTGATCTTCCCAAAACACTAGCAACGAATCTAAAATATTTAAAAACTCAGTGGGCTAATAGTTTGCAGGCTCTGGTGCGGGCGTTCCCTGAACAAAGAGGACCATGGTCAATGAATTCACTGGGCTGAACACAGGGCCACAGGCTGCTCCCTGCAGGCCTTGCCAGAGCCTTTAGAACTCCAAAGTACCTGCGGATCTCCAGGAGGGGGTGCAGTTGGTACCGTCGCCCGAATCCCCGGGCGACAGGACTCTCTGTTTGTGGGACTCCTGTTACCTTGGGACTCCCAAGAGTCAGCCTCTGACCCTCAGCAGAGTCCCCTGGCATTTTCAGTCCCGGGGTCTGGTTCTTGCAGGGACGTCTCCTCTCCTGCCCCCGACCCTCCCACGTTCCCTTTGGTCAGGGTGGGGTCCCCCTTCTGCCTAGAAAGGATACTGTTTTCCGACAGAGGGATTTTTTCTCCCCGCTCATCATACAGCTCCAGGCCCGTAAGACCGATGTAATAGGGGTCACCCCAGCTGGTCAGGAGCTGGAACTGAAAAATGACTGTGGCACATTATTAAGGAAAAATAGGCTTAATTTTCTGAGAACAAAGCAAGACAATGGCAAAGATCATATTGGGATAGACTTTTTGGGGGCTTATGCAGGTGAAGGGCGGGGGGGAATCATTTTTTTCTCGCACGGAGACTGAAACCTACCCAAATATGTGTGGCATTAAATTTTCTTTAATGAAGCTGCGTATGCATGTGTTTCAAGAATTAAAAACTTCCCTCCACGTCCCAGGAGACAGGAGGACAGGAGGGAGGGAGCTGGCAGGACAGAGGACCATTTGCACCAGAAACTCATCGTGTGGTCATGCCGAACAAAGTGACCGGGAGTCAAACTGTCTTGTGCCTCAATTTCCCTGGTTGTAAAATGACAAAGAACGAAGCACCTGTTCTCTCCTCCGTCCACTTCAAGTGTGCAGGGGGTGGGGGTGGGGGGGATACATGAGCACCAGGAGGGATGGACCGTGGCAGGGTGACCGACCCGCCATTGCTGACTGAGTCGCACAATGGGGGCACCAAGCCCGTCCTCAGCCCTGTCCCCAGCCTGCTCCCAGCATTCCAGGGGCAGACAGGGCAGGAAACCAGAGTGGCGGCTTCCGGGCAATATCATAGCCACAGGCAGACCTTCCGGAAGAACGGACCGGTGAGAGAGCCAGGCTGCTCACATTCACTAACCTGTCTTACTCCTTCCCAGCTATGTGGCCTTGGGCAAGCTACTTAGCCTCTCTGGGCCTCAGTTTTCTCATCTGTGAAATGGGGGGTGTTAGCAGTTCCACCGCCCGGGGCTGGGGTGAGGCCTGAGTTAACACAGGCAGCCCAGTGTGAACAGTGTCAGGCCGAGGAAAGGGCCCGGCGACTTTGAGCTCTCCTTACTTCTATCTTTACCTCCTCCCTGCCTGGGTCCGAGGACAGCCTCCAGTTCAGGCCCCGCGGAAAGTTCCAGCTTCTCTGGCCCCGCCCCGCTGGAGTCCTGGGTGCTGCTTCCTGAAACATCAGCCGGCCAGGGCGCGGCATCTGGAACTCGGGTGGCTGCCCCCGCCCCGGCAGCACCCAGTGAGCCCGCGGACCCGCCAACCCTCCCACGGCCCCCCGGGTTTCCCTGCGTGGGGCTCCAGCTCCTGGGCTGCGGCCTGCCGGGAACCCCAACGCTGCCAGAGGGGCCGAGCCCTCTCCTGGGGTTCCGGACAGGGCCCCTGAGGGCTTGGGACACGCAGACAGGTGGCAGGATACAGCCGCAGGGCATCAGGGGCGCCTCGTAGTCCATGCTTGCCTGCTCCTGGCTTTGCGTGTTGAGCCTGAAAAAAACCCACAAAACGGCACCAGGAAGCAGGAGATTGCAACTACCCTGATCGCTGGCCACTTACTCCCCAGGTGACAGACTTTGAAGACCCTGTGGCCGGAGAGGGTTCCCCGATGTAGCGTGTGCCCACGTGGAGTCCTGTCCTACTCCGGGAGACTCAGTCACCTCCCAGGCGACTGCATGGACACTTCCTTCCCCAGGACAGCCCCAGGAGGTGGGTACGCTTATAGCCCTGGGGTGCGGGTGAGGAAACCGGCACACGGAGAAGTGAAGTCACTTGCTCAGGGCCACACAGCTGGCAGGCGGCCGAACTGGGATGTGACCTGAGGTTGGCCGGTTCCGGAGTCCACACTTAACCACCCAGCTCAGGGATGTACTCAGTAGGTGTCGGCCTGCCCTGATCCTTCTTCAAGCCCCGCCTCACTGCCTGTTCATGAACAAGGCGAGTCCACACTGTGCTGACAGCTGGGCCAGACCCAGGGTGGGGTGGAGTGCCCGGCCGGGACGGGCTACCCTAGGGGGTGGTCAGGGACCCGACGCCTGAGCCAAGAAGGAGGCAGCCGCACAGAGTCAGAAGTGAACCCTGCAAGCAGAGAGGCAGCCAGGGCAAAGGTCCTGCGGCGGGAGAGCAACAAGGAGGCTGCGTTGTGGGGCGGGATGGGAGGCAGGCAGGGAGAGGAGGCCTGCGGAAGGTGGGGCGTACCCTGAAGGCTTTGGCTTTGTGATCCTGAGCAAGTGGCTTCGATAGCAGGGGCCTGAGTTCCCACATCTGTAAAATGGGCATGATAATCCCTACCTCAAAGGGTGGGTGGAAGGATGAATACAAAGCATCAGAACAGAGCCGGCACCTGGAAGGGGCTGGGGCGTTTCTCCCGGTCCACAGCCAGTACCCTCCAGGCTTGCTGGTTTTCTTCAATTTCAAGGGCAATGTTATAATTAAGTGGCTGTTCCCAATGACCGGCCCAACAAGTGATCCCAGCCACAGCGGAGGGAAACTCATTTTGTTTTGTGAGCATGGCCTCTGGCATTTGGACATCAGGGGGTTTAAATGAGTTAACTGAACGCGGCATTTACAAATTGTTACGGACTTAATGCAGCTGAGACCGGGGCCAAGAAATACCAGCGAACCCACAAAATGTTAGGCTCTCATTTTCTCTTTGAATCTTTCTAAACTGGGAACTGAGAAACAATCGAGAGAGAGAGAAGGCCCTTCCCCAAATTGGCCGGCGGGCATTTCTGGAACGGAGGCAGGCTGGAACCTCTTTTCCCAGCAGGAAGTGCAACGAAGCATTTAAAATCTCCAGCACTCCAGACTGTGAGAAACCCAAACATCCCTAGACAAGGTGGGTACATCCCACAGGCTTCCGGAGAGGCTCGGCTGAGCTTTAGAAAACCGCCAAGTTGAAAAGCAACGCGTTTGATCATCGTTTCAAAACCTTTAGGTATAAACTTCAGAGCGATGCGGGGAGCCGGCAGCCCTGAGGACAGGGAGGGGACACTCCCGGGCCTTCCCCCACTCACCTCTGGGCCGGCTGGGGCAGCTGTCGAGCCTGGAGGTGGTCCACAAAGAGAATTTCTTGAGCAAAATCAAAGTGGCAGTTGCCCGGCCCCTTCCGGATGAGGAAGCCCTCTGGAGGGGAGATGCACAGGCCGTCCAGGGAGGTGTGGACGATTTTGGCCTAGCAAACAAAAGAAAGCCGCGTGCTCGTGTGCCGTGTGTGTGACAGACGGCCTTCACGGAGCCCCCACGCCGGACAAACAGCCCGGCCTGGCCTCCCTCTCAGGCCAGAAGCACCGGGCCGGGCCACTTTCTGGTGCCACCCCCACTCTGTGCCAGGTGCTGTGCTGGGCACTGGGCAGACGGCAGGGGATGATGGTGGCCCACAAGTTGGGGTGGCGCCTGACCCGGCCCGGGTCTCCACCCATCTCACCCGCTGCAGAGCAGCACGGTGGTCAAGGGCACTCAGGTGCCCCGACATCCGCCGTTAGCACCTGTGCGAGTGACTTAACCTCCCTATGCCTCAACTGCCTCCTCTGTTAAGTGGGCTCGATAATGAGTGAACTTGGTAAAATACGCAGAATGCAGTGCCGGGAAAAAGTGATGTACTTGGTAGATGTTGGCCTACCCTGATCCTTCTTCAAGCCCCGCCTCACAGACCACCGCTTCTCCTACGCTGTCCCCAGGACAGAGCGAGCCCCTTCCTGATCTTCCTTCTCATGGCCCTTAGCTCGTTCTCTCTTTTTTTTTTTTTTTTAATGTGATGTTTATTTATTATTTTGAGAGAGAAAGAGAGTGTGAGCAGGGGAGGGGCAGGGGTGGGGGTAGGGACAGAGGATCTGAAGCAGGCTCTGTGCTGACAGCAGCAAGCCTGATGTGGGGCTTGAACTCACAAACCAAGAGATCATGGCCTGAGCTGAAGTCGGACGCTTAACCGACTGAGCCCCCCAGGCGCCTCCTTAGCTCAACCAACTGAGCCCCCCAGGCGCCCCCTTAGCTCAACCGACTGAGCCCCCCAGGCGCCCCCTTAGCTCATCCTTTTAGGACGCGTACTCCCTAACAGCGTCCTGAGCGGCTTCTGGGTCTCCCTCCGCGGCAGAGACTCTGGCGAGGCCCCTATACCTGCTTCAGGGCCTGGTGCGTAAGTGGGCGCTTACCAGCTTGCCGAATGGGGTGCATTTGGGCCAACGTGTCCCCCGTTCTAGGACGGATTTCACCAGCCAGGTGGCCAGGATCTACCAGTGAATCTCCAAGCCTGAAGGGCAGGGTCTGAGGTGGCTCGGGTCTGCTCCCCTTGGGCAGGGGGGTGCTGGGTGAGCAGAGAGGGGTAGTCGACCACACATTTTGGAATCAGGCCCGCTTGCGTCGTCCTGGTGAGGCACGTGGGCCCAACTGCAGACCAAATGGGTAGATTCTCACCTCCAGGGGACGCAGAGGGGCTGTGCTCCATGAGAGGAGCCCCCTCATGGCAGCCGGTCACAGGGCACGTAAGCAGGAAGAGTGTAGGGTAAATGGCTTCAGGTATGGCTGGATATGGGGACCCTAGACTGTGACTGCAACTCCCCACTTGGTCTTGCTCCCGGCTGATTCAGACCCTGGCCCAGGGCCGGACCCGGATGTACTGTAACCTGCTGGTCACACGACTGGTCCAGGGACGTGGACCTAGACCAGAATGACCGGCATGACTCCCGGGGTTCTGCTGGCTCGCCTCCAAAGAGGGGTTCCTTCTTCAGCTGGGCTTGGAGCTGGCAGGAGGCTGGTGACAGAGCAGAGGCCCAGGAAGGCCCTGTCCCTCCTCCAGGGCCACCACCTCCACTAGGAGGTGTCCCTGACTTCCCCAGGCCTCTGTTTATTCCATTGGATGGGACTTCTATCACCTCCGTCTTACAGCCAAGGAAATTAGTTCAGAGAGGCTAAGCAATTCGCCTGAGGACACACTGCAGGGACCTTAAGCCCCATCCCCAGCGTGCAAGGCCTGGTTCTAACCACGTGCCAGGGGCCCGTAAACGGAGCGCCCAGAGGGCCTTGGGGGACACCGGCGGCCGAGGCATCTTCCTGGGGAGGGCACGGTTGCCATCACACTGCCCTCTGGGATCTACCCTTACAGATTGTGCCCCTCTCTCCAGTCCATGGTGGCCACTGGTCACCGGCAATGAGGCCGGTGGCCACGGCCAGGCCTGGGAAGCAGGGGCTCTGGGCCCAGCATTTCCAGGTGGCAAATCCGGGTAATGGAGGCTCGACAGGACAGACTGATTCACTCGAGGGAACGTAAAGGCCCAGAGGCACGAGTTGAGCCAGAAGAATGTTTTTTTAACGCCCATATAGCTGACTTTTTAAACCTGCTGAAGCTGAGCGCGTGCTCAGGGAGCCGCCAGCGTGGCCTGGGAGGCTTTGTGAGCTGCGCGCTGCTCCAGAAGGCGAGTGCCTGAGGGCTGCTGACTCCACCGTGGCGACCCCCCACGGTTCTGCCCCAGGGGCCCGCGGAAGTAACTCCGTGGCAGGTGCATGGTGGGGTGCCACACGTGGGGCTCACGGGACCCGAGGCCGAGGCCTGGCGTGGTCAAGCTTCGTGTGGCAGAGGATGATGGGTACTCTCCCAAGGCAGGTAGCATCCGCCTCCTCACTTTATACATGGGGAAACTGAGGCCCAGGGAAAGCAGGCCACTTGCAAAGATCACACAGCTGGTTAGGGTCAGAGCTGGGTTTCAGACCGGGGGCTTGTGACTTTTGGGCCCTGACTGCGTTGCTGTATTTTCGGTGGCCTTCTCACCATCAGCTCTGTGTTGCAGTGGGAGGGGACAAACGTGTCACAGTCCATAGTCACAGGAGGACAGAAAAGCCCACACTGCAGCAGAGGCCCCTGCTTTTTCACACCCAGCAGGAGAACCCGGTGTGGAACCGGAGTGTGAGCCCCACGCCCAGCAGACGTGGACTGGGGGCTCCAGCTGTGTGACCCTGGATGAGTGAATGCACCGTCTTGAACCTCAGTCTAATACCCTGGAAGATGGGGGGTACTGACACCGGCCTCCCAGAGGCTGGGGTGAGGGCCCCATGAAATGAACGGGTACAAAACCCTCAGCTCAGGGCCCGGCCCCCAACCCTCAATGAACCGGCAGGCCTCAGTCTACCATTACGGTTGGGGCCTGGGCCTGCTGGGAACCCCCGAGCCCCCAGAAGAAACAAAGTGTCCTGAGTCTGCCCTGGCCTCTTTAGCCCATATTTGCTCTTTGCAGAAGCAGCCAATGGCAGTGTGTTCTCTCCCTGGCTATAACCCCCCCGCCCCCAGCTCCATTTGGAAAGTTCTGGAAGATTTATGCTCCTCTCTGGCAGCCACACCAGCCATTCATCAAGGCGCCGTTTCCCTGACAGTGGACTGAGCGCGGCTGCTATTCCCCAGCTTACCCCGCGATAGGTGTCCTCGGGAGATTTATTGTAGTTCCAGAAGCGCAGGCCTGCGATGCTTTCGGCTCTGTCGAAGCGGATCGTGACCACGTGGTCCAGGCCCGGTGAGAAAGGGATCAGCCACATATGCTCACCCTCCATCGTGATGTTGGCTCCATCGATTAACCTGCAAATAGTGGGGGGAGCGGTGAGGTGGGGCTTGGCCGTGTCTTCTGGGAGAAATCAGAGCGGGGGTCTACATGTCCCCCCCCCGCCCCCCCCGCCCCCCCCCCCCCCGCACCCACTGCACCAGCCTGGCTGTGCACAGGGACAAGTCTGTGCTGTTAAAGGTGGGGCGAACCAGTCATCAAGGTTTTTTTCTTTTTAATCTTTTTTAACGTTTATTTATTTTTGAGAGTCAGGTGGGGGAGGAGGGGGAGAGAGAGAGAGAGAGAGCAAGGGACACAGAATCCAAAGCAGGCTCCAGGCTCTGAGCTGTCCGCACAGAGCCCGACGCGGGGCTTGAACCCACAAACCACGAGATCAGGACCTGAGTCAAAGTCGGACGCTTCACTGACTGAGCCGCTCAGGAGCCCTGCCACCAAGGTTTAAAATAAAAGGGGAGAATGTATCATCTCTCTGGACCCTTTAACTCAGGGGTTCCATTTCTGGAACTGTTCTCCTCTGAGGAAATTTTGTTCAACCTGCCTGAAGGGCTATCTGCACGAAGATATTCATCATAGTGTTGTTTATTTACAAACCACAAAAAACCCCACACCACCACAAAAAAAAAAAAAACAACGACCACAAAAACCCTAAGAGGTCTCAAAACACAAAGAGTCACGGAAATCTGTACACTTGTTGAAACGATCATCGTGAGGATGATGCAGTGACGCGGAAGAGGTGGCCACGGGCACCGATTTTAATGCTGCACAATGGGGACGGGGACCAGGAGAGATGATGCAGAAGTGAAGCACACATTTGTGTCAGGGGGATGGGAGGTGGATGCCTTTGTCTGTTTTCCAAACTTTTTGCGAAATGCTGTGGTGGCTCTATGGCACATTTTGAAATAATTTGATTCGTTCTTTCTTGGGCTGGGGAGAGACGTACTAAGGCACCAGGGTGAACTTGGCAGCTCTCGGTGAGGGAAAAGCACAAGAAGGGGCCGACCTGTGGCCTTAGGAGGGAGCCCCTGGAGCCTTTATGTGCTTCTTGGCCACTATTCTGAATCAACTGGTTACCTTGCCCGGATTGTACTCCCATCCCAGCCGGTTTCTCGTTTTCCTGCTCAGAACATCCTGCCTCATCGTTCTCAACTTTGCCTGTGTTTGTCCCAGAGACCATCCCGCCACTGACTGCCCTGGGCTGCCCAGCACACCGCAGCCCAGACCCCAGGCCGTCATCCTGTGGCTCCGGCCTGTGTCTGGCATTGCCACTGAGTGGCCTGGCCCCAGGAACGGGGGCCCAACTCTCAGCTTCTCGGGGAACCCTCTCTCCTCTCCCTCTTATATTCCTGGTGACTTCGAGGCTGCTGCCCTGGGAGACATTCCTAGATTTTAAAATAAAACTTTATGTTTTCCTTTTACATTTTAAAGTTCTGGATTTGGAATAAATCTTACAATCTAAGTGTTCATCCAAGGAGGTAATGTTTCTTTTTTTCTCTAAAAGGCGGTTATTAAATTGATGGATGGCATGTCTTACAGCTGCTGGCATCTTAAAACTGAGGAAATTCAGCAATTTCAAATGGAGGTGTTTGCGGAATTAGGCTGACCAGAGAACCTTCTGTTTCCTTCTAAAAGCAATTGCTTCTCTGTCCTAGAGATGGGGCTGCCTCCATAGCAAAACTGCTGCTTAATTCTGAAAGTAGAGAGAGTTGTTGAAGGGTTTACAGTTGACAGTGAAGGGAAGCCCCTACAGACCCCTTCAAGAATATCTAAATGATACTTCCCAGCTCTGTTCACAGAAAAACCTAGAAACTGGTTTCTACAGAAACTGGTTCCACAGAAACCCAGTAGCAATGAGCATCTCTCGTGGCTAGATTATGGTCTCTAAATACCATTTCCCAATAGAAGGAACCAGAACTTCTTGGGGAAAATGGTCAATTCCACATCTGGGACCAGAAATATACAAGGGGAGCCTGGAATATCTTGTCACATCAGAAAGCAGGAAAGCTGTCACAGACTCCTATTTTTAAAAAAGGATGCAGGGGCACCTGGGTGGCTCAGGCAGTTGAGCATCCGACTTCAGCTCAGGTCATGATCTCGCGGCTTGTGAGTTCGAGCCCCGCGTTGGGCTCTGTGCTGACAGCTGGGAGCCTGGAGCCTGCTTCGGATTCTGTGTACCCCCCTCTCTCTGCCCCTTCCCTGCTTGTGCTCTGTCTCTCAAGAGGAAATAAATGTTAACAAAACTTAAAAAAAAAAAAAAGGATCCAGGAGCTCTCAGTATCTAAGAGCATCAATAAGATAAAAACTGTAATAAATTGAAAACCTTCAAACACAGTCTGTGTAAGTTCATGATTTATGATCGTCAGACACAAAGTTTTTTTTTTTTTTTTAAGTAGACTTCACACCCAGCATGGAGCTCAATGTGGGGCTTGAACTCACGACCCTGAGATCAAGACCTGAGCTGAGATCAAGAGTCAGATGCTTAGCCAACTGAGCCACCTAGGTGCCCCCAAACACAAATGTTTTAGTATGCGAGAGAAACACCTTTTTATTCTGAAAGCTGAAAAAGAAAGGGAAAGAACCAAGCATTCAGACTGCCTTTCCTATTTGACTTGTACCTCAGAGTAACCAAATCATTGAAGAAAAATTTCTCTTTATTGATGAGAAAAAGAATGATAGGATCAGTGGACCACCATCCTGCACCCAAACCCCTAATATAGTAATGGGTGTGCCCACTGAGCATTGACCGCCAACGTCACAAGAACCCTGACAAGCAGACATTCTGTATGTCCTGAAGGGAATGCACAGTGACATCGACACCCCCGTGGTCACGTCTTGCCCCGGTGGTCAAACTTCCATCGGATCGGGCGTCTAGATCTAATGAACAATTTACAGGAAATACAGGGGCCTGAGGAACAGGTTAAACAACACCATAGAGATACAACCAGTAAAATCCTGACACTACGGGGGGGGGGGGGGGGGGGTGGAAAAAACCCTTTCTTTAACAGATAATTTCGAAGAAAAAGTGAAAAAAAGATGGGAGGGAACCTAGAGATTATAAGAGGCTTAAGAGACTTAACAGGGGCACCTGGGTGGCTCAGTTGGTTGTGTCCAACTTTGGCTCAGGTCATGGTCTCGTGGTTCATGAGTTTGAGCCCAAGTCAGGCTCTGTGCTGACAGCTCAGACCCGGAACCTGCTTCAGATTCTGTGTCTCCCCCTCTCTCTGCCCTTCTCCAACTCGTGCTTTGTGTCTCTCTCTCTCTCTCTCTCAAATAAATAAATAAATAAATAAATAAATAAATCAACATTTAAAAAGAAGAAAAGTGACATAACAAAGAATCACAATGCATGGACTTTATCTGGATCCCAAACCAACCAATCACGATGGATGGAACTTATGGGGAATCTCAAAACAACCCATCAGAATGTGTGGACCCTTACCTGGACCTCAATTCGAGAAACAAACTGTTAAAAAGGGAAGGTGAAGAGACTGTCAAGGGAAATAGGAACTTGCTAGATACCCTACTCATTTAGGGAATCAGTGTTAATTTGAATTTTGGGGGGTGGAATGGTGGTAGTGAGATGATGTTCTTCCTAAAGTCCTTATTGGTTAGAGCTACACGCCGAAGTATTCAGAGATGAAGTGCTCTCGGGCCTGGGGTTTGGGGTAACACAAACTGAGGCGGGGGTGGTAGGCGGGTGGGTGTGGATGGACAAGCAGGGCCGGCCGTGGGCTGATCATTTTGCAGCAGGAGCTGGGCTGGCGGGCTCCAAGCCTGAGCATGCGGGAGCCTGATCTGCCAAGATGCGGAGTGCCGCGTGGTTCGTGAGCAGGTGCTGACGGCAGGTGTGAGGGCCGCGGTTAAGGGGTCCCTTAACAAAGCAGGGGGGAGTCCTCTGGGCCAGACAGGGGGTGCGGGTGTGGTGTGGCCATCCCCTTCCCGCCCTCCGGCCATGGGATTTATTGTCCTCATGCTACTGATAAGGACACGGAGGCAGTGGAAGACGGTGGAACTTAGTGGTTAATTAAGCACGTGGATGTTGGTTTCCCCGGGGACCTCCATTCAGAGGACTGTGCCACTCAAAACTAGTCTGGGTGGGGACGGCTGGGTGGCTCAGTCAGTTAAGCGCCCGACTCCCCGTCTCTTGATTTCGGCTCAGGTCATGATATCATGGTTCATAAGATCAAGCCCTGCATCGGGCTCTGCGCCGATGATACAGAGCCTGCTCGGGATTCTCTCTTTCTCGCTCCCCCCCTCTCTCAAAATAAATAAGGAAACCTCAAAAAATACAGTAAAATAAACTGGGAAGACCCACACCCCACGGGGTGGCAGGAAGGTGGAAGAGGGAACGCTATTTCATGTCTGAATCTGGAGTCTGAGAGACAGAACAGATCCGCACCAGCTCCACGTCTGAGCGTGAGCGACCCCGCCTCTCGGGGGCCGAAAGTGGTCCACTGCTCGTGGTCGGAGGGGATTGCTCTGGAAGTTGCCGCAGGCGGCTTCTTACGGACAACTTACTTGTCCAGGGTCCGGGAGTCATCGGCATACTCAGGAAGGTCGTTCAGGTCCCTGGGGGAGGCGGAGATCTGGTGCAGGCTGATGGGCAGCGCCTGGCCGTCCTTGCCCACCACTTCCAGGCCTGTGAGCCCCAGGTAGTGCGGGTCCCCCCAGGAGGCAGTGAAGTTCAGCTGAAGGCCTGTAACAGGAGGAAAGGCGGCCCATGAACGCCAAACATTCCGGAGGAGGCTCCCAGACGGAGACGGGAAAAGGGATGACCTTCAGCCTCTGTGTTCTACCGCCTTGAAAACCCAGACTCAGATGAAAGGGCCTTCAGGGTGGGCTCTCCACCTTTCCTCTTAGTGACCCTCAGGCCTGGGACACCGCTGATGTTCTGGAAGCGTCTGCAGGATGACTGGACCAGTGTCGTGTAAACCTGCACATAGCCCTGGATCCTTTCTCCACTCATCCATCACGTTGCCTAACACCGTATCGGGGCTTCCCGCTAGGGTGATGCTTGGCCAACAGGCCTCGTCCATCTGGCTTCTACCTACTTGTCTAACCTCCTCTTACGACAGGGAGCTGGGCTCCACCCAGACTGTCCGTCACTCACATTTCCATTCCTGTCTCCTGTCACGGGGCCTTTGCACATGCTGCTATTGCTGTCTGGAACTCACATAGCCTAGTCAACGGGTGCGCATCCTTCAGATCCCGACTCACTTCAGAAGCCCGCCTGACCCCGTCAAACCTCCATCCGCAGCCTGCCGTGTCACTGTGAATTTCCATTTCCCTGCCCTGGCCACCACTGTGATCTTGTGACTGTTTGGTAAACATCCGTTTGCCCTGCCGGAGGGTTAACTCTCGGGGTGAGCCATGACCCATGATGACACCTCCATCCTTTCGCCCCTGCTTCACCCGGGCTCCATCAGAGACCCCTTTGGACGTGACCTTCTGGGGTCCTGGGGCAATACGGCCCAGGTGAGTCACCCGTTTGCCCCAATAGCTCAAATCGAACGAATCCTGACCAAGGTCAGGCCCCAACAGGTAGGTGGCTGGAGCTTTTCTCTCCTAACTGGTCTCCCGTTAGAGTGGGGCGCCCTTCTGGGGAGGCCGCGTTCAGAGGGTTCACACTCTTCTGCAGCTTTGACAGGACGCCCACGCTGTGGTGCTGGGGGAAGGCCGCCTGGACGTCCCGTCCAGCTCAGCTCAGGTGCGGAGGCGGAAGCCCGGGGAGTCCGCAGGACACGCTGGGAAGTGGGGCCAGGCCACGCAGTCTCCCCGGAGCCCCGCTCCCTCGCCTACCCGCCTGTCATTTCCAACATACGCGCTGCAACTCCGCCTCAGATCCCGTCTGCTCTCCACGGTGCCGAGGCAGCCCCGGGGCATCTTGGCGGCAGACGGCAAAGCCGTGTGACCTGCATGGTAACGGGCACGTCCTAGCTTCTCACGGCACCGACGGCGTGCACCGTGACCACAGACCCTTTGCCATGAGACTTGGCTGCTCCTCCCGTGCGAAAGCGGGGGTCTCTCTCTGCACGGCTCGAGTCTGGGTCATGTGACCTGCCGTGGCCAGCGGGGGCACGTAAAGCACACGTGTGCACTGGGGCTTATCCCTTGGGCGTCCTGCCGCGTGGAGGAGCCGGGCCGACCCAGTCTCCCTGCCCCTCCGGCCAACAGCCTCCCAGCTGCCGGACGTGTGAGCGAAGACGCCCTAGACCATTCGGCCGCCGGCCCACCTGCCGGCTGACCAGCAGGCCCAGGAGAGGCCGGCCGAGCCAGCCCACGGGAGGACTGCCCAGCCAGGCCACGGAATTATGAGCCCCTCACGGAGAAACAGGGGTCGCGCGAAAGCCACTTAAGTCTCGGTTGGTTTGTTCCGCAGCAAAAGCTAATCGATGCGCTCCTTCGCATCGCGAGCCTGTGCTCAAATGTCGTCTCCTCAGAGAGGCCTCCCCCGACCACACGAGCCCCAAAGGCGCCCCCATCACTCTCCGCTTTGTTTTCTGCCACGGCGCTTGCTGCCCGACCGCGTGGTCTACATCTGTTTGCTTAGAGGACAGCAAGGCCACCGGCTCTGGGACGGGAGCCAGTGTGATCTGTGGTTAGGACCAAGTGATCGAGGGGGGCAGTGGAGGAAAAGGAGGTCAGAAGGTGGGGCAGGGGCTGGCTCACGTCCTGAAGTCTGGATTTTCTTCTCCCTGAGATGAGAAGCCACTGGAGGGATGGACTTGGAATTTTTGTTTTTTTTAATGTGTATTTATTCTTGAGAGACAGAGAGAGACAGAGTGCAAGCGGGGGAGGGGCAGAGAGCGAGGGAGACACAGAACCTGAAGCAGGTTCATGGCTCCGAGCTGTCAGCACAGAGCCTGACGCGGGGCTTGAACCCCTGGACTGCGAGAGTAGGACCCAGGCCGGGGTCGGACACGTGGGCCACCCAGGCCCACTTGTGCTCCCAAGAGGCAGTGTGCACGGAGGCAGAGGACGCAGTGGATTTGGATGAGGGGATCCCCGTGAGACAGAAATGCCACCTGCCCCCAGGGAAACAAGGCAGGGCTCCCCAGCCTCTCCCCGGACGCCCCTTGGCTTGCCTGGCACGAGGTACTACTCGGACATCTAATTTGGGGTTGCTCCAAAGGCGCCCGCGCTCCTGTTTGAGCTAATATTCACGCTCCACATTCATTTTCCTCTGGTGTATCAATTAGTATTTATATAAATGGGAATTAATTTTGCTATTTCTCTCCCACATTTCAACTCTCTCAGCTACTTTCCTATTCATCACTGCTGATACTTGCAAAACGCCCCAAATTAGTGTCATCTGCAAATTGGCAAGTCATATATCCCCTTTCAAAACATTAATAGGATTGGCCATATTTACCAACCCCAGCGCACCCCCCCGGGTCACGTTATCAAAGCTCTCTCCACTTGCGCAGGCTGGCGAAGTGGGTTTAGGATTTTAGAGACAGCAGGGAAAACAAAAATGTTCGGGGAAGAGAGACTCAGAAATTGCAGGGCTCCGAAAGGGCAGAGGATGCTTGGTCAGGACGCTCTTCTCCCGACCAAGTAGAGAAGCAGGAAAATCACACTTTCCCTACAGCAAGAAGGGCTCGGAGCTCTACTCTGGGGCAGAACTCTCAGAGGCACTGAAATAACATTTCCAAGAAAGGTCAGAAGCTGGTTGGGCAGGAAGGACATTTACAGACAGCATCTTCGGGGAAATCATCAGATGAAGGGGACAGTGGCTGCTTCTGGCCAGCCTTCCTTCCTTCCTTTTCTGGCTTTGGCATTCTGACCTCTCCTAGAACACTGGGGGGCTGACCGCTCACCTCTGGCTTCAGGGATGCGCCTCTGACCCAGGCTGCACGGAGTTTTCCATCCCACACCCCGACTCCCCCCCCCGCTGTGGTGAGCCCCGGTCATTGGTTTATGGATGGGCACGTGACCCAAGCCAGGCCCAGGAGACATGATTCTGGACCCGCTGTTGGACTCAATGGGAACAGAAACTCTCATTTATCTGGGTCTGCCGGGCAGAACGGGAACGTAAAGCCAGAGCTTCCAGAAGCTCTTGGGTGGCCAGGGTCTGAACGGGAGAAAGACAAGAGAGAGTGAGACAGGGCAGAGAGCGGGAGGGAGACACCTAGGCTAGATGAGGTCATTCGCACCCTTGAATCCGGCTGTGCGGACGGAATGAGAACTGAGGGTTCAGTGAGATGACACAGGAAAGCCTCAGCATGGTGCCCGAACGGGGGACAAAACCAAGCCCCAGACCAGGCTCTCGCCTGCACTAGGTTGGTTCTAAAAAATTCTCTGCTGTCAGTTGAGAGAGTGTTCTGGAATGTAAGGATGTGCGGGGATTCAAAGGGAGGCATCTTCCCCTTCTAAGAGGAATTCGTCTTTGTGCAGTGAGGGGGGGAGAGCTGGCTCTCGCTCGGCACGTGGGCAGGCTTCCGGGGGGGAGCTGGGTGTGGCAGCAATGCCCTGAGAAGGGGGCGCGGAGGATGCGGTGGGGGCACAGCCGGGTCCCAGCCCAGGACCGCAGGGCTCATTCCTGCAGCGGAGGGCAGAGCTGACGGCTCACAGCTGAGTCCTCCCACACGCGCTGCCCTGGGCCTTGCCGCTCCCCACGTGTCCTGACACCCGTAGATACGGGTGTATGAGGCCCGGTCCCCTCACTCAATGCAGGACAAGTCCAAGGGGACTTCGCGGCTCCACAGCTCCCCGTGCAGCTGGCAGAGGCCCCGAGGTGACGGCATGAGGCCCGGCCCCTCCCTCTGCCTGTCCTGCTCGCTGCCCTCCCTCAAGAGGGAGTCTAGCTGGTGTGGCTGCAACGGACTGACCGCCAGGGCCTCCTTCATGGGGGACAGGGAATGGGACCAGGAGGGAGATTGCTCAGCCAGGACCTTGGGCCTGAAGATTCCCCAGGACGCAGCAGAGGTGCTGGTGGGCCGCACACAGAGTAAGGGAGGAACTGGCCGGAAGGGTGAGTGGGAAAAGAAGAGGGAACAGACACAGTGAAGCCCCGATGGGGTTTGCTCAGAGGCCACAAACTGGCACCCCGCTGGCTGGATATACTGTTGTATATATGTTGTATATATGGCGTTCCATTTGGCTCATGCGGTATTTACAAATAGCACAAAATTAGTCCACCAACGCTTAAAAAATCTGGAGACTTCACATAAAAATCCAGACTTCTCAGAAGACCTGGGACCCTGGGCCAGGATTCCTGCCACTCCCGCCCCACCTGGAGCAGGGAGGATGCAGATTTCCTTTGTGCATGAGTTTGAAGGGACAGCCCAAACCACCGGACGACAGATGCCTTGGGTCTCTTCTCGCTCTTACGTCTGCTTGTCCTATGCTTTCTGGGCTCCTGCTGCAGCCTCCTGGGTCAGGGCCACAACTAACACATAAGGTGTCTGCATGCAAGATGCAAAAGTGTGCTTCCGGAAAAGGCCAACTGCAGACAGGTACCCCCTTCTGTGAAATGATGTGGCTCCATACACGGCTTGGCCTCTCTGTGCAGTGTACAACCTGCCCAACCGTCTAGGGAATCCCTGCCCCAAGTGGCCATGATTGCCCCGGGCCCCTGACAGTCCTCCTTCCACCGGACATCGTCCCAAGAGAGGATACTCACAGATCCCATGGTAGATGCCTGGCTCTGGGGTGGTTACTTCAGGGACAGGCGGACTGAGTGGTGGCTCCAGCTCCGGGACCTACACACGGGTTGGGGGAGAAGCAGAGAGGAAGAAGGTGATTTTGTGATACCCGCACAGCTGGCTAGCCATTTTCCCAGATACTGCTGTCCACAGGGATCTGTGTCTTTTCTTGCATGTTCTACCATTGTGGAAGCTCTGTGACTGGTAACATGGGCAGCCATCATGTGTCTGAGTCCTCACGAGCAGCTCTTTCTGGTTGGGGAGGAGTCTGACGCCACCAGCTAAAGTGATCAGATTTTCTGGAATAGGGAAGGACCCAATAAATGTTTACCTAGGGTGCTGGAGGGAGGAGAGGGAGAGGAGGATCAGGAGGGAGGGATGAAGAGAAGGAGAGTGAAAAATTTCAACCACAGAGAGTGGTTCTCAGCCTCGGGGCCTGGGCGTCTCATTTTAAAAATGGTTATTTATTTATTTTGAGAGAGTGAGCATGCGCGTGTATGAGCCGGGGGAGGGGCAGAGAGAGAATCCCAAGCAGGCTCAGCATGGAGCCCAGGAACAACCCACTGGATCCTTCGGCCCAGCCCCTAGACAGAGCCTCTTCAGGCCCTTTCCCGCCTGGCTGTGGGGAGGAGAGTGGGGAGGGTGGCCCGCCAGGAGCATCTATGACACCGAGTAGCTTCGGGTCACCAGGGAAGGTCGCTGCCCTGTTCTCCACCCTCCCTGAGCCTCCTGGGACGGCTCATAGAAGGTTTGAAAGCATTTCCACTTAGTTGCCAATAGGTTTTAATTGGGGCAGTTTATATAAAAACCCAGGTTTCTGGCTTCTCTTGAAAAAAAAAAAATCAGGACAATTATCAAGATGAACTGGCAACTCCTGTCTCCTCCTGACCTTGCCAGGCCCCGCCTTCTGTCCTCTGGATTCCAGCGGACCCCTCTCCTCTCCCCCACCCTCTGTAACCATCTCCTTTTCCCCCTTAGGGCCTCAAGAACATCCCTGGGGATGCTGGTTCTTTGGATCGCTGGTCCTTCACTTGGACTGACCCTTTCCCTGAAGGTCGTCTTTCATTTCTGAAAAAATTGGTTTATGAGTTTAAAACACATACTCTGGAGTTACGTCTGGGTGGCTCAGTCAGTTAAGTGTCGGCTCAGGTCAGGATCTTGCGGTCTGTGAGGTCGAGCCCTGCGTCTGGCTCTGTGCTGACAGCTCAGAGCCTGGAGCCTGCTTCGGGTTCTGTGTCTCCCTCTCTCTCTGCCCCTCCCCTGTGTTCTCTCTATGTCTCTGTCACTGTCTCTCTCAAACATAAATAAACATTAAAAAAAAAAAAAAACCAACAGACTTTGGAGTCATACATTCAAGTTCAAGCCTGGTTACTCTCCTGCTGTGTGCCCTTGGGCAACTCACTTAACCTGTCTGAGCCTTGGTTTCTTACATGGGGGTTTTAATGGTCTCTACCTGGTTAAGCATAGTATACACAGTGCTCCACAAGATCACTCTACGTGTGTGGGAAACAATCGCTGGGATTATCATTATTTTAATTCTAAGTCTGCCCATTAAGAGCGTTTCTAGTCCTTTCCGTCAAAAACAACAGTGAGTGATCAAAACACAACCCGAAGCAAAAATTCCCCTGAGACTGCCAACCTCTAAATTACAGAGACGACGCAGGACCGCTTTCTCCTAGCTTTGATTAAAATTTGAATACTTTCTTCACTCTGGTTTAAAAAAAAATAAAAAAATAAAAAATAATTAGAAAATGAAATATGACATACAGGGCCAAAAAATGAAGTAGAAAAATGGGAAATGTCAAAACAGTAGCACCAGCAGCTTAAAGGCTATCTATCTTCATTCTTCCTGTTATACCCGGAGTTGGGAGAAGAAATCCCTCTGGGGGTGCCCCCTGCCCCTACCCGCACCCCCCTCCCCCCCCCCCTCCCCCGCCAGTCCTACCCGGTCCTCAGCCCATGAGCCGGCCTGGGTGTAGGGCCTCTCCTCCCCCTCGCTGTCGGCGGTGCTCGGCCTCCTCAGCGTCTCCCCACTCTGCAGGCTGCAGGGACCCTCCACGTCCACGTCAAATGTCTCATCAGAACAGAATATGGCCTCCAGAATGTCATCGTCGGTCGTGAATAAGATGGTGTCTCCAAAGTGCTCTGGGGCTGGATGGGTCACAAGGAAGACAGAAGAGTCAACTCACCCCAAATCCAAATAGTTTGTAGACCGGGAACCCAAACCCATCAACCTTTGTGCTAGAAAATCCCAAACCACCCACCGTCCCCGATTTGTGTAAGCAAACCTCATTATTTATTATTCACCCACTGCAAATGGGATTCCCATGGCCTAGATCAATGAAGGGATCTAATCTAAGGAGGGTCATGGTGATCGGTCCTGAAGTAGGTAATGTTTTTAGGTGTGGGCGAGGCATCCTGGCAGGATGCTGTTGGGACCCCCACCCAGATCCCTGCCGATCCTTTTTTGGGGGGCTGGAGGCTTGCCTGGAACGGCGTGGGAGTGACACCCCCAAACCGGGGAGCCTGCAGGGTTCCAAAGCTCTTCTGCTTTGCTTTCATGCAGGACGGACTTTGCAGTTTAAGCTCCAGAGCTCTCGCTGGGATCGGGCTGAGGCTGGGCTTCTCCCAAATCGTATCCTTGCCTGGCTTCCCTTCATTCCTATCCTGTCTCTCTCCTTGGACCACAGGCTCTCCTGGGAGCACCCCCTCAATAAGACGCTTGCAGATGAACTCCCCCTTCTCTGACTGAGGCTCTAGGGAAGCTGAGTGGGGACAGCGCCCAGGGGAGGCGTTTAAATGAGGTCAGCTCACCCGTGCACCCCCGCACACCCCCGTGCTGCAAAAGGGGAGGAGTGGGCCAGGCCTAGGAAGAGGAGAGACCCATCTGTCACTGGAGAGCCAGGGTCTTTAGTGTTTCCTCAGAGCCTCAGCGGGTGGCAGGTAGAGGCTTCCAGAACATTCTTACAGACATACTGTACCTCCTGTCAGGGTCCCCGAGGCCTTGGCGATTTCTCCTTTGAAGATGCACTGCGAGTCTAACAGCATGGTGATGTCCTTCACGCCACGGAAGGAGTGTATCCGAGATTTATTGTAGTTCCAGATCCGGATCAGGGCGACCTGGCAAGGGTGCACGAAGTCTACGGAGATGGTGTGGGGCTTGCCCAGTGTGAAAGGGGCCAGCCAGACGTGCATGTCGTCCTGGGTCCTGTTCACCCCGTCGATGAGGTTGGTGACCACGCGGGGGTCTCTCCCGTAGGCCGGTAAAATATTGATGTCGGGGGGGTCGGCTTGAATGTTCGCGATCTGCACCGGCTCCCCCTTGGAACTGAATATTTCTATTCCGTTAAGGCCGACATAGTGCCTGTCCCCCCACGTCGACTTGATGTCGATGACCAGGCGCTGTCCGTAAGGCAAGACGGGGATTTCAAAGTCACTCGCGTCGTCCGTCTCTATGGGACTGTCTTCCCGGCCTCTCCTTGGCCCCAGCTTCTCCTCCTTCCACGGGGGCGGCTGCTCGCCGTGCCGGCTGGCCTTCTGCTGCTGCAGGAACTCGTCCAGGATGTCCCCCTGCGGCTCCATGTTGGAGATGCGTCCCCGGTGGGAGCGGTCAAAGGCACTGAGGGAGTCCCAGGACTCATGCAGCGTGTGTTCCTGCTCACTGCACCACCGGGGTCGTAGCGGCGTCTCGGTGGACCGGGCGTCTTCTGGAAGAACACAGGAGGGTGAAGCCCCATTAGTGCCCTGTGTGCAAGCAGGGACCTTTACAGACTGTCTCACCCAGGGGCTCTCGGCCAGGTGGGGTCGCCCTCGGCGGGGGGGGCATTCTAGAGATCAGTGGGGTGGCTCTTGGGGTCTCAATGCCTAGAGGCCCTGCTGGTCTTTGATGGGTGGGACCGGGACGTTAGTATCCTGCCCTGTGACAGTCGGGGCCTCCTGTCACATGCCACATTCAGGTTGGTAAAAAATTGGCGATGGTTACTCAAGTCTAGAATCTGGCTGTTTTACAAAAAGCAAAGTATTTTTCAATATACTTTGAATTTTTTTTTTCTTAAGTTTATTTATTTTGAGAGACAGAGAGAGAGAGAGAGCACGTGCACAAGCAGGGGAGAGGCAGAGAGACAAGGAGAGAGAGAGAAGCCCACGCAGGCTCTTCCCCGTCAGCACAGAGCCCAACGCGGGGCTCGAACTCACAAACCACAAGATCATGACCTGAGCCGAAACCAAGAGTCGGATGCTTCACCAACTGAGCCACCCAGGCCTCCCGATAAGACGCTTTGAATTTCCTAAGGCAACTGCCATGCAAATCGAGGGAAGACACTCTGTTGTGTGACAACCTTTGCTGGAAATCATCCGGCGTGTCAGACACTCACAGGACGGGCGGGGGTCACGCCACCGCCAGTCGCGCCTGAGTCAGCAGCCAGGGGGTCTGCTCTGAGCCTGTCACGTCACGTGACTTGGACAGCGTCTTCAAAGACTGCCTAGCGGCAGGTGGAACACTCGTGAAAGAACGCTGAGTGGGAAAAAGCCAGACCCGCGACTGTCAGATGCGGCAGAGTCTAGCACGGGCGGTGCGCGCCAACGTGTTGCCACGATCCTTTCTGGGACGGGAGTAGGAAGGGCTTTTAGCTTCTTTGTCACCTGATCTTCCGAGCTCCCTGGATGTGTTATTTTTATAACCGGGAGAAGGTGCTATAGAAACCGCCAACAACACAGGTATGTTACAAGCAAGGAATTTCCTTCTGTGCGTGGCTAGGTTGGCTTCCAGATCGGAAGCCCGCGTCCCCAGCACACGGAGAACACAGTCGGGCCCTCGGAGGCGCGCTCCGAAGGCTGCACTCTCCTCCTCGCGGAACAGAAAGGGCCCAGCGTGCGCACCAAGCGGCGGCCCTGCCCTCGCGGCCACGCCGCGGCTAACTGCCGTGTAAGGGTGTCATTCTGGGAAAACAGCAGCTGATGACACTGACGTTCTGTTTTTTCTCCTTTCCTATCGGACGGTGCCCTGCACTCCATTTTCTGCCTGTCTCCTAGGGGGCCCGGCTCCATCGATTATCCCCTCTCTCCAGAACCCTCAACCATCTCTTCCCCACTGGCACCTTGCCCTCTCTCCGCCTGCAGATGCGCATAAATCTCTCCCACCTGAAAGAAAAAGGAAGCCAGACCCGATCTCATGACTTCCTCCAACCGCCCCTCCCCCCCTATTTTCTCCTTCCCTTTGCTGCGGCCACTGTGTTCTTTCTCCCTCAAGCCCTGCAAGCTGGGGCCTCTTTGTGGAGTTGCTGTTGGGCTCACCCAAACCCCGCTTGCCCTTCTCCTGATTTTCCTTTGGGGATCACCCCGCCTTCAGACCATCCAGATGAGGCAAATCCCAACGGTGCCTTTCTAGGCTGGGAAGGGAACTATGGAGAGAGGGGGGCTCACTTTGAAGTGGCTCTCCTCTGGGGCACCTGGGTGGCTCAGTCGGTTGAGCGTCCGACTTCGGCTCAGGTCATGGTCTCGTGGTCCGTGGGTTCGAGCCCTGCGTCGGGCTCTGTGCTGACAGCTCGGAGCCTGGAGCCGGCTTCGGATTCCGTGTCTCCCTCTCTCTCTGCCCCTCCCCCGCCCATGCTCTGTCTGTCAAAAATAAAATAAACATTAAAAAAAAAATTTAAAGTGGTTCTGTCTGCTGCAGGATATCGGAGGTGAGCGTGCAGTGCCGCTGGCCAGCTTGCTGCGCTGTGGGGGAGGGGGGGTTGCCTGACAACGAAGCCAACACCGGGGACGTGAGCCAGGAGATGGAGAGCCCCAATGACATCATCTGAGCCCCTGGATCCAGCCAAGCCTGAAGCCAAACCCCTGGTGGCTTTCTGTCCCTTGCCTCCATAGGAGTCCTATAATTCCCACGACCCTCCCCTGCGCTGACTTTCTGCATGTACACGATGACTCCGTGCACTCGATCTCTCCTCAGTCCTCATGCCCCACATCCCACGCACTTGGCGGTCCCTCCTCGCCCGCTCAGGAGCGTTGACACTTCCGGGCTCTCCGCTGCTGTTTCTGCTGCTGCTGCTGCTGCTGTCAGCCTCCCCACGCCCTTGCCCTGCCCCAGGCCTCGGCCCCCTCCGGTCCTCCTCTCTGGCCTCGCCCAGCCAGCTCCTGGCTGCAAGGCAGGCACCGCTCGATTTTCTGCATCAATTTCTGGCTTGTCTCCCCCGGCCACCACCGTCCAGTTCCAAAGACCCCTCGGAAGGCCGAGACGTGTCCATTCTGTCACTCCAAACACCGTGTGCCTCAAAGGGAATTTGTCACCAAACCCTCCAACTGCCACTGTCTCTACCGTGCTGGGAAGCATCTGACTCCTCGCCATGCCGCCACGCCTCATACCTTCCTCCCTGACGATCAGCTCCACCGTGCCGGCCTTTCTGTTCCATGGACACCCCAAGTCTCTTCCTGCGTATCTTTGCAGCGTCTTCTCCCAGGAATGCTCTTCTCCCGGATCCCCACGTGCCTGCCCATCTTGTCCCCGCCTCCTCCATTGCCCCGTTCCCCGGGTGTGTCCCATAGACCTTGGCGCACGTAAGTGCTCAGTTCATGTGTGCCAGCACAGGGACGGCTGGCTGGTGTCATCGTCATGCAACCCCTGGGTTCAGGCCCGGAGCCGAGGGACCCCCCCCCCCCCCCCCCCGCCCCCGGCTTCCACCTGTCAGCTCTCCTGCACCTGTCCTCTCCCCTCCTCATCTGCCATCAAAAAAGACCCTAGGAGTTTCTTCCTTCTTTTCCTCCAGGCGCGAGGCTTAACATCTGGCAGAAGGAACTTCCCATACGGATCGTCATGACATCAGTTTATTGTGATTTGATTTCCACTGACTGAAATGAATGGCCTGGGGGTTGGTCTGCAAGCGCGCGGAGAAGAGAGAACGGACGTCATGTGTCAGGGACTCGGCCTGTGGTTCTCGGCCTGGGTGGCCAAGAAAGGCAGGACTCTGCCCTCACTCTGCGTCTGCGTTCCCGACTTACTCTCCTCGAGATGTACGCTCTGGGTTTCGAACGCAGAGACGTGCAGGCCTTCACCTGGACACGTTTCCCTCTGTCTGGAGAACACGCGGTCCCTGCTCCCCGGGAGTTGGGGAGCTGCCGTGATCCGCGCTTTGTCGTTGTCAACCTCCCCGCCCACAGCCCTGAACGGACACCACAAAGCTGCTGCTGCTTTCACGTGCAGTCGACACAAACTTGGGGGGCGGGGGGGGGGGGGGTGGGTGGGTACCCGTATGAGATGGCGGATTTAAGGTTTAAAACTACCTCTTGGCGGAGGGACGTAAACATGGAGCGCGGAGTTCTAAACCCGAGCTTGGGAAAATCAAGGGCACCACCGTGGGGTATGGGCTGATTGTTACTAAAACGGGAAATGAAAACGAACGTAGACACGACAGAGCCATACGCGTTCAAGGTGAACAGCCTCCAGCCACAGCCGATTGGGCCAAGAGCGGTCACCTGACCCAAGTCGACCAATCAGCGGCTCCCGTGAGACTTTGGGAGCCACAACGGGCAACCGTTGCTCCCCGGCGGTGAGGCCGTTCCCCACCCCCAGGAAAGAGCAGGGGCAGCTGACCTCATGAGGAAGAGTGAGGGAACGTGGCAGAGGCAGGGCCCGGCAGCCCCGGGGAGTCGCGGCCACGTCTCCTGGGTGCACGCCGGCTTTCCGGAGGGTCAGTGCTCCCACCGGGGAGAAGTGATTTGGTTCCCCCATAGCCAATGGACCCCTGATGCGGACCCTTCCAAGATGTGGATGCCACTATAATGAGAGGCCCTGTCAGACAAAAGGATTTCCAAGCTCTGTCTTTCGGTGACACCATGACTCCAGTCCCAGGGAAGAACTCGGGTGGTCATCCATTCTACAAGCGTCGTTGGAGGGCTCTGCCTTGCGCCTTTCCTGAAGGGCACGGCTGTGGGATTTGGCTCTACGTAATGGGTAATTTAAAATTTCTAAGCAACTTTCCTTTTTAGCATGACTGGCTTAACAAGCATTAAATCTCAAGGGCCCGGTTCTTAATGTGTCATTGAGCCAAGCAGTGAAATGCCTGGAAAGAAATTAAAATGAGAGAAGATTCTTCTGAACGTGGACAAGTCAGAATAACACCCATCACCTCGGAGCTCCCAGAGGTTGTGCGGGGTCTGTCTTACCAGGAAGGCTCCGCAGTGCCCGGCTCTCCCCGGCCGGGGGCGCTGCGGAGGTGGGGCACCAAAGGGGTGGTAGTTTGAGGCACGGATGCTGGAGCAGGCTGGCCTGGGTTCAAATCCCGCTCTAACCCTCCCTGGCTGCGTGACCTGAGGAGAGTTTCCTAAACCTCACACTTTCTTTATCTGTAAAATGGGGCTGGCGTGAGGAGAAAATGAGGATCATTTGAGTAACGTGCCTGGACGAGGGCCCAGCTTAACACACACACACACACACACACACACACACACACACACACACACGTCAGGCATCCAGCCACGGCAGTTCCCCTCCCCCACTGCAGAGAACCCACCATGTGTCAGGCCCCCGGGGCCCCTGACACAGATGAGACACGGCCCCTACCCTCAAAGAGCACCCCCACATCTGCTCTGCTCTCCTCCCTGACACCCAGTCTCAGGGTTAACTCCAGGTGGGGGTGGGGGGTGGGGGGAGGAGCTCTGGAAGAAGGGAGCCCTTCGCCCACATGGAAAGGCACCTTGAGTCCGAGGGACCTGCCTGGGTGCCCCAGGTGACATCGGGGGTCTGAAAGAGGCCACCGATTCTCTGCATGTCTGAGTGTAGACGTGGGCTGAATGCAGACCTTTGGGGTGTTGTTGTTGTTGTTGTTGTTGTTTAAGTGTATTTGAGAGAGCGAGTGGAGGAGGGGCAGAGAGAGAGGAAGAGAGAGAATCCTAGAGACTCAATCCCACGAACCATGAGATGGTGACCTGAGCTGAAAGCAAGAGTCCAAAGCTGAACTGACGGAGCCACCCGGGGGCCCCCGGGGGCCCCCGGGGTCTGTCTTCTGGACAGTAACAACAGACACGTCGACCTGATTCGCTAGGGAATAGATTCCCTGGCTTTGCACACAGATACACCAGGAGGCAGAATCCCGGGGTGACGGTGATGAAGAGCAACAGCTCACACCTTCCGGGTGCTTTTTTGGGCCCGACGCTGCACACGTATGACCTCATTTTATCCTCCCACGGGGATGGGTGTTACTGGTGCCATTTTACAGATGAGGACACTGAGGCTCAGAAAGTGCACACGCCAGGCTCTGTAAGTCCCAGCCCCGAGGTACCAGAGCTCCAAGTCACAGTGGCTGGACTCAAACGGTTCGACTCGTAGCCGCTATGCTGCCCGCCTTCCCAGTAGCCAGATCTGAGTGCAAATAGTCGGAAACCCAGTCTTCGGCACCCTCCTTTCAGACTGCTCACGTATAATCTACTGCGAAGTTGACAAAACAGGTGAGTCCTCCCAGGAGATTTTTTTTTTTTTTTTGACCCACCTAGTGGTTTAAAAATAATATCAATCAGTTGCCAATGTTGAAAAATAATATTGTACATCTCTGATTTCTCTTCACAAAAGGAGAAGGGAGGGGCGCCTGGGTGGCTCAGTCGGTTGAGCGTCCGACTTCCGCTCAGGTCATGATCTCGCGGTCCGTGAGTTCGAGCCCCGGGTCGGGCTCTGTGCGGACAGCTCGGAGCCTGGAGCCTGCTTCCGATTCTGTGTCTCAATCTCTCTCTCTCTCTCTCTCTCTCTGTCCCTCCAAACCCCCTTGCTTTGCAGATGAGGAGGCCCTTATCTGGGGTCCATGGAGCAAAATGGTATCCTGGGGACAATGGCACCCGGGTCAGACCGCTTCTCGAGCTTACCTCTGCTGGTTGGCTGGCCATCACTGTGACCGCTGCTGAGGGCGTCCTTCCTCGGGCCCCTCCTCCCACTAGCAGGGCGCTCTCTGTTGGAGGGCTGGTTAAAGATGTCAAAGTCGTCACAGACGTTGGGGGTCACCTTCTGGGCTCTCTCCCCAGCGATGACATTCCAGCTGCTTGCTCGCCCTTGCTCACGCCTGGGGCCTTTATCCCCGATCTCAGCCTCTCTAGGACCCTCACCCCTGGCGCCAATGACGTCATCAGACAGAAGCCCGCCTTCCCGGTCCAGTGGCTTCTCGGGACTCAGCCACAGGGGTTTTGGCTTCCTGCCTCCCTGCTTCCTGCCCTTCCCCGCGGCAGAAGGTTGCAACCAGGAGGGAGTTTTTGCTGGTGGCTCGGAGACTTTTCTGCCCGTGAGGTTTTCCAGCTGTTGGATCAGAGAGGGCCCTGGGTCCAGGGCAGGGCATTCCACAGCCGGGCGGAGGGGAGGAGGACGGGGCACGCCACCCATGGAGGCCGGCATCGGGGCTGGGGCTGCTAATAAGCTCGTGTCTTCGTTTAACTTGGACAAATTGTCTTTCGTGCAATTGGGAGGATTCATCTTTTCGCCAAATAACTTTCCTTGGGAAGAAACCTTCACATCTACCGCTGCTCCGGCTGGCTGTGAGCGGGCCCCATCTGTGCCAGCCGTCTGGCAGGCATCTCCGCCTTCTCCCGAGGGGGCACCCACGGTCCTCTCCATTCTTTCCTCCTTCTTGTTTTTCTGGCCAACCAGGACGCTCAGGTCAGCTGGGCCCTCTCCACCTCCTTTGTCTAACGTGCCATCAAAGATGAGCTTTTTATTGACATAAAGCTTCATGTGCTTGGCACCAATGTCAAGATCCTGAAAACACAAAATTTAACAAAATGAAGCTGTGTGGCACCAGGCTGACGTATCACATTTTGGAAGCGGAAGATCAAAAAGAAAAATGTGGAATGCTGGAAACGCAAGCTTTAAAAAAACCATAGCACCGGGGATGTTAAATAAGGCTGGTGTCATTTCTGTGTGAACTGTTACATACTTTATAAATCAAAGGACTTTCACAAAGAGACGGCCCCAATTGCTGCCTTCTCACCACTGCTCCCTGCTGGGACATTGGTAATAGCCTGCTAATTGGTCTCCCTGCTTCCTGTCTCTTGCTGCCTTCAACCTCAACTTCACATTGCCAGAGTTCGTTCTCTACAAGAGCAGGTCTGGCCCAGTCACTCCCCTTTCCAAAATCGTTCTTGTTTTTCACTGCCTTTTCTTTAATATATGGTTCCTGGGACCTCTGTGTCAGGAAAGCCTGATGTGCACAGGAAACGCAGAGCCCCTGGTTCCACAGATATCATTTCAGGTGCCCTGAAAGCAGAGCCTGAGACAAGGGTTGAGTACAGGTTGCTTATGTGAAAGCTGTTCCCAAGAGGGAGTTGGGAGAGTAAGATAGGGCAGGAGAAAACCCCCCAGTGTTTTTCTGAGCCGGTCCCGGCTGTTGTGCACACGGTGTTCCACTCCACTGGGGCCCTCAGAGGAACCCACAGAACACAACTCAGAAGTATCCCTCCCAAGGCGGGAGGCTGGGGTGTTTGTCCACTGACCCCCTTCCCCGCTGTTGAAGGCTGCCCCTGGGGGCACTGACTCCCCACCACACAAACTGAGGCCACTGGGACTTTGGGATCAGGCCCTGAGCAGAAAGGCCGAGAGATCTGGGAGCACTGGAGGCGGTGCCTTGTCAGCATGCCCGGGGACCGTCCCACCTCAGCTGCTATCGGAAGGCGGGGGGGCAAGGGGATGTGGTGTGGTGCTGTGCTGGTAACACGTTCTCCGGACGATTCCTTGGAAGGTGGAGAAGCTCAGGCCGATGGGATGAATTCCGAACTCCTCGGCATGACATACGTACAGTAACCTTCACAGAAGGATCCCTGGCTTAGCCTTCCCGTCTCCTCCCCACGACACTCATGCCCTGCCTCATGCAGGTATTTAATGTTCCTTTGCTCATGCTTAAAACATAATCACACCTCCTCCTGCTACCGCCCCGACTGTCCATTCCTCTTTACAGCAAAACTCTTTCTTTACAGACAGCTTTACGGGGTGCCTCGCTGGCTGAGTCCATGAAGCGTCTGACTCTGTTTCAGCTCAGGTCACGATCTCGCGGTTCATGAGTTCGAGCCCAGCACCAAGCCCTGTGCTGACAGCGCGAAGCCTGCGTGGGATTCTCCTCTCTGCCCCTCCTCTGCTCTCTCTCTCTCTCTCTCTCAAAATAAATTTTAAGAAGAAAATTTAAAAACAGCTTTATGAGAGAATACATACTTCATACAGTAAACCATGCGTGTTTAAAGCATACAGCTTGGTAAGCTTTAACACCTGTATACGCTGCGTATCAGCTCCGCAGTCAAGCTAAGGAACACATCCATCACCCCCAAATTTCCTTGTACCCCTTTGGAATCCTACCTTCCCCGCTTCCCCTCACCCCCAGGCAGCCACCTGTCAGCTTTCTGTCACTGCAGATTACTTTGCATTTTTCTAGAATTTTCGTATAAAAGGAGTCCTGCCCTATTTGGGTTGACTTCTCTGACACAGCATAACTGAGGTTCCCTGTGTTGTGTGAATTAGTAGTTTTATTCCTTTTAATTGCTGAGGAGTGGTCCGCTGCAGGGATGCCCCACAATTTGTTCAGTTCTGAGGGTCACTGTCACGGCTGCTCCTCCCCGCCTTCCCTCTTGGCCTTTGCCTCCACCTCTACGTGGTCCCCTGCTTGGCAAGGGCACCAATCGCTGGGGAGGGGTGAAGCCTCCTTGTTAGTCTGGGACAATTGGGATTTCCTCCTGTTGTCCTGGTGCCATCACTCATAAAGTCCACTTTCCACCCTCTGAAGTGTCCCAGTTCGGACAGTAAATTGAAGGGTCCAGCAGGCTGCCGGATCCCCTGGGAGATGTGCGGTCCTCAGTTGGGGCGACGGCTTACTCCCCTTCGGTAGATTTCCTTACCAGGCTCCTGGGCCCTGCGCTCCCCTGGTCTCTCCCCTGCTTCCAGCTCTCACCGCTGCAGCCCCAGGTTCCTTGTTGATCCTCCTCTTCGGCTGCCCCAGGGCTCAATCCTAGGCCTCCGGATTCCTCTGCACCCTTTCACTAGGTGGTCTCATCCAAGCCCATGGGCCCTAAATACCATCATCACGTTGATGACTCCCGATTATTTACATTATTTTTATTTTTTGACTCCTGATTATTTTACTCTCCAACCCCAAACTCTCCAGCAAGCCAAGTGACCGCATGACCTCTCTTCTGGGATATCCAACAGGTGTCCCAACCTTAACATGCCCCAAACAGAGTCCTTTCTTTTCTTTTGGAGAGACAGTGCACAAGTAGGGGGTGGGGGGAGGAGCAGAGGGAGAGAGACAGAGAATCTCACGAGGGTTCCACGCTCAGCATGGAGCTCGACGCAGGGCTCGATCCCACAACCCTGGGATCACGACCTCAGCTGAAATCAGGAGTCGGATGCTCAACCAACAGAGCCAGCCAGGCGCCCCTGCCCCCCAAAGAATTCTCGATTCCTTCTTCCCAAACCTGGTCTTCGCCCGTCTTAAAAACGGTCAGGGGATGCCTAAACCTCGGAGTCCTGATTCCTCTCGTTCTCTTATGTCACAAGCCCCCAGGGGCTCCCTCCAAAACCCCTCCTGAATCTCGGCCTTCTCGTCTCTGAATGTACTGCTGCCCCCCAGCCCATGTTGTCGCCATCCTCCCTGAGACAATGACCACAGCCTCCTACCTGGCCTTTGCTTCCTCCCTGCTGTGCCCGTGCCCCCCCCCCCCCCCCCCCCGCAACACAAACACACTTGATTGTCTACACAGCAGCCAGGGGTTTTTTGTTTTGTTTTGTTTTGTTTTGTTTTGAAGTAACTTAACAGGTCATGGCAACCCCCTGCTTAAAACCCCCTAGCAGTTTTCCACTACACGGAGAATAAACTCCAGTGCCCTTCAGGGGCCGACGAGGCCTATGTGATCTGGCCCCTGCGGACCTCTGCCCCGGCTCCTATCACATTCTTCCTCTTCCCTCCACTCCCAACACACAGGTCTGATGGCTGCCCCGTCATCCCGCAGGGCTCACGGCCACCTTGGGACCTGTGGGCTGGGCTGGAGCAGTCTCGTCCAAGATACCTGCAAGGTGGGCTCTTCCTTGTCCCCAGAGAGATCTTCCTGCCCCTCTCTCGAGCCCTCACCCCATCCGGCCCCGTCTCTCCCATCGCCCTGTTTGATTTCCTTCCTGTCTCTGAAATGGTCATGTTCATCAGCTCTTTAGCTTAGCTACGGTCTCCCTCGCTCAGACTCCAGCCCCAAGACAGCGGAGGCCCCGCCGATCCCATCCCAGGGCCCAGCAGGTACCTGGCGCCCGGCTGGCACTCAACACTGACTTTGGAACTAAAAGTGCCCAAACGTAGGTACTTTTCTCCAGGATGGCACTGTTCTCGGACGACGTTCTGAGAACAAATCTGATCGGAGAAAAACGGCGGCCTGTTGTTTCACCGCTGGATCATTTTCCACCTCGCTTTGGCTTCTGATCTGCCTTTGAGGTACGGGATCTGAGACCCCAGGGGTGTCCATCTACGCTCATTCTCCATCCTTTGCCTTCCGGAAGCGGGGCGAGTAAGCTCTAACTAAATTTCTAGTTCACCAAGCTACTGCTGCAGAGGTTCCGCAGCAATTTAGAACGAGGGGCCCTCAAGCCCATGTTATACCACAGGAACCCGGCTTCAATCATCCAATTGCAGGATGGCAGGCTACTATTTGCCGACTGTCAGAAAAGTCGATTCTCAAACCACTCTTTTACATGTTTATATGGATGTGTTCTCTGTTTAGCGGAGGCACAGAGCAAGCGCGTGCTGGGAATTAATCAGGAAAGAGCTATTCGAGGAGGACAGCACGGGCAGCTTCAATGACTAGTTCTGCACAATTACCACCACGGAAACATCTGGTGAGACAGAAACTCTCATTGCAAGAGGGGAGGGGGTGGTGGGGAGAGGGCTTTCGGTCCGGCAGGGCCAGGAGGTGGGCACCGCGGCTCTTATAATGAGATGGCCGGCTCTCCGAGGGTGTTCGTGTACATTCCGCAAACGGCCCGGAGCACCGCCTGACCTCTAGCCGTCCGCTGCCCCAGCTCTCTCCGAGGCGTCTGGCAGAGCGGGGACAGAAGGAAGGAAGCAGGTGCACCGTCAAATGCCCGCAGGGGCCAGGGAGGTGGGAGACAGATGCACTGACGTAGGACCTCAGGGCGTGATGGGGGGCGTGGGGAGCTGGGAGGCTCAGGCCTTGCCTGATGGTGCTTAAATCTGAGACGTTTCCATCACTCTGCGGCCAAAGAAGCAGTATCTGTCACCAGAGTGGGCTCCCTGGCGGGGAACCAAGCAGTGGTCACTTCTCCGGGGATTCCAAGGGTGAAGAAAATAAAAGGCTGCATCATCTCACGCAGCCCTTGGAGCAAATCCGCACGGTGGGCATTAGGACCCATCTTGCAGATGAAGACAGTGAGGCTCAGCCTTCCCTGAGGTCACGCAGCTCGTGCGCACGAGCGGTTAGCCACTCTGCCTGGCATCTCCCTTGGGGTCAAGCTAGATCCAGAGAAGGTCTGGCCACGGGCAGAATCCCCTGCCCTGGCAGGAGCTCTGATTCCACGTCTAGCTTTTAGTGAGTCCCCGTGGACCCAGTCTCTCCCGTCCCCACCCTGGCTCCCTCCTCACCCCCCAGGGGCAATCACTGTGGGCACTGGGTGGGGGGTGTGTGCACACGTGCCCTTCCAGATTTTTCCTCCGTATCTATGTACATACTGATGTCCCCGTCACCGCAGCTCAGGGGCTGGGTTAGACACCATGTGAGATGCACAAGTGCAGTGTGGAAGATTCTGCTCGTCCCTATTGCTCGGGGTCCCCGCAGTAAAGCTCTGTATGTGGTATGTCTTTGGACGTGGATATGCGGAGAAGATTCTCCCGCTTCTAAAGAACCAGGCTGCTTCCTCCCTTTCCAATAAGCAGCCCTTTAGTCCTGACTGTTTCCCGCTTTGGCCTGGCCTCCAAGAAGTCCAGGGTGAAATTTTGCCTACCGCCTTAATCTCTAAGAGTCACGTGTGCGCGCGCGCGCGTGTGTGTGTGTGTGTATACGCTTGTTTCCTTGGCGCTCATGTTTTCTTCCTTGCTTAACTAGCGTTACCTTTATGCCCCTGTCGATGCTGCCTCAAACCCCTTCTGTAATGGGTTTTCAAAAGGACGCTTTGTGAAACCCTATGGTTGGCATGTGATTTGTGGGAACATCCTTCCTCGTCCACATCCCGACTTTGTCGTCCTTCTGTATCTTCCTTCTTTACAGGCGCCGAGAACCAGCCATGTTGAGACAGTCATGCATTTTTAACACATCGGTATTAATATTATTCCAATCTAAGTCATTTGACTGACTCTGCAAGGCCAATTCCCCGCGTGGCCCCGGTGTCGAGTGACATACCCCTTCCAATGAGCGCACAGACTGCTCAGCAAAGATTAATGGCGGTGCAGCTCCGTGGGTATTTGCATTCATGAAGTGCTTTCCCCAGAGACAAACATCTGCCTGAGGCACCGCCGGCAGAATGACATTTGGAGCCAGCCCAGGCTAGGCCTACATGCTGAATGCCCTGGAGGGTCCGTGAGAGCAGACCCTTCCCTGGGCACCCAACTGAAGTTGGGCCAGAGGCACGATGACTGGGCCTCATTCATGGGCAGACTGGGGGGGCCATCCTGAAGGCCCCACTCCATAGGCTCTGTCACGAGCTAGGGGCTTTGGGTGGACCGGGAGGGGTTTACCCTGACAGTAGGCTTATCAGGGGCGGGGGTGAGGGGGGCTTTGGGGTTGAGCCACTGCCGCCCGGGACCCACCGTGCAGGCTTCGGGACCTGGCTCAGGGGCTGACTCGTCCAGGAACCCCTCGGCCCTCCCTGTCTGCCCCTCCTCCCCTCCTCTGGGCTCTCGGAGCTGGGCTTACAAGCTGGATGTGGGCAGCTGAACGTGCGGGGACGTTCAGCTGCTGAGTGTCCACATGTGCGTGCCTGTCCTCACCTGGATGTGAGATCTTCAAGGACAGGGAAGAGGCCCAATCCCTAGGTATCTTGGGGCCTAGCTCTGGGAACTGAACGTGCTCCTTCCCGGAGCACCTGAACTTGAATGTTTTATGGGGAAGAGATCTCAGTGGCCTTTTACACGTCCCCTGAAAAGAAGGACAATGAAAACCGTTTTTGTGATGGAGAAACTTGAAGAAGACGGTGAGGCACCGTGACATTTAACAAGCACCTAGTACCTGCCGGGCTCTGGGCCAAGCACTCTGACCCTCCCAACATCACACACTCAGGACAACAGACGTGGACGGGCCCTGACAGATCGGGTCACAAGCAGCTCTATGGCTAAATCTGTGCCGGGCTGGCTCCCGGGGCTGTTAAAATTTTCAAAACGCGTCAATAAGATCTACAAATCGGGAGCTTTCACGTAACAATGTGCATTTCCGGCCTCTCTTGAACATTGAGGCCATCTGGCATCATGCGGCCAGGGCTGAAAGGCAGTGGCCGCTGCCTTGATGGGGCACAGCTCTCCGGTGACCACAGTCTCCACTGAAAGGCAGGACCATGTGATGGGCACCAGACCGCGTGGTAGTCATGTGACCACGGGCAAGATGCTCTGCTTTTCAGTGCCTCAGTTTCTCCATCTGTAGAATGGAGCCCATCACGCCATACCCATCTTATAGGATGGCTGGACGGAAGAACTGGGCCGATATATGCCAAGTCCCTTTGCCTACTGCCTGGCACACAGCACGTACTCACGAAATGTAAGCTACCATCCTGGCCTTATACCCGTTCTACCGCCCCAGACGTATGTACCTGCCAAGGCTGCTACTCAGGGCTAACATGGCCGGGAGACTCCCTGCTCCCCTTGTTCCAGGCAGAGGCTGGCAGCAGGTACAGGAAGAGTCCCATCCACTCTAGCGTGGGGCTTAGCATCACTCTCCCTGTCTCGGGTCAGGACTCCCCTACCTCTGGGCCGAGGCACACGGGCAATGTGGCCAGTTCATCCAGAGCCAATTTTCAAATTCATCAAGTGGTCCACAAGCTGTACAACTCCCTGCAGGGGTACACCTGCAGGGCGGATTTGACCAGGGGGCACAAGCTGGGGATATCGGAGCCTCAGCAAACTGAGGAACACCTGGGGAAGCATGTGACTTGGTGCCTGGAAGGGTGCGGCCGGAGATGCCAGAAGAGGCCTGGGGCAGGCTAGAGGCACGCAGGAGGCTTGTGTGTGAAGACACAAGGACCCTGACGTCCCCGAAAGGTGGGGTCTGTGATAAGACAGGCTGGGGCGCCTCGGTGGCCTCGTGGGTTAAGCGTCCGACTTCAGCTCAGGCGATGATCTCGCGGTTCGTGAGTTCGAGCCCCGTGTCGGGTTCTGTGCTGACAACTCAGAACCTGGAGCCTCTTTTGGATTCTGTGTCTCCCTCTTTCTCTGCCCCTCCCTGACTTGCACTCGATCTCTCTCAAAAATGGATAAACGTTAAAAAAAAAATTTTTTTTTTAAATAAGATGGGCTAGGCACTCCAGGTTGTGGGAACAGCAGGAGCAAAGGCGTAGCGAAGAGGACAGTGTTATGGAGACCAGAGGGAGAGAAGAGTTGGACAAGGACGGAAGAGCCAGAGGGGCCAGTCTGGGGGGCTGGGAGCGGGGGAGGTCCGCAACACACACGCACACACATGCGTGCAGGGTCCGGGCGAGCATCGCACGTGGGAGGGGCGACATGGTGCGATGCCCGTGTCACTGTGCCGGGGAGACTAGCAGGGACGGGGAGGACGGTGGCGCCGTGATGGAGCTCTGCCACAGCTCCCAGGTGCGGATGTGGCCTGGGGTCGCCACTGCTTCCTTTCTCAATAAAAGTCGAAAATCCCCATTTTCATGTAAAACCGCCCAATTTTTCAAAGTTGGCAACGCAAAGAATTTTGCAAAGGCCGTTGGGAGCCGGCTGAAAGCTGTCTGCGAGCGGCCTGTGGTTGGCCAGGGACACAGCCTCCGTGGTGGCCTTCTTCCCAGGATGGACCAGGGAGGGGTCACGGCAGGGGGCTGTGCCACTCTCCCTGGAGGCTTCCTGCAGCTGCGAGGTCCCCGGCTCATGCCCCGACTCATCCCACGTCACCGCACTGGCCTCATTGAACTGTGGTTCGTTTCTGATGCCGCTGGGTGTGAGCTGGCAGGCGTAGACAGCGCATCTGATTCCTGGCCCCAGCACAACAGCGGAGTGTGGGGGATCGATAAGCCCCTGCTGATGAGGCTAAGGGCTGAGAGGCTAAGCAAGTAGAGAGGGAGATGGGAGGCGTCTCGCTCGGGGGTCTGCGAGCCGAAGGAGCAGCTGGGTCCTGAAGAAGACAGGTTTTGGCCACAGAAATAGCAGGACTTAGGGATGCCCAGTGAGGGGCAGAGGGACAAGAGGAGGACTCAGGGGTGGGAGGCTGCAAAAGGGAGCAGGGGACCAGACCGGCTGGGACAGACCAGCCTGGGCTCGGGGATGCGGAGTTGGGAGGGTCCGTGGATTGCTGGGCAGAAATGCCAAAGACAAGCGTCTGGGGGCCAGGATGAAAGGAAGCTCGGTTCAGAAGTTAAGCTTTGGGGAAGGTTTAGATCTGGGAGCCGATGAATTTGTCCGACGGCACGTGACTTCTGTGTTCTTAGAGAAAAAGTAAAAAGACCTCGTTTGGATATCATTTCCTACGTGTTCCCTTCTCGTGGAGAGAGTACCTCAATTTTCCACTAGGCATCCGTCCCTCCCCCAACCTCTCTTCAGAGGGATAACGTGAACCCCGCCACAGGTTGCCTGGCCGGCGTGTCCTAGATCTGGGCCTTTCAGGAGGACAATCTCTGCAAGGGCTGATGTAATAAGGAGTCTGACACCATTAAGTGCCACCCCTTGGAGACTGAGGATGAAGCCAATATAGAGGAAAGCAGAGATGCATGGTAGAGGGAGGTAGATTCTGGACCACATCATGTGAACTCCTGGAACCTGCCATGCCTGAAGCCAGATTCCCTATACTCTCTTGTTACATGAGCTGATGAACTCTCTTTTGTGCTTATGTCAGTTTTTTTTTAAGTTTATTTATTTATTTTGAGAGAGAAAGAGAGTGCAGGAGCGTGTGAGCAGGGGAGGGGCAGAGAGAGAGAATCCCAAGCAGGCTCTAGCACTGTCAGCATGGACCCTGATGCAGGGATCGAACGCACAAACCATGAGATCATGACCTGAGCCAAAATCAAGAGTCAGATGCTCAACCAACTGAGTCACCCTGTGCTTACGTCAGTTTTAATTAGGTTTTCTGATATTTGCTACCAAGAGAATCCTGACTGATACTCTATCTCTGGGACTGAGAACTTTAATCAGTAGGCTCAGCTACTCAGTCAATGCTGGTCAAGGCAGGCAGGAGGTGGGAGGGGGAGCCCCAACCCCTAGGGGGCCCAGGATTTACTGAGACGGGCACCTGCATGCGGGCAGCCCTCCCCTACTCAGACATCCGTCTAGCCCAGCTACCGCTTGTTCCCGCTATAGTCCGCACAGCACAGGGCAGGGGTCTCGGCTTCCGTCCTGGTTCTACATCTGTGCACTCCTCCCTGCTGGGAGGTCGTCTGGTCCTGAATCCCCAACCTGCTGCTTGGATCCTGAACACCTTGTTGGGCCCCCTCTCCGAAGGCTGAATTCTCTGCTTGCCTCTCCTTCCCCTGCAGGCTGGGGGCCTGTTTCAGACCCAGGATTTCTGGGGCTCTCAAGGTTACCATGCCCCTAACCTCCTGAGTGTGGACTCGGCTCCCAGATTTCAGCACCCTCTGGTGACTGACAGTGGCCTAGACCAAGCCCGAGGTCACACACCTGGGTCGGTCCCCTTCCCACCAGCCACCCTACTAAGATGCATGGTGCTCCCCAGGCTCGAGGCTGCCCAGACCCTGCCATGGGGCACAGCCACCAGGTCGCTCAGACTCGGCTGTACCTCAGTTGCACCTTTGACTTCAAAGCTACTGCCACGTTTGGTCTTAATCCAAACAAAACAACTATAAAAAAAACAATTTGGGGGGCACCTGGGTGTCTCAGTTGGTTGAGCATCTGACTTCAGCTCAGGTCATGATCTTGGGGTTTGTGGGTTTGAGCCCATCATCAGGCTCGCTGTTGTCGGCGTGGAGCCTGCTTCAGATCCTCTATCCCCCCATCCTCTCTGCATTCTAACAAAAATAAATAAACATTTTTTAAAAACCCAATTTTTATGGCACAAACACAGACACTCTGATCAATAGAACAGGATAGAAAACCCAGAAATGGACCCACAAACATATGGCCAACTAATCTTTGACAAAGCAGGAAAGAACATCCAATGGAATAAAGACAGTCTCTTCAGCAAATGGTGCTGGGAAAATTGGACAGCAACATGTGGAAGAATGAACCTGGACCACTTTCTTACACCAGACACAAAAATAAACTCAAAATGGATGAAAGACCTCAATGCAAGACAGGAAGCCATCAAAATCCTCGAGGAGAAAGCAGGCAAAAACCTCTTTGATCTTGCCCGCAGCAACTTCTTACTCAACACGCCTCCGGAGGCAAGGGAAACAAAAGCAAAAATGAACTACTGGGACCTCATCAAAGTAAAAAGCTTCTGCACAGCCAAGGAAACAATCAGCAAAACTAAAAGGCAACCAACAGAATGGGAGAAGATATTTGCAAATGACATATCAGATAAAGGGTTAGTATCCAAAATCTATAAGGAACTTCTCAAACTCAACACCCAAAAAACAAATAACCCGGTGACGAAATGGGCAAAAGACATGAATAGACACTTCTCCAAAGAAGACATCCAGATGGCCAACCGACGCATGAAAAGATGCTCAACATCACTCATCATCCGGGAAATACAAATCAAAACCACAATGAGATACCACCTCACACCTGTCAGAATGGCTAACATGAACAACTCAGGCAACAACAGAGGTTGGCGAGGATACAGAGAAAGAGGATCTCTTTTGCATTGCTGGTGGGAACGCAAACTGGTGCAGCCACTCTGGAAAACAGTATGGAGGTTCCTCAAAAAATTGAAAACAGAACTACCCTATGACCCAGCAATGGCACTACTAGGCATTTATCCAAGGGATACAGGTGTGCTGTTTCAAAGGGACACATGCACCCCCATGTTTCTAGCAGCACTATCAACAATAGCCCAAGTATGGAAAGGGCCCACATGTCCATCGATGGATGAATGGATAAAGAAGATGTGGTATATACATACAACGGAGTATCACTCGGCAATCCAAAAGAATGAAATCTTGCCATTTGCAACTACATGGACGGAACTAGAGGGTATCGTGCTAAGCAAAATTGGTCAGAGAAAGACAAATATCATATGACTTCACTCATATGAGGACTTTAAGACACAGAACAGATGAACATAAGGGAAGGGAAGCAAAAATAATATGAAAACAGGGAGGGGGACAAAACAGAAGAGACTCTTAATTATGGAGAACAAACTGAGGGTTGCTGGAGGGGTTGTGGGAGGGGGGATGGGCTGAACGGGGAAGGGGCACTAAGGAATCTACTCCTGAAATCATTGTCGCACTCTAGGCTAACTAATTTGGATGTAAACTAAAAATAAATAAATACATGGAGACAGTTAGGGATACTTGAACATGAACCGGGCTGTAGCGCACAATAACCAATTACCGCCAGGTATGACAGTGGCATTGGAGTTGCATAAAAACAAACTCCTTATCTGTTAGAGATGCGCACTGAAGAACTGATGACTGGAATGGTATGAGAGCCACAATCCGTGTGGTGGGAAGTAAATGAAACCAGAAGGGCGGGATGCCGATTACCACGGGAGCAGGTGAGGGGTACGTGGGTTGTTTGAGCTCATCTCTTTCCTGCCACGTTTGTTTGAAACTTCTCCCTCCTGCCCCAAACAAAGGCCTTGCTGGAAATGCAAACGTTGCCCTGGGATGAAGCGAGTCTCCCCGTGGGGCACCCCATAAGCACCAGGCCCCTCATCCAAGCCACCATGACCCTCAGCTAGACGATGCCAGAAGCCTCCTGTGGGGGCTCCCTGTTCCCTCTAAGCCACTCCCCAAACAGCGGCCGGAGTCATCTTTAAAATTCCTCATATTCTATCACCCCTGGCTCAAAACCCTCCAATCACGACGCCAACTGGTAACACTTGTATAAGACTCACAAAGCCCAGGAGTCATTCTGAGAACTTCATATGTATTAACTGAAGAATAATTACCCAGTTTTATGGATGAAGAAACGGAGGCACAGAGATGCAGAGCAACATGCCCAAGGTCACACAGCCAGGAAGAGGCGGAAGAGGAGGAGCCAGGACTTGCCCCAGCTGGGCTGGCTCTGGTGCCTGGGCTCTGACCACTTCTCTATATTCTGCCTCTCCGGGCATAAGATCTGAGCCAGGGAGGCCCACGCGACCTGGTTCCCACCCATCTCAGGGACCTCCCCTTACCCTCTCCTTTGTTCAGTATCCCCGGCCGCGGCCTAGACTCCTATCCTAGAAGTGCTAAGCATGCTCCTGCCTCGGGGCCTTTGCTCCGGCTCTGGCCTCTGATGGAAGGTCTCTCGCTACTCAAAGCAGCCCTGCCTCCTTCTCCCCATGCCCCTCTCCCACTCCCTATTACATCGTCTTCGGGACACTTAGCGCTACCTGAAATTACATTATTCGTTTATATCCTTGTCCGTTGCCCTTCCCCACGAGAAGGGACAGGGCCGTGTGGACAGGGCCTTGTCTGTTTGTTCAGCACGGCACCCTGAGTGCCAAGATCCGTGCGGTGCCACACAGTCGCCAGCCACAGATGGCGGCTGGCGTTGCAGTCAAATTAAAGGTAAGATGCAGCTTCTCGTAAGAGATAAGCGTGGGCAAGGATGCAGAGACAAGGGAACCCTGCGCACTGTTGGTGGGTCCGTGACATGGAGCAGCCACTGTGGGGAACAGTATGGAGGCTCCCCCCAGAATGAAGAGCAGAACTTCCACGTGATTCAGCAGTTCTGCATCTGGGGATTTATCCGCATGAAACGCAATCACTAGCTCGAAAAGATACGTCCACCTCAGCATTACTTAGAGCAGCCAAGACACGGAAACAACCCACGTGTCCACGGACAGGGGAATGGACGAGGAAGTTGTGGCACATACACACAGTGGAATATTACCCAGCCATAAAAGATGAAACCTCGCCGTTTGCAAATGGATGGACCTTGAGTGCACTGCGCTAAGTGAAATAAGTCAGACAGAGAAAGGCAAATATTGCATCATCCCACTTACACGTGCGGCTTAAAAAAACCCGAATGCAGGGGTGCCTGGGTGGCTCAGTAGGTTAAGCCTCCGACTTCGGCTCACATCACGATCTCGTGGTCTGTGGGTTCGAGCCCCCCGTTGGGCTCTGTGCTGACAGCGCGGAGACCGGAGCCTGCTTCGGATGCCGTGTCCCCCTCTCTCTCTGCCCCACCCCTGCTTGTGCTTTGTCTCTGTCTCTCAAAAATTAATAAACGTTAAAAAGCAAACAAACAAACCTGAACACATAGATCCAGAGAACAGACTGGTGGTTGCCAGAGGCAGGAAGTGGGAGGTGGTGATAAGGGGGGAGAAGCACCAAAAGGCACAAACTTCCAGGTACAAGACAAAAAAGTCCTGGGGATGTAACATACAGCATGGTGACTGTAGTTAACAATACCGTATCGTAAATTTGAAAGTGCCTAGGAAAGTTGATCTTAAAAGTTCTCATCATGAGAAAAAAAAATTTTTGTAACTATGTGAGCTGGTGGATGTTAACTAAACTGATTATTTAGTTTCGTTTATTATTTAGTGATTATTTGCAGTATGTACCTATCTCAAAGCCTGTACCCCTAAAACGAATACAGTCTTACATGTCAATTACACCTCAATTAAATATAAATAAATAAGGGGCGCCTGAGAGGCTCAGTTGGTTAAGTGACCGACTTCGGCTCAGGTCATGATCTCACAGTTCATGAGTTCAAGCCCCGCATCAGGCTCTGTGCTGACAGCTCAGAGCCTGGAGCCCGCTTCAGAGTCTGCGTCTCCCTGTGTCTGCCCCTCCCCCTCTTGCACTCTGTCTCTCGCTCTGTCTCAAAAATAAATAAACGTTTAATAACAATTATAAATAAATAAATAAAATAAAATGCAGTTTCTTAGTTACTGGCCACACTGCAAGTTCTCAACAGCCACCTGTGGCTTGGGGGTTACTGAACCGGCCGGGGCAGACACAGAGCATTGATATCATTGTAGAAAGTTCTCTGGGGCAGCACGGGCTTAGACTGCCATAGCATATCACAGAGTTACACCCACTGGGGAACTCTGACATCCATTCGTTCATAAACTATCTAAGGAGCAGCTTTTCTGCGTATGAAATACACCCCTGGGTGTCCGTCCTGCCTCACTCGCTGTTGTGACCAACTGGAAGTGACATTGGCACCGGTTATGCTGTGGGCGAAGATGGTGACAACGTGCCTGTCGTTCCTGAAGGGTGCCACCAGATAGCAGATAACTAACAGGCTTGTTACAAAGGGAAACACAGACCCTGGGGAGCGGCCGAAAGCCCACTTTTTGGATGGGTTACTACACACGAGAGTAAGGGAGACTCCTGGTTCCTTCCCCCTCTCTTCTGCAGGGGTGGGGGCGGTGCTGAGAAAAAAACCAGAAAAACCAACACCTCTCACGCTCCCCTCTCCACCGTGTCCCCTGCAAGTCACTAGCTGGGCCAAGTCATGGAATCTGACAAGTATCAAAAAATGTGACAGACGTATTATCACATCCTCCTCCTGAGCCCGGGGCCGACATCACTGATCAATCACACACCCTCTTCTTTTTGAACCAGAAGGAAGGTTCCAGATCCTTCCCAAGACAGCACTCCAGGCAGCCATTGCCAAGCAGAGCTGGTAAAAAAGACGCAGTCTACCCGCCCCCTAGGAGCTCGCTACTCTAAGCCCCAGCTTCTTCACCTCCAAGGCTGACACCACCTTGTAGGATTATTGGGGGTCAGTCGAGATGATTCATTTGCTCAGTTATTGGTGTTATTTGGGTGCCTCACGCCCGCCTGATGGACGCGGCACTGGATAAACGGCAGCTGTGACAAGGACAGACATCTGTGTGCGGCCTTCTGTTTGCCTGTGTGGATGGATTCCAGCCTCTGTGTCTTCCCTTCCCCTGAAGTCCCTCCCCTCGGGGCCAGCCCACACCCACCGCCTCACCTGATGAGGGGGAGAGGAGCCCAGAAAAGTTAGCCTGGGGATTTAACGGGCGGCATATTTTGCAATAAGAGAGACTTCCCTTTTTCTAGCACCTTCTCGTCTTATGTTCTCAATACGCCTTGGTTGGATTAGCTCCCCCCATTTAACTTTTCTTCCTTGGATTCCCGTACACAAAACACTGTATTAACAAGCCGTGTCTACCAGGCTGAGCTATATTTCCTATAAAGTCTCAGTTTATCTCCTCTAAAACACACAGTAATAGCATTCTCTGGAGAATATTAAATCAAACCAACCTGCAGCTGCATTTGTTTGCGCTTTCTGCCCCCGGTAAATTCTGGCAACAGACGGGGGTGCGTTACATAAGCAGCACCCCTGTCAGGGACTGCAGTCCTCCGCACTCCACTCTGCGTGTAGAGATGCCTCCTCGGGACTCTAATCCCCGCAGCCGAGGCTCCCCAAAGCACCCGCAACGACACCCTGACGTCCTGCTCCTCTTTTTTATTCTCCGCACACAGGGAAGCCTGAGTGCAGGTTCAAGAAGAAAGGCGGGCCGCGGCCAAAAGGGATGAGGCTTATCTGCTTTGTAATCCAGAGCATCAAATCCGCTTTTCTTGGCCTGAGACGTATAGTCAATGACAGGGCTGAGCCACAGGGCACGGGCTTGGGCGGTCAGCACTGTTCCATTACTCATTCCGGAAGATGCTGACGACCACCTGCCAGGAAGTGCCCAAGAGGAGAGAGCATGGCCCTACCTGCTGGTAGTGTCCGCGGCTACACAGGGGTGGGGGTCCCGCTAGGGCCTGGAGGACAGCCCCTACGCACACAGCTGGACGCCCGGGGCTGGGGGGGGGGGGGTGGCTGAGAGAATTAGCAGGAAGAAGTACAGGATGGGGGGGATGGGAAGGAGGGAGGAGGGGCAGACTCCCCTGGACTTGATCCTCAGCTTTAACCTTCCGTACGAGCCTGCTCAAACACCCGGAACTCTGATTCTCTGTGTCTCATCTGGATATCAAAAAGCATAAGACGGCTGCTTGTGGGTTCTGGGGAATGAACTCATTCCTTCAGCTGGCAACCATGCATGTTCTACTTCGCAGGGTCTTGACGTGGAGACAGGTCCTGCTCCCCAGGTGCCCACGGTGGTCTGGGGGAGGCAGGTGTCAATCCCAGTATGGGGGTGATGGAACATATTCATGAGGGCCAGAAGTGGCATAAGGGCCAGGGGTCAGGGCCAGCTTCCTGGAGAAAATGATGTCTCGTTTTCCAGGAATCTAGGGCAGAGGCGGGCACTTCGAGCTGAGCCGGATGGGAGGGTCCAGGGCCTACAGGGTAACTGCCGTGTGGGGTGGTAGAGAGTCACAACAGCTGACACTCCGGAGTGTGGAGCCAGCAAGGGGCAGGGGCTGATGGGAGACACAGGGCCTGGTGCACAGGGATTACGAGGCCCTGATGTCACACTAAGGGGTTTGACCTGGGTCCTCTGGGACAGGGGGAGCCTCTGAGGGTGTGAAGCAGCAAAGAATGATGATCAGACCTCCCAGGGGCTGCTGGAGACGGACTGGAGGCCTGGGCCTGGGGACAGCGAGAGCAGTTCAGAGGCTGCACCCTTCCGCACCTCAGTGCCTTTGCACATGCGGGGCTCCCCACCTGGGACCCGCTTTCTTCTTTTCTACCTTGGCTCTGTGCTATTGTCTCTTTCTGCCACAGCTCAGTTGTGTGCTCCAAGCCCCTTCCCTGAGCTCTCCCAGCCTGATGCAGGCTCCCTCCACGTTCCAGGGGCTACAGTCTAGACAGGCCAACTCCAGCCCAACGATGAGTTTGCTTTGGACTGTGGAGTGGTTTCAAAGGAATTTCAGTTAGCTGTTGACATTTACAAACCAGAAAGGTTCCTATCAAATTCCAAATTCCCAATTCCCTGGGAATGTTCAGATGACCTAGCAGCACTGGCTGGCATTCCTATATAGCAGCCATTAACTGAAGCTGAAAAGTGGCCTTCCCTTTACCTAAAGCATGGGCTTACCAGTTTGCCACACTCCCCACCATGCCCTGCCGTCTCTTTTCACAATATTGAAGCTGAGGACCAGTTTCCATCATTCATCTCCCTTGCATTATTGCTTCCCTGAGAACAAGTTGGAAGGGAGAGCAGAGCAATTCTTGTCCCCATGTTTGTCATAAGAGGGGAAACAAGTCAGGCTGAGGGGGTCTTGTCCTTCCTCACGCACTGAGTTCCCTGCTGAGTTCCTGGGCTTTCTGTTTGAAACCCTGGGCACTCTGCAGTCACCTCTATCAAGGCCTTCCGCACACTGCGTCCTATTTTTACAATTACTTGTCTGCCAGCTTTTAGACCAGGAGTACCTCCTGGACAGGGACTGGGTCTGTGATACCAATGTCCTCCGAACTGATCAGGAAGGCCGATGGTACATATGCTCAACAATAAATGTCGAATGAAGAAATAAATACAAACGAGAGCATGAAAAAACAGCCCAGAGAAGAAAGAAAGCATAAGTGCCCAGGGGTAGGAGGTGGTGTGGGGGTAGAAAGGAGGGCAGGGATGCTGAAACCGGGGGGACAGAGGAACACAGAGGTTAAGAGCCTCGCTGTTCAGAGTGGGGTTCTCACCCCAGGGACACTGGCACAGGTGGATGCAAAATCTTGGGCTCTGCTCCAGACCCGCTGAATCGGAACCTGCATTTTAGCAAGAGTCCCGGTAAGGTATCGCAGATTAAGGTTTGAGAAGCCCTGGCTAAGTGAACGGGCCCAGAGTCTGACTGCGTGGGTTCAAATTCTCACTGTGACGCTTCCTTGCTGTGTGACTTGGGGCATGTCACACAACCTCTGTGTGTGTCTGTTTCTTACCTATTAACATTGAGCCCCAGTTCCGGCAAAGGGCGGCCACACCTGCAAGCTGAGGCCCTGCTCCTGGTGGCCCCAACCATGCGTGTGAAATGCACCACCAGGCATTCTGCAACAGGCAGGAAGGGCCGCAGTGGGGCGTCCGCGTACCCATTTTGCAACTTCAGCACTCAGGCTGTTGGACAGCGCCAAAGTGCTTCCGTCAGTCAAACGCCCAAGGAGTAGTCGGGGGCCCTTACTTACACCATCAGCTGTCCAGTAATTCCAAACCTTGATCTTGGCTAGATCAAAGTCGTGCAGCCGGCCCGTGTTGCGGATAACAAAAAAGAGCTGGAGCGGCGGGTGGAAGGGGCACGTCCACAAGGAGGGGTCTTTCTTGCTCTGAAACACCAGCAAGAGAGGGAAGTCGTTAGCCCATTTTCTGCCTCTCCCCAGTGTAAACAAGCTGAGGGCAGGAGGCTAGGCCTCCTCTCCGTAATCCGAGGTGGAGTCTTAGATCTCAGCCGCCCGGGCTGCACTTTGTAGCAGGTACTGACTCATCCCTGGCACAGGCTGGCTCGAGGGCCTCTCTGCTCTGCCATTCGGACTGAATTTAAAATGCAGCGGGCTTTATTCTAATTGATTAATCAGCTCTGGGGAGATGGCTGGGGATGGGGAGTGAGAGGGGAAGGGAGGTTGGGAAAAGAGCCATCACTTGTGCTATTCATTAACCTGGCAAACAGAGCCTTTGGTTTTCTTTTGTAAAAACCCTGTAGAATTAAAAACCTTTAAAAAATAGAAACGGAAGAAAAGAAACCACCGAGCCTCAGGATTTGCTCTGTTCCCTGACAGGGTTTCCAGGCCTCAGGACCCCAGAGTGTGGTTTCCGCCCACCGGTGAGGCTGCCAAAGCCGCTCTCAAGGCCAGAGGAGCAGGGAAGCCCTGCTGCCGTGTGCATTTTGCACCAACAAAATTCCATGCCACAGGTGCTTTAGATGCAGGTGGAAAAAGCCAAATCTGGGGACTCTTCTCAGCCCCAGCTGCCTCCTGTTCCGTCTCTTTGGATACCTCTTCTACGTTCTGTCCCGAGAAAACTCACAGCTGCTCCCAAACAGCCCCCTGCAGGCTCGGCCTCAGTGCCTTTGCACAGGCTGGGCCTCTGTTTGCAATACTCTTCCAGCCCCTCCCTCCCAGGGAAATTCAGCCCAAATGTGCTGTCACGCCCACAGTCACCCCTTCCCTGTCACCGTCACTCTCTCCTCCAGGCACCTAGGGTTCCTTGCAGTGCCTAAGGTTAGCATTTTACTCAGTGTCCCACAACCACCTGTTTTCCAGTCCAGATCAGCCCTCCACACACTTGACTGTGAGCTCAAGGGAAGCGTCTGTGTAGAGTTTCCACACGGTTCCCTGGCACATGGTAGATGCCACAGAATCTTTGTCGAATGAATGAATGAATGAATGCATGAAATTTACCTCCTAATAGCTGTCTTTTCATTGCAACTAGAGAAGAGGCTATAAACTCATCTGGCCTGCCTAGCTATTTTGTTTGGCTCATGATGTATTCAAAAACACTGTTGCCAACATTTAAAGATGGGGAGATTTCGCCTTTCCCTCCAGAGCTAGTGTGTGGACAGGCAAGACGCAGGGCAACACAGGGCCCCTAACAGCTGCTGGCTGGGGCCTAGGACACAGCTCCCATGGCCGGGCCGGCTGGGGCTCTCGGGCACCCCAGTCCCCACAGCTCCCTACAGTTTTAGAGTTTTGTTTTGTTTTGTTTTAAATTTTGAGAGAGAGAGGGAAAGAGTGTGTGTGAGCTGGGGAGGGGCAGGGAGAGAGAGAGGTGGGCAGAGGATCCGAAGTGGGCTCTGTGCTGACAGTGGGGAGCCCGAGGCAGGGCTGGAACTCATGAACCGTGAGATCATGACCTGAGCCGAAGTCAGATGCTTAAGTGACCCACCCGGGCACCCCAGCTTACAGTTTTAGTCTCACACCTACTTCTCTTTCCAGGTTATGCCCCTGTCTGGCCCCTGCGGGCAACTGAGTCTAGGGTCCCCACCTAGTGGCTGACAGCTGCAGTAAGTCCCATCTGCCAACATAACCACCACATCTCTGATACCAAGGAAGTTGTCCCTTTCACCTAAACGGAGCACCGCCGTGTATTTCAGAAGGTCTCAGCAGACTCCTGTCACCAGGACCAGGCCGGCTACTTGGGCCTGGACACAGCCAGGGGAGGAGACTGGCCGATGCTGGGGTTTTGCTGCCCCCCAGGAGATGCGAGGCCCAGGCTCCAGCTGCGGGGGGAGAACAAAGCTGGCTTGTTCCAGTGACAATGGTGCCTTTCAGGAGGGAGGAGGTTGCTTTTGTTAAGGGGGAGAGAGGAGTTCAAGGGGTTCTGACTTATTCCGGCCAAGTTTCTCAAGCTCTGCAAGAACTTTTAGTGCTCTGGGCAGCTGCAAGGGGTCAGGAGACCACATTTCAGCTTCCAGCGGGTGCATCTCACTCCTTCCCCAAGTTGGGGCCTAAACTGGGTCGCTGTGGCTGCTTGACAAAGGAAGAGTCTGAAGGCTGACCCTTAGACACGGGCGAGGGGACTGTCATTGATTTCCCATCACATTTCTGTCAGCAGGAGGGATAACAGGAGGACTAAGTGGGAATCATGGTGTTCAAAGTCAAAGAACATTAACCTGCGGGTAACTCAGGGCCTCATTAGCAGACAGAGTCTCTAAGATGAAGGCTGATGGGAAGCCGTTGAGGGCTGGCCGAGGCACGCTGCGCGAACCCCCGGATGCCAGGCCAGCAGGCCGAGCGTCTGCTGCACCTGTCCATCACAGGCAGTAACAGAGACGGCAGAACGAGAATCAGGGTTCCCTCTTGCCGCCGCTGTGACCTCCCTGGGTTCTCTCAAAGCCCTGGGAGGGGACGAGTGCTGTAACCCTCCCGTCACAGCTCAACAAGGGAGCAAAGGGTGTGGCTCGCCTAAGTGGTGGAGTAAGGATGTACACCTATTTTAATCCATTAATTCATGCTGTCTTAGTTTGTATTCTCTCAGAAGCAGACCCCCGAGTCCAGGATTTGAGTGTCAGGAGATTATCTGGACACCAAAGGAGCATGGGGAGGAGGAGGGGAGGAAAGGCATTCCATAAAGAGTGTGTTACCCAGAGAGCCCGCTCTGGGAGCCAGAGCAGAACGTGCCCCGGAGCAACTCCACCCCCGAGACAAGGGAGCTGGGGTATTCATACCCCAAAGCCCACCAGCGCAGGTTGAGGGCTGCTCCTGGGGGCTCCGTTCCCCACCGGTTTGGGCCCGCTGCACGGGAGGCAGAGTGGGCCCCGGAGGCCAGAAAAGCAATCCTCTGTCAGAGAATTATCAATGGGAAGTACAGCCAGCACGCTCAGACGTGGGAAGGGCCAGAGGGCCGGGGAGGCTCTCACAGCGTCTGTTACCCATTTGCTCAATACAAATACCCTCCTGTGGGGCAGGTGCCGAACTACAGTCGGGGGTGGGTGGCGGAGCCTGGCCCACCGGGTCCCAGCTCTGCACTGGTCGGGGAAGCAAACAAGTAACACTGCCAGGAAAAAAAAAAACCAAAAACAAAGACAAACCCCAACCAGGCAGGGATAAATTCGACAAAGAAAATAAGAGTGAATTCTTAATGGCCAATGGAAGGGCATTTTTAGAATGGACGGTCAGGGGAGACAGGAGGTCCCTTTCTCATTCCTAATTAAGGTGCTTCCCTCTTCCAGAATTAACCTAATACGGATCTACCCCCTTCAGGGATATGTTGGACTGCCCTCAGAAGTAGCCCCAATTTAATAAATTATCATAATCAAAAGGAACAAGCTATGGACACACACAGTTTGGATGGATGTCAAAGGCATTATACTGAGTGGCAAAAGCCAGTCTCAAAAAGATTACATACAAGATGATTCCTTTTATATAGCACTCTTGAAGCAAAAACAGATCAGCGGTTGCCAACGTTAGGGATGGGTGCGTGGGGGGTTATGGCTGTAAAGGGTTGCGAGGGGGAATCCCTCTCTGGTGATGGAACTGTTGTATTTTGTGCTTGTGTATTTTGATGGGGTGGTGGTTACATGAATCTACACATGAGTGATAACATTGCATAGGACTCATACGCACACGCACACGAATGTGTGTACAAAGGTGTGCACCTGATACTAATGTCAATTTCCTGGGTTTGATAATGTACTACAGTTATACAGAATGTTAGCACTGGGGGACGCTGGTGGGCAAGGGCACAAGGGACCTCTCCATACTTTTTTTTAAAAAATGGAGATATACTTCACATATATATAAAGTCACCACCTTCAAGTATGCAATTCAGCGGGTTTTGTTTTGTTCAGTATATTTCAAGGTTGTGTCACCATCACCACTATCTTTTTCCAGCATATTTCATCACCCTAAAAAAGAACTCCATACCCAATGTGTGGCCTGCCGGGTCTGGGTCCTTCCACATCCCATAATGTTTTCGAAGGTTCATCCTTGTTGCGGTAACAATCGGCGCTTTGTTCCTTTTTACAGCTGAGTAATATTCCATTGTATGGACGTACCACATTTTCTTTATCCATTCATCTGTGGATAAACATTTGAGTTGTTTCCACCTTGTGGCTATCATGAATGATACTGCCATGAACATTTGTGTGTAAGTTTTTGTGGGAACACATTTTCCGTTCCCTTGGGTCTGCACCTAGGAGTGGAACTGCTGGGTCATAGGCTAACTCTACATTTAACTTTTGGAGAAACGGTCGAACTATTTTTCACCACGGCCGCACCACTTTACTTTTGTATTCCTGCCAGCGAGGCATGGTTTTTCCACATGAATTGCCAATACTTTATTATTTTCTCTTTTCTTTTCAAAACCTGTAACAACCTGGTGGGTATGAAATGATACGTCTTTGGGGTTTTGATTTGCATTTCCCTAACGACTAATGATGTTGACAGCATCTTTCCTGTGCTTCTGGGCCGTGTATGTCTTCTTTGGAGGAAAGTCTATTCTGAGTGCTTTGGTCATATTTTCATGCGGTTGCTTGTCATTTTGTTGTTGAGTTTCAGATTTCTTTTCTTTCTATATTCTGGATGATAGACCCTTATCAGATATATGATTTGCAAATATTTTCTCCCATTTCCTAAGATGTCTTTTCAACTTTCTTGATGAATGTCCTTTGAAGCAAATGTGTTTTAAATTTTGATGAAGTCTGATTTATCTATTTTCTTCTTTTGTTGCTTGTGCTTTCCGTGCCATATGTAAGACCTCATTGAAAAGCTCAAGGGTATGAAGATTTATACCTGTGTTTCTTCTAAGAGTTTTACAGCCTTAAAGCTTTAAAAAAATTTTTTTTTCAACGTTTTTTATTTATTTTTGGGACAGAGAGAGACAGAGCATGAACGGGGGAGGGGCAGAGAGAGAGGGAGACACAGAATCGGAATCAGGCTCCAGGCTCTGAGCCATCAGCCCAGAGCCTGATGCGGGGCTCGAACTCACGGACCGCGAGATCGTGACCTGGCTGAAGTCGGACGCTTAACCGACTGCGCCACCCAGGCGCCCCGCCTTAAAGCTTTAAAAGTTCTAAGGTCTTTAATCCACCGAGTTAGTTTTTGCAGATGATGTTAGGGTAGGAACCCAACTTCGTTCTTCTGCATCAGCAATCCAGTTTGTCCCGATGTCATCTGCTAAAAAAATGATTTTTTTTCCTCCACCCAATAGTATTGGCATCTTTGTTGAAAATCAGTTGCCTGTAGAGGCACCTGGGTGGCTTAGTCGGTTTAGCTGGTTAAGCATCCGACTTTGGCCCAGGTATGATCTCATGCTTTGTGAGTTCGAGCCCCGCGTCGGGCTCTGTGCTGACAGCTCAGAGCCTGGAGCCTGTTTTGGATTCTGTGTCTCTGTCTCTTTCCACCCCTCCCCCACTCTCGCGCATGCTCTCTCTCACTCTCGCTCTCAAAAATAAATAAACATTAAAAAAAGAAAAGAAAATCAGTGGACTGCAGATGTATGGATCTATTTCTCTATCAATTCTGTTCCATTGACCTATATATATGTCTATCCCTATGCCAGTACCACAGTCTTGATTACTGTAGGTTGGTTTTGAAATTGGAAGAGTGAGTCTTCCAACTTCCTTCTTTTCCAACATAGTTTTAGCTATTCTGGGTCCCTTGAACTTCCATATATATTTTAAGATCAGCTTATCAATTTCCACAAAAAAAGGCAGTTGGAATTTTGATAGGATTGCATGGAATCTGCAGATAATTCAGGGAGCGTTGCCATATCAACAGTATTAAGTCTTCCGATCTGTGAACATGAAATGTCTTTTCATTTATTTGGGTCTTTTTCAATTCCCACCAACAGTATCTCATACTTTTCAATGTACAAGTCTTTCACTTATTTGGTGAAATTTACTCTTAAGTATCTTATTTTTTTTTTTTTATGCTATTTTAAAACAGATCTTTTTTTTCAGGGCACCTGGCGGCTCAGTCGGTTAAGTGTCTGACTCTTGATGTTGGCTCAGGTTATGATATCATGATCTGTGGGACTGAGCCCCGCGTTGCACTCTGCACTGACACTTCAGAGCTTGCTTGGGATTCTCTCTCTCCGCCCCACTCTGCCCTTCCCCTGCTTGCGCGCATGCTCTTTCTCTCTCTTGAAAGAAATAAACATTGGGGCGCCTGGGTGGCTCAGTCGGCTGGGCGTCCGACTTCAGCTCAGGTCACGATCTTGCAGTTCGTGGGTTCGAGCCCCGCGTCCGGCTCTGTGCTGACAGCTCAGAGCCTGGAGCCTGTTTCAGATTCTGTATCTCCCTCTCTCTCTGACCTACCCCGTTCATGCCCTATCTCTCTGTCTCAAAAATAAATAAATGTTAAAAAAAAATTAAAAAAGAAAGAAAGAAACATTAAAAAAATTTTTTTAAAAACAGATTTTTTTCCCTTAGTTTCCTTTTTCAGATTGCTCATTGCTAGGGTATAGAAATACAACTTTTTTTTTTTTTTTTTTTTTTTGTATATTAGTCTTTTATAAACTTGCTGAACAGGATTTTACTTTATCAGTAGTTTTTGTGGATTCTTTAGGGTTTTCTATCTGTAAGATCATATCACCCACAAATATAGTTTTACTTCTTCCTTTCCAACCTCTTATTTTTCTGTTTATTTACTTATTTAAGTTTTTATTTGTTTATTTTGAGAGAGAGAGAGCACACGTGGAGGAGGGGCACAGAGAGAGGCGGAGAGAGAGTACCCCAAGCAGAGCCCAATGCGGGGCTCCAACTCATGAACCATGAGATTATGACCTGAGCTGAAGTCGGATGCTTAACCGACTGAGCCACCCAGGGGCTCTTTATTTCATTTTCTTGCCTAACTTCCCTGGGAAGAATCTCGAGTACAATGTGGAACAGAAGTGGTGAAAGCAGGCATCCCTGTCTTGTTCCTGATCTTAGTGCAAAAGCTTTCAGTCTTTTACCAGCATGATGCGAGCTGTGGGTTTTTACAGATGCCCTTATTAGGTTGAGAATGTTTCCTTCTCTTCTTGGCTTGTTTATGGTTTTTATCATGAAAGGGTGTTGAATTTTGTCAAATGCTCCTTCTGTATCTATTAAGAATGTTACATGACTTTTCCCCCTCTATCCTATTAACATGTTGTATTATATCGATCTGTTCTCATATATTGAACAACAAACCATGCGTTCCCGGGATCAAGCCCACTAGGTTTCAACATATAAATCTTTCTGTGAACTGGGAGACTTGGCTTGCTAATGTTTTGTTGAGGATCTTTACGCTATATTCATAAGGGCTGTTGGTCTATAGTTTTCTTTTCTTGGGATGTCTTTGGTTTTGTAATCAGGGTAAGACTGGTCTCATAAAATGAGTTTGGAAGTCTTCCCTCTTCTTCATTTTAGAAGAGGTTGTGAAGGATTGGTGTTAATTCTTCAAATATTTGGTATGACTCACCAGTGAAGCCATCTGGTCCTTGGTTTTTCTTTGTTGGAAGTTTCTTGGATTATTAATTCAATCTCTGTACTTGCTATAGGTCTAGACAGATGGTCTATTTCCTCTTCACTCAGTCTTGGTGATTTGTGTCTTTCTAGGACGATGTCCATTTCATCTGGGATATCTTTATTTGTTGGCATTAGATTGTCCAGAATATTCCCTAACCATCTTTTTTTCCCTGTCAGGTAGACTAATGTCCCTTCTTTCATTCCTGATTTTAGTTATTTGAATCCTTTCCCCTTTTTCCTTGCCGATCTAGCTAAAGTTTTGTTAACTTTGTCGATCCTTTCAAAAAACCAACTTTTGGCTTCACTGATTTCCCTTTATTATTTTTCTCTTCTCTGCACAAGGTTTTTGTTTTGTTTTGTTTTGTTTTGTTCACAATTGCCTGCGATTCTACGATTATTTCCAAACAAAAAGTACAAAAAAATGTAGTGTGAACATTTATGTGCTGGGGATGTAGTATGGTGAGGACACGAATGTATAGCTAAGTGTGGGGAGAGGGGAAGACAGATAATAAAGGAGTGAACAAGACCATTTCTTAATGTGAGAAGCGACCTGAAGAAAGTGAAAGAACAGGATGTGATAGAGACAGGTGGGGAAGACTGGGGTGGCGTGAGAAAAGACTCCTCCACACAGGAGTCAGGGAAGGGCTTGCTGAGAAAGTGGTATTTGGGCTGAAATTCAAATGAAGAGAGAGGAGGTAGCCACACGACACTCTGGAGGAGGGAAGTTCTGGGCAGAGACCAGAGGTGCCATGAGCTTCAAGCGTCGGAAGAGCAGAAGGCAGCCTCTGGTGGCTGGAGCCCCGGGGCCCGAGGCAGTAGAGGGAGCCGAAGGCCTGTTCACAGACAGCCTCCCAGGCCACGGGAGGCATGAGGTTTTACTTCTAAGTATACTGGGAAGTCATGGCTGGGGTTTTAGGCAGGGGAGGGGTGCAAGCTGACATTTGTAAAAGATCACTTTGGTTACAGAGTAGAAAATGGAGCAGATGGGGCCAGAAGAGAAGACGAGGAGACAGGAGGCCATTTGACAGTGGGCACGGGGTGAAGGCGACAGACCCGGGCTCGGTATTGCAGGAGGAATCAACAGGACTTTCTGGTGTCCTGGAAGGTGGCAGGAAGGGGTCGGGGCAGTCAAGGAAGACTCTTAAGAGGTTAAGAGGTGGGCTTAGCAGCAAAGCAGACAGCAATGCCATTTACTGAGCACAGGAATCTTGTAGGCGGGAGAGACGTGGGTAGCGCAGGGGAATGAAAAGTTAGGTTTCAGATCACTGAAGTCTGGGATGTCCAGTAGGTGCCCGACAAGAGATGCCAAGCAGGAAGTTGGCATTTAAATCAGGAACTCAGAGAGGCAGGCAGGCCCTGGCATATCCATCTAGAATCATCTTGAAGCCACGGGCCTGGGCGAAGCCAATGAGAGGGATGGCATGGGCACAGAGGGGAGCCGGGCCTGCACTGAGCATGGGGCACCCCCGTATCTTCTGGCAGCCCCCAGCTCTCTTCCACTGAAGCAACTTCTCTTCTGAACCCAGACTCCACTTTCAGTTACCTGCTGGTCAGATTTCAGCCGAGCTCCCTGACTCCGTGGCAGTATGGCCCGGGGCAGGTCCCTAGTCCTCCCCGAGACTTGGTTTCTCATTTAATCAAATGTGGAGAGCAGCCCCAGGTTCATGTGAGCATCGCACGAGGGATGTCTGAGGACCCCGGCTAGCACGCTGTGGGGCTAAACCCCAGCGAAACCGGGTGGTCCGGAGAGGCTGCATGTGTTGGTAGTCCCGGACCTCGTGCATAGGAGGACCGTCGGGGAGACCCCATGCCAGGACGGCAGAGGGAATCCAGCCTGCCCACAGCTGGGCCTGGAGACCCAATAGCCCAGGAAGAGATGGCTGCCTCATGTCCCAACCTCAGGGTCAAAAATTTAAAACCCCAAGCCCACCAAAACCATGGGCTGGACTTGTCCCTGCCGTCACATGGCAAAGCTCACCAGCCTCTGCTAAGCGGAGGAAAAGGAACACTAATTATAAAAACTGGCAGCCATCAGGGGTGCTGGTGGGGGGGGGGGGGGCTCAGTCGGTTAAGCATCTCACTCTTGCTTTCAGCTCAGGTTATGATCTTAGGGCTTCGTGGGTTTGAGCCCCCCATCGGGCTCTGTGCTGGCCGTGAGGAGCCTGCTTGGGATTCTCTCTCTCTCTGTCCTCTCTCTCTGCCCCTCCCCACCTGGCACTGTCTCTGCCTCTTTCAAAATAAACAAATAAACTTAAAAAAAAAAAAAAACTGGCCCCCACCATACCCAATGATGTTTTTACTGCCCCAGGATGCTCTGTTCTGTGCAGCAGGCTTCCAAAGTGCTGCTGCTCTGTGCACAGGGAGATGGGAGAGGGGTGGCCAGGGCCACGCACGTGGGTGCCTACAGACTCGAAGCAGGAAGCAGAGCGGGAAAACCCAAGGCCAGAGCATCCCAGTGGCTGTGACCTACGGGACCTGTTTCTTTCAAGGTCACGGAGCTGCCGATCTTAGAGGGCTGTCACCACCCAGTCTAACCCCATGGACGGGTAGTGTCTCTCAGAGACCTAGCATCTATCCTGCCTTCCCTTCAGTAACAACCCTGAATCTCCTCCAGGGAGAGTTTCTCCCTGCCCCGCTGTGGCATCTCGGGGTAACTGGCATCACGGTGGCCACTTTCCTAGCCAGGGTCACCCATCAGCCTTCCTCTCCTGCGACTGTGTTATCCGCAGCAGGGCGACAGGATGGCAAATCAACTAATGCACACTGCCCCCCGCCGCCCCCAAAAAAGACCACACCCTTGGTGCACTTCCTGGATGCTGCCTAGAACCCCAACACGACCACGGGGTCCTCTGGCCTGGGTGACAGCCAGTCTCCCAGCTACCCAAAGGCTTGCAACAAATTCCTTTGTTAGAAATTTGCTAAAGTGAGCCAGACTCCAGTTTCTTTTGCAGACAAGTAAGAATCGTATGGGTTATCTGTGCCCTCCAGTTCGATTTTACGGGGGGCGGGGGGGTGCGCGGGCGGGGGTGGGGCAGAGAAACTGATTCTCTGAGAAGGCAGGTAAGTTGCTGAAGTCAAAACCAGAATGCGGGTCTCTAGAATGGAGGACTCCCAAGCTCCCTTTTCTTACTTCCTCTTCTTTAAATGGGAATGATATCTCTTCTTAGTGGTATTAATATTATTACGAATAAAACAACAAATCTAACAAGAGCTGGTGTTTTGGAGCCCTTAGGAAGAGCCAGCCACGGTGCTGAGCTGTTTATAGTTATGTTCGCTCCCCACAACATCGTAGCAAGGTAAGTTCCATTATTATGCCCATTTTACAGATGAGGAAGCTAAAGTAGAGGTCAGGTGAGTTGCCTGTGCTCATGAGGCTGTAAACGGTAAGCTTCGAACACGGGCCTTTCTGCTTCTTGAGCCTGTGTACTGCTGGGTTTAAATAAGGTTATATGGATGATAGCCCGTGCCTGGCACTAGGTAAGAACTGAACATGTGGTAGCTGGTTTCATTTCCAATACATTTTAAAAAATTTATAATTTGTTCTTTGGAATGGATAATACAGGTGCTTGGCGGGAGATTTACAAGGTGCCAACAAGGCCCCAAAGGAAGTCCTCCTATCGCCTCTGTGCCTTGCCCACCGGGTTCTATGGCCCAGAGGCAAAGTCTGTCCCCAGGTTCTCAGGCCCCCCCTGGGGGCGAAGCACCACATAGTAAAGACATGCTGCTGGGCGGCCTACCTCAGCTTAGCTCCCAGTCTCTGTGTCTAACTTGCAAGTGGAAAGAGGAGAAAATGCCAGTGCTCGCCCTTCCTTCCCTCCTTCCTTCCTCCCTTCCCTCCCTCCTTCTCACCTTCCCTCCTTCCTTCCTTCCCTCCCTTCCTTCCTTCCTCCCTTCCTTCCTTCCTTCCTCCCCTCCTTCCTTCCTCCCCTCCTTCCCTCCCTCCCTCCTTCCTTCCTTCCTCCCTCCCCTCCTTCCCTCCCTCCCTCCTTCCTTCCTTCCTTCCTTCCTTCCTTCCTTCCTTCCTCCCCTCCCTCCTTCCTCCCCTCCTTCCCTCCCTCCTTCTTTCCTTTTTTGACTATTAGATATTTAAAGGGCAGGAACATTCAGGGCACCTGGGTGGCTCAGTCAGTTGAGCATCTGACCCCTGATTTTGGCTCAGGTCATGATCCTAGGGTTGTAGGATCGAGCCCCATGTTGGGTTCCTTGCTCAACATGGAGCCTGCTTAAGATTCTCTCACTCTCTCTCTCTCTCTCTCCCTCTGCCCCTCCCCTGCTCGTGCATGTGCACACTCTCTCTCCCCCCAAAATAAAATAGAATAAAGGACAGGAACGTGTGATGTGCGTTGGGTGTGTACTTGATGTTTGTTGGGACTGGGGGGCGGGGGGATGCTGTGGACATGGGCCCTGGGCCAGGCTGCAGGATGTGAACGTGGCCCCACTACCTTCTGGAGGTGTGACCTTGACCAAGTCAATATTCTTCTCCAAGCCTCTGTTTCTTCATTGATAAAATAAAGGCATTGACCTCAATGACCCCCAAGGTTCCATATTTGGTGGTCACTGTGGCAAACTGCAGGGTGGATAGAAGGAGGTGACTTGGCTCCTCTTTGTGCCCTATTCTCCCAAGAACAAGCCCAGGGATCTGGGAATGAGCTGGGGGACGGCTCGGGGGCCCTCACCCACACCTTTCCCTCAGGCTCCTTCCACTTTGCCTGAATGAATGATGATGGACAACTATCTTCTTCCCCTCCCCATACCTGCACCCCCCACACCCGCGTCACAGACTTATCGCGGGCAGAGAAAATGCATCAAAACACAAGGCCAAGGCTCACTGTAGTTTCGAGCACCGCCTCCACTTACAGCTAAGTTCCTATTGACCAGGTGGCCCAGGTCCCCGGGCGTGTCCGTGTTCCGGATATCCACGTCATGGGGCGACACGTAAAGCTTTGTGTTGTTCCGGTCAAAGAACTCAACTTCCGTGAGACCCACCCGGGACGTATGGCCCCAGTTGGACAGGATTTCCACGGTCACGTAGACGGCATCTTCCATCTCTCCGCCTCTTGTTCTCAGTTTGTCCTTAACAAACATAAAAATAATGCTAATGGGTCAAAACGCGACAGGCTCGATTCAGCTCACCACTACACAACAAGTTATTTAGCCACTCAGTGCCTCAGTTTCCCCATCCATACAATGAGGATAAGAACGGCACCCATTACATATAGTTATTACAAAGATTAAATGAGCTGTTACTGTGAACAGTTGGTATTTTCCATAAGAGTTTGCAAGTAAACAAAGAAATGTTTAAAAGGCATCAGATTGTGGCTGAATGTGCTCTTCTCTTCCTCATTACCAAGTGTTCACGGCCTATCGGCTGAGTTGGGGAAGGTGTTACGGGCTAAATTGTGTCCCCCACCTCCCCAAATTCAGATGCAAAAGCCCTAACCCCAGTACCTGAGCATGTTCCTATACTTGGAGACACGACCTTTAAAGAGGTAATTAAGTTAAAATGAGGCCGTGAGGGTGGGCCCAAATCCAATGTGAACCATGTCCTTAGAAGAAGGGGAAATCTGGGGGCTCCTGGGTGGCTCAGTCGGTTAAGCGTCCGACTCTTGATGTCTGCTCATGACGAGATCTCACGGTTTGTGAGTTTGAGCCCCACGTGAGGCTTTGCAACGACGGCACGGAGCCTGCTTAGAATTTTCTCTCCCTCTACCCCACTCATCCTCTCTTTCTCTCTCTCAAAATAAATAAATTTTAAAAATTAAAAAAAAAAAAGGGGGGGGGGTGTAAATCTGCCCGGGAGAGACACCAGAAATGCTTATGCACACAGGAAAGATGGTGTTGAGACACAGCCAGAGCACGGCCATCAGCAAGGCAGGAGAAGAGGCCTCAGGAGCCATCAAACCTGCCCACACCTTGACCTTGGACTTCAGCCTGCAGAACTTGAGAGAAATACATCTCTGTTGTTCAGGCCACCACCCCGTCTGAGGTGTGGCTGCCCTAGCAAATGAATTCAGATGACACCATCTCTCTGACAATCCCGTCACGGAGACTAAGTGAGATACGGATACTGGGGGAAGTCCCTGTCATGGGTCCTGGCCCCCGTGTGCGCTCCCTGAGTGTCTACTTCCTCCCATGTTTTCCCTTCACTGATTTTAGCGCTGCCTCCTTCGTGGGCAGGCGGTCCGGTCCGAGGCCGCGTGAATGCCATCAATAAACAGCCACGCTGCGGAATGGCTTCCCGAGGCCCCTTCGGGCCCCGACTGCAGTGCTGGTCGCCACGGATCAGTCCCTCATAAAATGGTGCATTCCCTGCGTGCACATGCCCTCTGTTAATTAGCACTGGTAATCTGCAATGGTTCTGTGAGCAGGGAGTTGAGCAAATGAACAGCAACTGTTCCCTACTTACTTTTTTAATTAATAGCCAGCGAGATGTGCCATCGCCCTCAGCGTGTGTTTGGACGAGCCTTGATGGCCACGCTACGGGGATGGGGACGGGGAGGGAGGGAGGTCAGCTCCCAGCTCCCAGAGGGAACACAGGGCCCGCTCTTATCAGCAGACCCCGCAGGCACCGCCTGCTCTGGGCAGAGCCGGGTGGGGCCCTGGCCAAGGCCCTCTGCCCCCCTGGGCCTCAGTCCCAGATTCGAAGGACAGTGATGAACTGAAGCCGGCCTCGCTCAAGTGGGGCGGGGGGGGGGGGGGGGGGGAGGGGGGGTGGCGGGGGGGAGGGTGAGGAGGTTAATGAGCTGCTCTGCCAGGTGAGCGGCGGGAGGCATGAAGGGAGATTCACCTTGGCTGCCGGCAGCAGGGGGAGGTCCAGATGGGAGGCGAGCTGCCTCGCAGAGGGGCCGGCGGATCCCACAGCCCGTGCAATCTAAAACGTGCGACGTCCTACAGCGGGGCTTCTAAATGAAGCAGCCGGAGGGTCTACTAACTAAGGATGCGTCACAACCTGCCAGCGTCTCGAGTCGATGGCCCCCCTGCTCCTGACTCGCTTGATTTAGGATCCCTCGTGGGGGTCTAAGGTAAATGCGGGTTGGGCCGCTCCGGTCTCCGCACTCCCTGCCCTCCTCTCTCGTGTCTCTTCTCAGCCATGACGATGGTCCCAGAGGGGGAAGGACCCCTTCTCAGCCCAAGGAGGAGCCCGACTGCTCCAATGAAATAGCGTGGCCTGTCCCCTGAGCCACCGAGGGGTGGGGGTGGGGGGGGTAGCTCTGTGATGGGTACGTGGCCCAATCTCAGTTCTGTGCGTGGAAGAAATGCTCTTCGCTCCTGACTGTAGGGCCCGAGGCGATGAGGGCAAGGGGCGGTAACCACTCTAGCTTTTGAGGGGTCCCAGGGAGACAGCAGAGCCGGGCCTGGGTGCTGAGGTGGGGACGGAGCTCGAGGAAGCAGCTGGCATTGTGGAGACACAGCACGAGCTGCTGGGTTGAGCCCCAACTGGTCCCCACTGTGGCGTTTGTTACAACAGTCTTTCATTTCCTTCGCTTCGGTGTAGAAGTCCGTTTGCCCTGGGTTTTCTGTTTCCTATAAAAAGACTTGATCAACCCAGGCTCTTTTTAACGTGGCTGACGCTTTATCACACTTAGGATCTTCATGGCTGAGAAAGCCACTGTTCCACGTGGGCGGCAGGGCTGGGGGTGGGGGGCAAAGCTTTGACTCCTCTAGATTTTTCTAGATGTCAAACTTTCAACGGGTATTTGCCGGATCCTCCTTGCCTTGTGCCAGGCACTGAGGTGCCCACCCTCACAAAACATTTTGTCCTCACAGCAGCGCATGGCTGTGGATTATTTACCCCGTGTGACAGCGACACCCCACGCAGGATCAGAGAGCTTAAGAGGCTTGCCTCAGGTCACATGCCGTCTAAATCATGGTGCCAGACTCAGAGCCAGACTCCGGTCTAGGCCCGGGCAGGGGGCGGAGGGGGGGGGTTTCTGCCATCACAGGACTTTGACATGTGGCTCTCAGAGGACCTTGAGTTAAGTCCTCATCGGCCAAGCGTAGGGTGGGTGACCGCTGTGCTGAAGAATTACAAGAAAGGCTGGACTCAACGAAGACGAACATCACCTTTTGCAGTTAACTTATTATATCCTTAACATTTTCATTCTGCGTAACCTCCATAACGGTAATTCCCCTCCTTTTATACTACTGCTCTGTGCCGATATATCATACCTTCCCGATTAACTCCGTTATCATGAGACATTTATGTGATTTCTGGTTCTTTTTTTTTTTTTTCCTCATTCTTCCCTACTTCCAATCATTCTGCAACAGAGATCTTTGCGCCTATAGCTTTTTCTCGCTGTGGAGTGATTTCCTGAGGGGGTGGGGAAGCGGGATCGCTGGGCTGGGAGGACATAAGTATTTCTACGGCTCTTCTTAAACCCGGTCTTTGTGCTTTTCAAGAGAGTTCCTTCCACCCGTTTCTATTGCTGCCAGCTGGGTAAGCCTGCTGTAACCCTGCAAGTCCAGAGCTTATCATCAAAAATAATCTGCAAACTCAGATATCAAATAGGACATTAAGGTTGCTCGAATCTGCATTTCTTTTTAAATTTTTTATGTTTATTTTATTTTGAGAGAGAGAGAGCGCGCGCAAGTAGGAGAGGGGCATAAAGAGAGGGAGACACAGAATCCGAAGCAGGCTCCAGGCTCTGACCTGTCAGCACAGAGCCCGATGCAGGCCTTGAACTCATGAACCGTGAGATCATGACCTGAGCTGAAATCAGATGCTTAACCCACTGAGCCACCCAGGCGCCCCTGAATCTGCATTTCTGGATTACCAGCGATGTTGGACATTTTCCTGTGGGTTTACATGCTATTTATATTTTGCCTTTTGTGTGGACAGGCTCCTCTCTCCTGCAACATTTAGTGCCATCACATGTACATCTGGGTGCTGGGCAGGAGGAGGATGGAGACTTGGGCAGAGAGAGGTGAAGTTTACCACTGTGGCAGCCATCCCCCCCCACCCCTGCCCCGCAGAGAGATAATTGTCCCAAGGGGCCCTTCCTCCCTGACCTTTCGCGCGAGATGCCGGATGCATCTGGAAACCCCCAGAAGCCGAGCATCTCACCTCTGGATCCGGCACTGGCTCCTCTGTTGGTGAAACAGCCCTGCTGAGACGGACAGAGTCGCTTTCGATGGCCTGGAGGACTTTCAGAAGCCTTTGCTGTTGTCTGAAATGTGATTTGGTTTTAGCAAACGGGTGGTAACAGATGGTATGCAACAGAGAGCGTGCCCGTCAGGGCCCCGCACTGGCTTTTCTATTTCAGAAGAAGTGGCGGTTTGAGAAGAGAGTACCCACCCCGCACGCGGTTCAAAGGCGCACACAGGCTGTTTCCCCCCTTTATCATAAGCACACAATTCGTGATAAAAGAAGAGGAAATTGGGGCAAGGCAGCCCGCAGACTCCCTCGGCTGGGCAGGGGCTGGAGCAGCGGGCTGGCAAAGGACAGCAGGCGGGTGGAATCCAGTCCGCAGCCTGAGAGCTCAGAATGGTTTTTACCTTTTGAAGGGTTGTTAAGACAAACAAACAAACAAAAAGTGAAAAGCCCTACTCACTAGGGCATTTGCTGTGTGGCCCTTTGCTAAACACACGTTTGCTACTCCCGGCCTAGAGACTGACTTTGTACCTCTTGCTTCTGAGGATGCGGGCGTTCCCAACTCAGCAGAGTGTGGTTTGCAAATGCACCCCACGCGTGTGCGGTTTAAGGCTGCGGAGCCGCAAGACCCCGGAGCACCAAGGATCTTGAGGGTGGAAAAAGCGGCTCCCGGTGGGGTGTGTGTGTGCTGCCTATAAACAGGACCGCATCAGGTGTGAGGTCGCCTCTGGCACCAGCCCGTGGGCGCAAGGGGAACCAGTGAGGGCTTACTTATGGCCACAGTGATGCATGGCCATGGTTTCCAGGCTCTGGGGTCTGTAGACTCCTAGAGCGATGGCTGGAATGGCCTGTTCAGAGTTTTTCTGCAAATCAGGGGAAGGAAACTCCTCTGCGGTGGACACAGACCCGGAGGGTGCACAGCTTGGCCCGGAAATTCCTCTTTCGTGCAGTGGAGAAAAAGCCCTCGTCCCTCTCCGGGCTGCTGCAGTCCCCGGCGGGGGCCCCAGCTTAGTGACCAGCACGCCAGCTGGATTTCAGCCCCCCTTGCCCCTCAGACAGGCACGGGCCTTCTGCATAGACCACGGCGCGTGCAGCCCCACACGCCGGCCGGGGCAGCGGGGCTGTGGGCCACGCTCACCCTCCACCCCCCAGGCCAGCACTCTCTGCTGCGTGGCGTACTTCTGGGGAGGCTTCTGAGGAGGATGAAGTCTTACACCGGGCTGGACCAAATCCAACAGGCGTAGACACGTTTGCCGGGAACACATCGAGTCCGTTCCGGGCTTTCGGGCTGGAGGGGGAGGGAGGCTAGAGTGTCAGGGAGCAGTTTTACGGGGTCTGAAAAAACACAGGGTTTTTGGGGTTCTTGGCTGTGTTTGGAAGCAGGCTCGGTACCTACCTGCTCCCCAGCAGGCCGATTCTGTCAATGGCTTCACGGACGACTGTGGTTCCCCCCGTTGCCCTACACGGCTCCTGCGGGCTGGTCCTGCCAGTCGCCTCAGGGGTAGGAAGTGGCTGAGGACGGAGAAGCTTATTAGGAGGAGGGAACAGGAATGAGCATAATAGCCTTTTCCCTGGGCTGATTAGATCCAGGATCCCTCCCCGCCCCACCTCCACCCAGGGCCATGATCTTTGCAAAGAGACAGACCCGTCAGTTTCTTATGATCCGGGAGGTCCCAGGAAGCAATCTCTTCAATCAGCTAAGGCAAAAATTTTCTCTCCTCAAAGTCTTTCCCCATCTCAACCATACCTCTGCTCTGTTTGCTACAAAGTAACCAGACTCCATGGAACATTCCAGTAACATCCTTAGGGCCCTTTCATTTTTAATCCTCCTTCTCTTACATTTGTCATCTAAACTAGACACGTGCTCTGCTCTCTATCCGCAAGTGAGTTTAGTCGCCGGCAGCTCAGTGGGTTGGGGGTGGGGGGTGGTCAGGTCATCCAGAAATCCTAGGCCGTGCGGCGGGCAGGGCCGCTGACTGGTCAGAAATGTCAGCTGGCAATGGTTCAGGACGACCGGGAAATAAGAGACCAAGCAGGAGGGACGCATAAAGAAAACCACTATGGTGCTCTGGCGTCCTGCCCTGCCTACCGCCCTCTCCCATGGGCTCTCTCTCCTCCCCTCTGGGCCTCACTCTCTACCCCCTACCCTCTTGTGTCCCCCTTGTGTTCCCTCTTCCCCCCACCAGTCAGGCTTCTGTCTTCCCGCTCCTGGGTCAGGCTGGGCTCATTCCCACTTCAGAGGGTCTCCTGTTGCTTCCACCTGGACTGCTGTCCCCTGTTGTCGGCTCATTCCCTAAGAGACGGGGCTCAGCTCAAACGGCACCTTCCCAGGGGCTCCCTTGGACCACACTTTCGGAGGCAGCAACCATCTATGATCTTTTACTGTCATCTTTCTCTGAAAGCACCTTGTTTATTTATGGCTTTACTTGATTGTTTTCTGGAAGTTCCACGAGGCCAGGGGCTAATCTGACCTGATTTAGCCACTCTGTATTCTAAGCACAGGGCACAGACCTGTGCACAATCTAACAAAGACGTTTCTGGGTGTCCCATTAATAATTCATGGGTCCCCCTTGTGTCTATTTGCAGGGGCTGTCTTGGCTGAGATAGGTCTGAGTGACCTAGTAGATACAGACGTTATTTATTTATTCAGGATACTAAGATCTGTTTTTGCGTTGTCTTGTCGGGAAACCAAAACGTAACAAGGAGCTGGAGTCCCCAGGCCTGGGTGAATTCCGGCTTCCACTCGTAACCTCGGGCAAGATGTGCCAGCCCGAGTCTCCCTATCTGTGAAATGGGCAGGACAGCTGCCCAGGGAACACAGTGAGTGTCTGCTGGGACCACGTGCGGAAAGCCCTGGGGAGGCCACCGGGTGCCGTGGGGCACAGTGGGCACCGGGGTTTGCTGTGCTCAGGCCTTCACCAACCTCAGCGCTCTCTTCCTTCCCCTTCAGTAGACTGGTCCACGATTTTGCTGGTGGTCCCTCCGTGTCCTGGAATGAGGTAATCATACGATCTGAGGTCACAACAAAGCCAGGCGCTGTTGACTCCTCATTAATAGATGAGGGCACAGAGGCACGGGGGCTGTCTCGAGATCCTAGAGACACAAATGTCAGGGGCAGGGGGGCCCGGGGTGGCTCAGTCGGTTGAATGCCCGACTCTCGATTTCAGCTCAGGTCATGATCTCACGGTCATGAGATCGAGCCCCGCGTTGGGCTCTGTGCTGACGGTGCAGAGCCTGCTTGGGATTCTCTCTCTCTCTCTCTCTCTCTCTCTGCCCCTGCTCTGCTCGTGCTCTCTCACACACACAAAGTAAATAAATAAACTTTAAAAAAAGTTGTCAGAGGCAAAGGACCGAGCTTGAGGAAGACAGACAGTAGGGTGCTGCTCGATGAACGCCCCAGAGGGCAGCCCCTAACAGAGCCTGGGGAGAAACTGGTGGTGTGGACGGGGCCCCAGGCCTGTGGGCAGGCATACCTCTGCGCCTTCCAAAGACGTGACCTGAGTGAGCCACCTTGCTCTCTGGGTGCCATCAGTCACATCTAGGAAATGGGGCGATGAGACCAGGCCTGCCTGTTTCTGGCCTACTGGGGGCAACGAGTAGGACAAGCTACGATAAAGGGCTTCGGCCGGTGAGGCGGTTTCTCGGCTTCTGAGAAAGCATGTGTGCTCGGGGGCGTGTCCACAGCCTCCAGCTCCCGAAGGGTCCCTACTCCGCCCCACCATGTAGCTTCCTGCTTCTTGCTCGAAGCTGAAGGCAGTGGGCACCAACCCAAACCCCTGCAGGGCCATGGAGGTCTCCTGAACAGGTGCAGTGGGTCAGGGGCAGGACAACAGGAGGTGCTGAGGGCGGCGGAGGCCCGAGGGGCTCACGCTCTGGGGAATGAGGTCTTTCCGGAGAAGCCCGGGCTCTTGTCTACTCTATTCTTTCCCTCAGCCACCAGTTTGCAACCCTGGGCTGAGGCTTCCAGGGCTTGCCGGGAGGTCGGCAAGGATCAGAGGCAAACAGGCATTCACCTTTGGCCTTCGGAAATAAACAAAGAATGGAAGGAAGGTGACGAAATGGGCACTTGGGTAGGTCAGTGAGCGACTGTGCATCCAGCAGCGGACGAGCAGCTAGTCTGAGGTCAGGGACGCCCACAACGTCTCTCTCCTCACCGCCTGCTCTTTGCAAATGCTGCTCAGACACCACCGGGTCCCTGAGTAGCCTCCTGTGTGGTCCTTCCCCTGCGCCCCAGACGCACCTGCAGCGGGCTGCTGGGGGCCTCCCCCTTTCTGCTGAGGAGCGCCCTCTGCAGGGCTTCGTTCTCCACCTGGATGGCCCTGAGCACAGCCAAGGCATCTTCCTCTCGGTCCTCAGCCTCGCGCACGGGTTTCCGGGTTGCTGATAGGGGTCTCTCTCGTCGGCTCCCGGGTCCTGCAGGCAGAAAACAGGGGGTGCTCCTTTATATATATATATTATGTTATTGCATTCTCGGAGTGCAGCTCAAAAATCTATTAGACCCAAATTGAGAAGCACTCTATAAAACAACTGGTCTGTACTCTCCAAGAATGTCAAGGTCACGAAAGACAAAGAAAGCCTGGAGAGCTGTTCCAAATTAAAGGAGACTGGGCAGACATGGCAACAGAAGGCAGTGGCGATCCTGGCACTGGATCCCAGGTGGGAAAACACTGCCATAAAGGACATTATGGCAGCAAGGGGAGAAATCCCAGTACAGTTTGAGGTTTAGATAACGGTATTATATTAATGCTAACTATTCAGAATTCCCTAAGTGTAACTGTGGTAATGTAAAATGAATGAATGCCCCTAGTCTTAGGAGCTACACACTGCGGTGTTCAGGGGTAAAAGGGGCAATCTCAGATGGTTAAAAAGCACACACACACACACACACATACGCACAGAGAGTACAAATATAAATCAACTAGGACAAGGGGTGCCTGGCTGGCTCGGTAGGAAGAGCCTGCAACTCTTGAGACACTAGTCGTGAATCCAAGCCCCACGACGGGCCTAGAGCTTACTAAGAGAAAAAAAAAAAATCAAATCAACCGATCAATCAATCAGTGAATTAACTGGGACAAAATGTTAACAACCGGTGAGTCGGGTTGGAGGATATATGGAGTGTCGTTTGTACATCCTTGCAACTTTAAGAGTGAAATCGCACCTAAGTAAAAGTTGTAAAAAAAAAAAAAAAAATTAACCCTCGCACAAAGTACCTATAAGCGAGAACATATGCTATCTTGGAGACAGACGGGCATTTTGGAGTGTTTTGCTTTATTCTGTCTTGTTTTTCCACGGGTAACAAGAATTGCAAAGAATGTACATCCTAGTCGAAGAAAAAAGTATTGCAAAGCTGGGGTCGATTCCAGAAGTTCCGAGGAAAGGACAATCAGCTTCACACAGCGTAAAGCAACATGCTAACAGCACCCCGTGAGACTGGCCGGATGAAATAGATTCCGGGATACCCACCTAACAAGTACTATGGAGCGTAAAAAGAAACACATACTCAACTATCTGCAGTTGGAATGAGATGATGGCCTGAACTTGCTTCCTAATCATCTGGGCAGTGGCTGGGGATGTAGACGAAATGACACTGGCCACCAATTCATGATTGCCAAGGTCAGGTAATGGACACAACCGAGTCCCCATGACATCCTCCCAGTCACTTACGTGTGGACCCTTTCAATATCAAACAAACAAACAAACAAAATCTCCATTTAAAAACAGAACTCAAGATGTTTCTATTGGAATGCTTAAAGATGCTTCTACCTATTGAATTTCATCCCCTTGGCAAATATTTATTGAGTGCCGCTGTGTCAGGCTCTGTCCTTGGCACTGGGGACACAGCAGTGACCAGACAGATCAAGAACCTCGCCCTTGTATAGTAAGACAACAAGCCGGGGAATAAGAAACGGAACAGAGTGTTAGACGTCAGAAAATGCTGTGGAAAAACAGGCAAAGCGCAACAGAGTGGGGCTGGAGGGTGGTGCTGTGCTCCAGGCACCAGTGAGGTGAGATCTGCGTGTGCTTTGTTACTGGAGCACCAAGGTGCAGCCGGGGAAACGGGTTCAGGAGGCCTAAGTGGGGGTGGGTGGGGCCAGGTCACTCAGGGCCTTGCTCTGAGTGAAATGGGGAGCCACTGCAGGTTCTAGGGCAAGGGAGTGCTTGACCTGACTTAGGCGCTGAGCGGGGGACAGACTGAATGGAGGTGGAGGTGACAGCAGGGAGACCAGGCAGTGGCGGAGGCGGGACACAGGCTGCTCAGATCCCGCGGACACAGTAAAGACAGGACCCAGCGATGTGGCTGGGGGAGAGGAACAGTTGAGCTGGGAAGGCTGTGGGTGGAGCAGGTTTGGGAGCAGAGAGCAGGGGCTCAGGTTCGGACAGATTGGGTCCAAGATGTGATTCTGGCATCGGAGCGGAGCCGTCGGGTTGCGCGAACGCACCGTGCTGGAGACAGATGTGAATTCAACAGCAGCGACTGGACCGCATCATTTAAGTGATGTCGAAGATAACCAAGTGGGCATTCACAGGTACGACCTCTTGGGATGCAGAAAATAGCATCCATCCGTCTTTACGACCTCGGTAAGCCATCCGGGTGGAGCACTGGGGGTTCCTGTTGGAGCGCGTGACCCTTCTGCTATGTTGTGTCACAGAACGTGGGGTCTGAAGGAGAGTTCCGGAAGCGACATCCAGAATGGCACCGGGAGGAGAGGCACGGAAACCCAGCAGCTCTGCTGGGCTGCCTTCCAGGACGGCCGGGCACTGGGTTGATGGGAGGCCGTGGGTTTTTATGGAAAAGCTAAACTAACATGAACAGTATCAGTTTCCACAGGCACCCAGGGAGTGGCTGTGAATTTGAATGCCCTGGGCCGGGGGCCACAGCCCAGCTCCAGCCAGCACCTGCCACATAGGGCTACACTCCTTTTTTTAAATGTTTTAATGTTTACTTATTTTTTAGAGAGAGAGACAGAGACAGAGAGTGAGCGGGGGAGGGGCAGAGAGAGGAGACACCGAATCCGAAGCAGGCTCCAGACTCTGAGCTGTCAGCACAGAGCCCGACGCGGGGCTCAAACCCACAGACCGTGAGATCATGACCTGAGCTGAGGTTGGACACTGGACCGACTGAGCCACCCAGGCGCCCCCATGTAGGTCTACACTCTTAGCGTTGCCTTTTTTTTCCCCCCAAGAAAAGCTAGAATCAGAAATCTATGTGAAATCCCCTGAATTTTACCTGTTCATGACGTAGCCTGGTTTTTAAGAAACCTTATGAAGGCCAACAGAACCCAAGGGGCTGGCCTACCCCAAGGCCACGACAAGTCCAAGCTGCTCTCCCACGAGGGTCAAGAGCACGCAAAGGAACCTCGCGTGGCTGCAGATGGCCGGCCTGGGCTATAAACAGCAAGTGGGTCATTTTCTGACTTTGGTGTACTGTCCCCTCATCATTGCCCCGACGCCGCTCCTCAGGACAGGAAGGTAAGGGGCTGCCGGATAAGTGACCCGGGATTCTGCTCACCCCAGTCAAGGCTGCTTTATGGTCTCCCCTGGTTGCCCTTCTTCTCAGCGACCCAAACACCGAGCAGAAAGAACGCAAGGGCTGGTAGCAGCTAGGGCTTAACATGCTGATGGGGGTGGGGATCCTTGATGGGGGTGTGGAAATGCCCCCTTGGGGGGATGCAGGGGGCCTCGCGGGGCTCAGGTCCTGGAAGCAGCTGGGGGGATGGGACTCGGTCTTGAGCTACACCGAAGCTAGAACTGAAAAATCCACACGGTCGCCCCAAGGGTGGCTGAAGCGGAAATGGGTTCCCGCAAGGCAAACGCATGAATGACGCAGGCTCTCGACCTTCGCTAGGCTGTGGAATGACACGCTGCTCTGGTAGAACAGCACGGCCCTGACTCAGAGCCCACAGTCGTGGGGCAGGGACAGACACGGATCACGCAGGTGCACCGTGGACCTACCGGCAGGTGGGGGACAAGTGGCAGGGTAAAGGCTGGAGAGGATAGAGGGAGTGGACACTATTTGAGGCACTTGGTGAGGGAAGGCCACATCTGAGTGGAGACCTAAGGGCAGTGAGCCCTGTGAATACCCCTATAGTGGAGGGAGGGAGGGGGGTTGCTCCTGGCCGGGGAACAGCAGGTGCCAAGGCCCTGAGGTGGGCTGGGCTTGGGGGTTGGGTTCTCATGCAGCCCCGAGGCCATGTCAGCCCAACAGGCCTCAAGCTACAACCCGGGTGACTGGCACGATGATTTTTGTCAAAGGAACGTATGGAAAGTCCTTTCGACCCCAGACCTTGTCGGTCTCGGTGTTTGCGAATAGCATCAAAGCAATGCTGTTTCCTCCATCAGCTGCAGTGCAGCAGAGCTAAAAAATTCAAGGCCCCTTCAGATGCTCTAGAGGATTCTATAAATAAGGGACCAAGGTCTATAAATAAGAGACAAGTGTGCCCAGGCTCTAACAGTGGGGGTGCGAACCCCCACGTTGGTGGAAGGCTCAGGCAGCACCAAGACCAGCAGAACAAAAGCTCCTTCTCCATTTCCTGCGCGGAGCGCTTATAAAGTCGGTCTACAAGGAGCTGTGTGGTGCCCCTGCCTTGTTACTGTCTTTACGTGCGCAGGTGGCCCGTCCTCTCGTGCCTCAGTGGTCTGGGGCTGGGGAGGAACGGTGCACCCGAGTCTAACCCTCTGTCCTCGGTCGCTGCACCCCTGTGCTCGCCTCTTCTTGGAAAAGGATATCGAGGACGGCGTGTTCTTCCAGTGGGGTCCAGTTCTGCCTACACAAACGCTTCTGCCCCAAGCGAATTTCACTGGGGAGGGAATGCTCCCCTGGCAACAGGATCATCTCCGGCTGCCTGTGCCCTCTGAGTCCTATTATGCTAAGAAGACGCTTTGAAAAATGAAATCACCCTCTTCCCGAGTGAAGGTCAACCCTGCAGCTCCGTTACCAGAGCTTTCCCCGCCCGTGGTTTCCGAGAGACGTCTGCACACGGTGCCGGCGTCCTCCTGAACCCCATTTCTGCTGACCAGCTTGTGTTTACGGTGCATTTCCTCCCGACACACGAGGCGACCACCTTTTAACTCGTTTTGACGCTCTCATCGCTCACTTGGGTGAGCCAGCTTCGCACCAGCCTGAACCCCACGGGGGGGGTGGATTTATTTTCATCACACACCTAGAGAATGGCAGATTTATTCACACAATAAATTTGTGCCACCAGCAGGAACCAAATTGCACATTTTAATTTATCCCACACTGCTCTTTTCTGGTGGAAAACCATCCCTCTTCTGGTCACTTCACTTTCTCTCCCCTTCACCGAAATTTGCCTTTTTTTCTCTCTTACAGAGAAACAAAGAGCATATCAACATGGGAGGTTTACCGTGAATACAACACATGTCACAAAAGAAGACAGGGGGGTGCGGGGCTCCCGGTGGACTCACAAGCCAGGTAACTTGCTCCCATCTGCCAGCCGGGACTCCAAAAAACTCAAAGTCAGAGTCTCTGCAAAATTGTCCCTTACCGCATGTGTGGGACCTTTAAGGTCACCTGGGAATCCACTGGAACGGCAAGATACTACATCTGAGAATAACAAGGGTCTATTGTAAAGATCATAAGCCAGCAGCCCACAGGCCAAAACCACCTGCAGATGTGTGTTGTGTGACTTTTACCATTTTTTTTTTAATTGGAAATAGATGCTAAGCTTTTTTTTTTTCTTTTTTTTTTTAAAGAGGAAATCCACCTGATAATTAGAATTCCTGGAGTTTCTTGAAAAATCATAGGAACACAGGGTGCCTGGGTGGTTCCGTCAGTTAAGCATCCGACCTGGTTTTGGCTCAGGTCATGATCTCATGGTTTGGGGGTTCAAGACCTACATCAGGCTCTACACTGACAGCTGCAGAGCCTGCTTGGGGTTCTCCGTCTCCCTCGGTCTCTGCCCCTCCCCCACTCACTATCTCTCTCTCTCTAAATAAATAAACATTAAAATAAAATCCTATGATCTGGGAACCTCTGACCAGACGGCATTCCCATGTGGGGATCATATGCTGGAGTTGGGTAGTGGGGCCCCCTTTAGACGGGTTATAAGCCCTCTGGGTTCTACGGGGCACCCCTACTCCCTATGGTCACATGACCATCAGCTTGGAGACTGTGCACTTACTTGCGTGGCAAAAGGTCCAGGGAAACAGCTGACTTAGCCCTGTTTTGTCCTGAGATGCCCACACTCATCCCTAAAATCCTGAGACCCCGGGTGGCTTAGTTGGCTAAGCGCTGGACTTTGGCTCAGGTCATGATCTCACAGTTCGTGAGTTCGAGCCCCACATCAGTCTCTGCTGTCAGTGCATAGCCTTCTTTGGATCTTCCGTCTCCCTCTCTCTCTGTCCCTCCCCTGTGCTCTCTCTTTTTCTCTCTCAAAAATAGCAAATAAGCATTAAAAAAAATAAAACAAAATAACATCCTGAGATGCCCACACTCGCCTCTAAAATTCAACTGGCAGGTGGGAAGGGGGGGCTACACCCGCACAATGGTCTACACCTGAGTACTCAACCCTCCATGCAGCTGACGACAGCACAGCCTCACCAGGCCACACGCTTCCCATGGCCTAAGAGGCTGTGACCAGTGTCCGCCACCTCCTCCCCTCCCTGGCCCCCCGATGCAACGTCACTCACCGAGGGGTGGAGTCTATTTCTCCAGCTGGGCTCAGCTTGGTGACTTTCTTTGGCCAACAGATCACTGGACAGTCAAGACCAAGCAGAGTCTGCAAAAAGCACTTACACGGGGGCGCCCGGGTGGCTCAGTCGGTCAAGCGTCCGACTTCGGCTCAGGGCATGATCTCACGGTCCGCGAGTTCGAGCCCCGCGTCGGGCTCGGTGCTGGCCGCTCAGAGCCTGGAACCTGCTTCGGATTCTGTGTCTCTCTCTCTCTCTGCCCCTCCCCCACCCATGCTCTGTCACGCAAGGGACCATCCAGCCCAGGTGGCCACCAGCTCCCTCTGGAGCCGCCCAGCCTGTCTGAGCAAAAAAGGGCTGTTGTTTCAGGCCACCGTATTTTGGGGTTGTTTGTTGGGCGGCTATAAATAGCTGATACACATGGCTTGTCAAGGCCTGTGTTCTTCTGTCTCCGGGCCTCTCCGTGGGCAGGTGCTGTCTGTGACTCGAACACTCATCATGTTACTGCCGTCTCTTTTCTCAGCCCCGGGAATGCACGTGGTTTCCGAGGAAGGCGATGAGGGCTCCCCGCGCCACCCTGACTACGTGACTCCGCTCCTTCCTCCGGGATCATCACAGCCCTCTGCTCCACGCCCTGCCTCTGGAGCATCTTTAGCAAAATGTCCTTGGTGCTTAATTTGCACATGAAATGAAGAGCAGTTTGCTTTTGTCTTTCCTGTAAGGGGAACACCATCACAGCGCCCATGTTTTCTTTGGGGGAACCAGCCCTTCCCCTCTCTTCTCAGGCTACAGACTTTGGACGGATCTGACCCTGCTCCTCGCCCAGCCTTTCCCTGTGACCACGGAGATTGGAGATCCGTTCAGGGGAGAGCTGGTTCCTGGGCTCTGCTGAATTATTAGCAAAGGAGCAGTTCCTTTCTCTAGGGCTGCTGGGCCAGCAAAAAGAGAGCCTAGAGGCCCTGGGGGCCATCCGTGGGCCATGCCTGAGACTAGAGATGTGGTTCTCAAAGTGTGATCCCTGGATCGGTAACCTCAGCATCATCGGAACTTGTTACGGGATCAAAATACTTAGGCTCCAAGATGCACCGAAGCAGAAACTGGGGCTGGGTCCAACAATCCGTGTTTTCATTTGCTTGGCAAAGAATTCTGATGCACATTCCAAGTTTGAGACCCTGCTGGACTGGAGGAGAGAGGAGCTAAGTGATGAAGAGACAGCTTCCTGGTGATATCATCCGGGCACCTAGATCCCACCATGCCTGACGCCGAATCTATAGTCCTGGACTCTCCAGGTCTGTGAGCAATACATTTTCCTTTGTTGCTTTAGCCAGTTTGGATTTCTGTCACTTGCTATTAATAATGAACACGGACCAACTACTAACTGTAAGACTCTGGACTTCGGCAGAGTGGTCTTTCTGCTGCTGGTACCTGACAGAAATGCTAAGTACGGGGCTGTCAGGGTCCTCTAATTCAATCACACTGAGGGTGTTACTTTATTTCTACGGTTGGCAGCTTGTCTGAGAAAAGTGGTTCAGATATATCACTTCCCTAGAGCATTCTGACAACCTTGACAGTAAACTTTGTGCATTAAAGACTAATGTTCTTTCCCCCTCAATAGGACAACAGGTCTCTGGAAGTCTCCTGGGTAGAGATGGGAGTAACACAGGACATGAGGTCCCTTCATTAGAACCAGGACAGTTACAGTGACAGAGGGGAATAAGCTCTCATGCATCATACGCACATTTAATTGACACAAATTTAATTTTATGACCTTGGCCAAAAGAAAAGGGGCAAGGGGGGAAATAACTCTACAAAGAGTACAGGCAATAGGTTGTACTTCTGGTGACGTTCATCCGGACCCAACTCTTCCTTAGAGCACAGCTAGAAAAGCTGGCCCAAGTGTTACACAAACCTGGTTGAAAAAAAAGACATTTGTTGGAAGGCGTGGAGAATGAACAGGGCTGTGAAGGACTACATGTGAATGAACAGGGCCAAAAGAAGGCAGGAGAAGGAAACCCAGAGAGGTGAACCCACAAGGAGCTGTTGACTCTTGAGTGAGCCGCTGCTAGCTGGGAGGCTGAGCGGAGCTGGTGACAGACTTGGGGTCACAGCCTGAGAGTCAGGGTGACCTGGCAAAAGCCAGGATGGAAGGGCACAGAAAGGTTAACAACATGGGCAGTCCAGATCACTACTGTGTAAAATTAAGAATAATAGTGATAATAATGACGATGCCGTCACCTAGTGAGGTTTAAAATCTAGACAGAATTAAACAGCATGACAATAATAGCATTTAAGTTGGGAGGGGAATAAATGGAGTTACAGAGTTGTAAGGTCCTTTCACTGAGTGAGAAGTGGTAAACTTGCTAATTTAGACTCAGATAAGTCAAGAATGCGTGTCCCAATCTCAGGTGATGACTGGAAGGATAATAAAAGAATGTATAACTAACAAGCTAATAGAGAGAGAAAGGAGGAATAACAGAAAGTAATCAGCTCAAAAGAGGGCAAGAAAGGAGAGAGAGAGGAACATAAAACAGGCAGAGCCAATAAAAAGCAAACAATACGATAGTAGATTTAAACTCAAGTATATCAGCAATTACATTAAATGTAAATGGACTAAATGTGCCCATTAAAACACGTAGATTGTTAGAGGATAAAAATAAAACCCAATTACATGCTGCTTATGAGAGACAAACTTCAACATAAGGAAGGAGAGATTTCAAAGCAAAGGAGGAAAGAAGATACACCATGTAAACACTGACCAAAAGAAAGTTGGTGGGCTTTAGGGCAAAGAGCATCACTAGATTGAAAAAGAGACAATGCGGTGATTAAAGGTTCCATTCACCATGGAGATATAAAGAGGCTGATTTGTGCGTGACCCTCAAAAGCCCGCCCCACAAATACAAAGCATATAAGCAGTCCAGATTGTGCCTGGAAGGGGTGAGATGGTTTGATGTCACTGTCTTGTCAGGAAGTCTCAGGTTCCTTGTGCCTCTGGGGATGTGAACACCCAGCACCCTGAGCACAATGCCAGAGTCTAAAAACACACATTTTCAGGGTGCCTGGGTGACTCAGTTGATTAAGCATCCGACCTGGGCTCAGGTCACGATCTCACAGTTTGTGGGTTCGAGCCCCGCATCGGGCTCTGTGCTGACCGCTCAGAGTCCAGACCCTGCTTCGGATTCTGTGTCTCCCTCTCTCTCTGCCCCTCCCCCATTCACTCTCTATCTCTCTCTCTCAAAAATAAACAAGCATAAAAAAATTTTTTTAATAAATAAATCAATAAAAAATAAATAAAAACACAGTTTCACTGCAACCCAGACCCTAGACAGAGCCAACTGCTTCATCTGGGGCTCAGCCAAGGAGCTGGGATGGTTCCCACCCTGGAGGAGAGACGATGCTCTGGGGTTGTCTACATACATACACATACACGCTGCCCTTCAGCATCAGTCTGACAGATTTCCAAGGGTTTCTTTGGCCACCTGCACTTCTGACCTTCAGAACATAATCCCCGTGTGAAAAGTGGCTCCACCGTAATCCCAGTGCGAGGGTGGGGACAATGCCACGGTTTTCAACTTTCCTTTCTTCCAATGTGGCTTATGTAGGGGCCAAATGTATTTGACAGGCTGAGCTCCAAATCTGTTCAAAATGAAGATTCCATTACCTCAGACAGGGTCCTCTTTCGGGGAGTCGATGGGACAAATCGCTCTAAGAACCAAATACCAGAGACGGCGGGTGATCTGACTTTGATCAGATGGCCCAGTGACATACATTTTTTATATGCATCCACAATTCTTTGCCACGGAAGCTCAGAGCCACAACTGTACCGCCCTCACGTACCCATTTGTTCACCCCCTGGCTTCATCGTGTTTTCTCTACTCTCGTTTTCTCTTCACCCTCACTTCCTCAGGTATGTGTTCGTCTAACGCCACAGGTTATATGTAGTTTGTTAAAATATGCCAGAACTTTCTGGAGAATGGCCGATGATAGATTGATTAATTAATTAAGCTCTGCTTCTCAAAATGTTGTCCATGAAGGTCTGTGTTACGGGTTGAACTGAGTCCCCATAAAGGATGCTGGGGTCCTAACCCCCAGGCCCTGTCAACGTGACCTTCCTTGGAAATGGGGTTATTTGCAGATAATTGGGTTAATATGAGGTCGCGAGGGTGGACCTTCATCCAATATGACTGATATCCTTATAAAAAGGGGAAATCTGGACACGTAGACAGATGCCCACGCAGGAGAGCGCCACGTGAAGGTTGGAGTTCCATTGCCCCGAGTCAAGGGACCACCGGGAACTAGAAGGAGGCCCAGCACAGATTCTGCCCTAGAGCCTTCAGAAGGAACACGGCCCTGCTGACACCTTAGTCTTGGACTTCTGGCTTCCAGAGCTGTGAGGCGATACATTTCTGCTCTTCGACTCGATCAGACTGTGGTATTTTGTTACAGCAGCAACCGTAGGAAACGAAGACGCTATTCAAAATTGTTTTAGTTGATGCACTAAAATTTTGTTCACCTTGGAGAATATTAACAGTTATATGCTGACATCAATGAGAATTAGAAAAAAAAAAATATCTCCTGTGACTCAGTTCTGTGATTTCAGGCTTGTTTTTGGTTCGGACCGGCCCGACGTGGGTACGTCGTAAGCGAGTCACATTTTAGCGGGCACGCGAGGGGCCATGCAGTGGCGTGGCTAAGAAAACAGACTCTGAAGCCAGGTTTTCAAGCACTGGTCTCGCCACTCGCTGGCTGTGTGACTTTGGACAGACTCCTCAACCTCTCTGTGCCTTGGTCTCCTCTGTAAAATGGTGTTGCTGACAGCATCCGCCGCCCGGGGTGGTTTAGATGATGACACGCAAGATGACGTGCGTGTTGTAAAACATGCCGCTTTCGGCTCAGTGCTTTGTAAATGCCGGCTTTTCGCTTTATTACCCAGACGCGGGACATCTAGTGATCGCGGCACACGCATGAGGGAGGGGAGTCCCGGTGAGCCCAGCAGGACAGACCAGACTTTTGTTTCCTGAAGCTGCGGTTAACGGAGCCAGTTTGGGTGTCGGAGAAACAGCATCACGCGGGATTTACCATCTGCACCCTCCACGTGCTGTTGGCCCTGCAAGAGCTGACGGGGCCCTTATCTCGTCCCCTGGCCCCCCTCTCTCTCTCTCCTTCCCAGCTTCTTGGTCCTTCATCCAACCAAAGCAGATAGATCCAAAACTCACCACGTTTTTCTGACATCTTACATGTTACATCTGACTCTTCACCCCTGTCGACTACATCTCGAAAGACCTATTTACAAATATGGCATCTCCAGCCCCATCGGCGGCTATGACCTTGGCATGCCCTTGTCAACATATCACTTCTGCGGTGATTCCCTTTCCACGTCTACCTTCCTCGGGTCCCCCCCAATGCAAGCATCTTTCTAGGCTCTGGCTTTTGCCAAGAAGTCCCAGGAGCCAGCCTGGTCCCAACTCCGCCCACTGGATTCTGGCTCTTCGTGTGGGTAGGACGCACACAACTCCACCACCCGCAGCCTCTGTCTGGTTGTGGTTCGGGGTCACTCCCCGCTGAGGCAGGACACAGATCAGACCCAGCCTTCCTGCAGTGGGCTTAGCACTAAATACTACCTGTCCAGATCCAGCGGCCTGGCTTACTTAGGTCTCCCTTGCTCCCTTGCTAGATCTCAGGACCTGCACCAGCCAAGTGACAAGCCAGGGAGTCCCCCATCACTGCCGAGTCTCGGCTCTGCTGTCCTATCACGGCAGGCTCCCCACCGCCCAGCTCCTTGCCCTCAGTTGTTCAGGATAAATGTCACAACTAGTCTTACATGCTTACAACAGACTCCTCGGTTGCTGTCAGGAATCCGGCCACTGGTAAGACTCAGAGACGAGCCACCACCTTCCCCATCCTCTAGTCCCACATCCACCCTGGCTCCCAACAAGCCACACTCCATGTGGCAGCCACAGGGACCTTGTTCAAATATAAAGCAGGTCAGTGCCAAGTCCCTCCCCCGGCCCCTGCTCACCTCTGTGACCCCTCACCCGCCACGCTCTGGCCTCCAGCCTTCTTTCTTATTCTTGAGCCAACTGAGCAGCTCTTTCCTACCTCAGGGCCTTTGCACAGGCTTTCCCTTCTGCAAAGAGCTAGTCCTAGACCTCATCCAGGTCTCAGCTCGTGTCCCCCCTCCTTGGAGAGGCCTCCTCTGACCACGCTGCCAGCCTTGGTGCAGTTGCTGTCTTGGTGGTAGCTGTTACCACCCATCTTCGTGTTTGTTATCTAGCCCCACCCACCGAAATATCAACACCAAGAGAGCAGGAAAAGTGTGTTGCTCACTGGATCACCAGGCCTGGATCAGGGGCCGGCACATAGTGGGTGCTCAGCACACAGGTTTCTGGTGAGGTCAAAAAGACAACAGATGACCTGCTGCCTTACCCAGAACCCCATCCGGGGCTGGACTGGACTGGACTGGAGCATGCCCCTGACCTGCAGCCCCAGGCCTGGGCCCCACGGCCCAGCCTCCCCTGCTGGCCCGGCCCATGGCCCAGGGCACATTCCCAGGATGCTCGCTGCCAGCCCCGCCTACTGTCCTGACCCCCCAACCCAGGGCTCCTGTGCTGTAACGCTGCCTGAGTCACCACCAGACTTGTCAGGGCCCACCCCCAGGTGCCTGTAAGGCCGCCTCTGTGACCAGCCAGCTCGGGGTGGGGGGAGGGGGGAGGGCAGAGGAGCAGCCCGGCACAGCCATCCAGAGCACGAGCCCTGGAGCCTGGGTGTGAATCGTGGCTTTGCTCTCCCGTTACTCCAGGCAAGTAACTTCCCGCGTTCTCAACCTTGGTTTCCCCACCTATGAAATGGGAGAAGGGGGTAGCACTATCCACAGGGATTTCCTGGAATTTGCTGCCTGGCACCCACTGCCTCTGCCTCCGGGGACAGCACCAGTGTCTGCTTCATAGAACCACCCCGACTCAAGCCGGGAGCGACAGCAGCTCCAAGGCTTTGCTGGCCTCGGTGGGAACAGTGCCTGATGGCCCTGCCGAGCACTTGTTCTCGGCCAGGTGACCCTCTAAGTGGCCTATCTCTCCAGCTCTTTGATCCTGATAGCAACCCTCAGATGGGGGGGTTCTTCTCCCTGTTTGCAAATCGAAGAATGAGGCCCAGAGAGGTTAAGTAACCTGCCTGAGGTCACAGAGCTAGTGGGTGGTCAGGCTTGCTTTCTGCCAGTGTTGGTGGGCTCTGGGCTGCTGGTGGCCATCTCACCACCCTTAAGAGCCTGCCCAGGCACAACGGGCACAAAGAACATTGAAGTGGAAGATGGGCAGAGGCAGGCTGCTGCTTTTAATCACCCGGATCCAGCTGTGCCTAAAAATCCCACCACCGTCGGACTTTTTAACTACACGGGTTGATGCGGACTCTTTCCCTCAAAGACGCTTTTTCAAAATCACGTTGCTACCTAAAATGCCTTGCTCTGTATTAATGTGGGTTTCGGGCTGTGGTAAGAATTAACCAGATAATGCCTGGGTGCAGCCCTGCCCACGGCCCCTCGGGCAAACCTCTGCCCACAGCTCCCCTGGCACCGGGGAGGGGTATGTAAGAACCTGGCTCCCTTGCTCCAGGGTGGGGAGCGGAGGTAGGACGCGGATGTCCAGCACTGGGGATCCCCCAGCCGGGAGGTGTTCCACTTGCCCAGGGAACTTGCGTGGCATCCCCGGTGTGGACGGAATGCCACAGCGACAGAGATCAGGGCCCCTGGCTCAGACAGACTGCTTGTTTAAGCAAGGCTGGCAGGCTGGAGCTGGATTTTGCCCGCGACACCCCAGGGTTCCAAATCCTGGGGACACCAGCATGCCTTGAATTCTCTGGCATTCACAGGATGCCAGAAACCAGAAGCAAGTGGCTTCCTCAGAGCCACTCCACTGGGGCTTGGGGCCTACACTGGCCACTTCCCAGCCGTGTGACTGATCGCCTGCTCTGGGCCTCAGCCCCTCCTCTGTGAAATGGGGACAATCTGTGGGCCTCCCTCAGAGGCTATGTATAAGGATCATAATTTATTACGAATGACATAACACAGCTGACAGCGGTGGCCGGCTCACAGGAAGTGCTCAATGAGCGTGACCTCCCGTCTCCATTAGAAGAGCAACAGGCTGACTTCACCATAACCTCTTCTGTACTATTGGAATTTAGCACCATTGGCATGTATCATGATCCATATGAAGTAGAAAATAACAACAATTTAAAAGCAAAGCCAAAGCTGAAATAGGTTTTCTTCTAGAACCGCATCTTGGTTATAGAATGAGCAAGTGGCTGTGATGGTTGACTTAATGTGTCTATTCAACTGGGCCACAGGGAGCCCAGATATTTCGTTAGACACTACTCTGGTTTCCGAAAGGCGTTTCGGGATGAGGTTAACATTTCAGTTGGAGAATGAAGCAGATTACCCTCCATGATGTGGGTGGGCCCCATCCAATCAGTTGAGCGGCCTGGATTGAACAGAAAGGACTGACCCTCTCCCAAGTAAGAGAGAATTCTCCAGAAGACGGCCTCTGGACTTCATCAGGCAACTTCGACCCTTCCGGTGCGATGGCCTGTGTACTGGAAGACTGGCTCTTCCTGGTTCTGCTAAGCCAGCCTGCAGATTGGACTTTGACACACAAACACACACACACACACACACACACACACACTCTCTCTCTCTCTCTCTCCCTCTCTCTCTCTCTCTCTCTCGGTTCTGTTTCTCTGGAGACCTTGACTAACAACACAATTAGGAAAGGTGAGCTCAGGCCTTGACAAAGAGGGTAACACAGCAAAGACTGCTCTATCACGGCATCCCAGTGAGAGTGCCCCAGGCCCAGCCCCAGTCCTGCTCAGAGGCTGCCAGAACTCTTACTTGAACATGCCTTCTCCTGGTCTGGGAACACAGCAGAGGGCTGGGGGTTCAGGTTCAACTCAGGTCTGCTGGGAATGAAAACCTCAGCGTTGTCCTTCCGCTTAGCAGACAAATTCCTCTCCTTCTTACTACCTGCAGGAAAACAGCGGTTTATATGTCAAACGTGGAGCGCTAGCAGAGCGGGGCTTTCTGCTTGGGTATCTGTTGGTTCGTTCACTTATTCATTCGACAAATACTTGCTGAACCCCTACCCTGTGCCAGGCGGCACGCTAGTTTGGAATGGAGATGTGAATTATGCGGCGCATCCTGGCAAATAAATGAAACTTTCTAGGACACGTTCTAGGTGTAGGTTTTCAGATTTTAACATTTCTGGGACAGAAGAAGGTTCCAGCACCAGGGTCACAGAGGGGCCACGCAGCTGGGAGCATGTGGCCGGCAGGCATGCAGCAGACAGAGAGGAGAGCCCTGACAGGTTACCAGAGGCACGGAGATGGGGCATTCCAGACACAGGGAACAGAATGTGCAAACGGTGAAAGGCACACAGGCCGTGCTTTGAAGTCAACGTTTCCCAAAGTAGGGTGCCTGTACCGCGGGCAGAACAGGAAACGATGCCAGAGGCCGTGCAGGCAAATGTTTTTTAAGCGATTATTTAACTGAACCTGCATGGAAAAAATATGTAACCAGCCTATCGACCCCTTGATTTCATTAATATCATTGCTTAGAACAATCTGAAAATCATTAAAGAAAGGAAAGAAAGAGAAAGGAAGGGCAGGGGGGAAGAAACAGAGGGAGATGGAGAAAGAAAAGGTGCTGATTTAAACAACAGCTAAAACAGTACAGGAGGTTTGTGGCGATGGCAAAAACCAAACAAACAAAAATGCACAAAAAAACAAAAACCAAAAAAACCCCCTGTGACTTCAGAAGGTCTGCAAATGGCTCCAGCTCAGGGGAAATGGCGCTAAGAGCCTCTGTCCAGCGCAGATTTAAGAGCTCGAGAGAACGTGCTTGGGACCAGCGGGCAGAAGGCCAGCTTTGCAGGCCAGCAAGGCTGGCGGCTGAGGAAAACAGACCCTGCCGGCAGGGAGATCAGTCAAGGTCCCAGGATTCGGGACTTCCTGACCTGGGAAGACAGGAAACCCGGGAACTGTCTGCTGAAGTGCCATGTAATCGGAGTCCCAGCAGAGCGATCCCGGGGGCCTCAGGGGGGCCCAGAGGAGAGGGAGTCCCAGAATCCAGGGCCCCATGGGATTCTTGGGGGCTCAGAAGGTGCGGGGTGTCCCGCACCAACCTCTCCACCCTCCGCTGTGGACTTGATGAAGGACATGTGTTTCTCTATACACTTCTGAACTCGCTGCTCCCTGGCTGGCCTGAAATGCAGGACCCAACGAATGACATTCAGGACAGGGGACAAGACAAAGAAGGGACGGGGCAAATGACCACAAGACTGTCTCCCCACATGCCGAAAATATGCAGCTGCTGCTAACAGCGACAGCCAGCACTGACTGAGGTCAGGCCCCTGAGTGCTCAGCTGCGGGGACAGGTCCCTCCCCAGACATCGCACAGGGTGGATGGGAGGCGCCCAAAGATGCCTTGACACAAGGTCACAGGGCAAAGGGGAATCAACAGTGCTGATCAGCCGACTCGAAACTAGGGAGATCATTTTGGGTTATCCCAGTGGATCCAATGGAAGCCACAAGGGTCCTTAAAAGTAGAAGAGGGACAGAGTTTCAGTTTGGGACGATGAAAAACTTGTGGAGCTAGATCGTGGTCATGGTGACTGTCCTTAATAACACCAAATGGTGCTCTTAATGGTGACTTTGGTAAATCTGTGCCGTGTGTACCTGACCACAATAAAACAGACCCAAGCACTTGCACAGGCACAGAGAAGAGGGTGGCACACAAGGAGGGCGAGAGGGAGACAGGATCTGGAAGAAAGGTACAGAGAGACTTGACCTTGCTGGCTCTGGAGGTGGAGGGAGGGACCCTGAGCCAAGGAATGCAGAAGCCTCTGGAAGCTGGAAAAGGCAAGAGGGGTTTTCCCCGAGAGCCTCCAGAAAGCTCACAGCCTTGCGGATACCGTGGTTTTAGCCCAGTGAGCTGATGTCAAAGTTCTGGCCTATAGAACTATAAGATAATAAATCTGTGTTGTGTCGGGCCACCGAGTTCGTCATGATTTGTTACAGCAGCGACAGAGGACTAATACATACTATTACAGAATAGGGCTCTGACGTTCAGGTTGTTGGCCCAAGGTCACAGAGCCAGGGAGCGATGGAAGCAGGTTTTCACCAGGCCCGCCTGGCTTGGAGCCCTGCCCTGAACCACGTTAATCCCCGTCTACCACCGCCTCCTCTGGATAAGATGACCTTCCAGAAACTGTGGCCCCCAGGCCTGCCTTATCTATCGAAAGTCTACACGAGGATATTTTCTAGGGCTCCAAAGGATCCAGAACCCCCTTGAGTCTTCATGGAAGGTGGCCTGGGACCCCCACCAGCCTCCTCATGAACCTCGCTCCCTACATGCTCGCTTGGCTCCAGCCGCACCGGCCCTTTCTCTGTCCTCGGGTGTGCCAAGTTCGTTCCCTCTTCGAACCCTTTGCACCTGCTACCCCCTGCCCCTGGAATGCTGTTCCCACAGCTGCTCCCTCCTCATTCCCGTCCCAGCTTCACCACGGTCTCCTCTGACAAGGCTCCTCTGACCCTTCCAGCCCACAAGGTCCTTCTCTGACCCCCAGCCCCCAACCAGAGTCCTGTTTTATAATCTTGACAACGTTCCAGGCTCTTGAGGGCACCGTGCTCTCCTCCTACCTGAATTCTTAAGCTGGCCCATGATTTGGCTTCACCTTTCCAGTTTGGGGAAAAACAACTTCTGTTTTTCTCTGTGCCACTCCCGCGCTGGCCCTCACGGACAAGAGGACACATGGAGGGGGACAGGGAGGGCAGGAAGCCATCAGAGCTCAACCCAGCCACTCTCTTCGTTCCTCCAGTGGGCTCGCCCTCAGGGCACACGCGCCCCACTCCCCCGCCCCCGCCCCTGCCATCACACTGGTGGCATTAGTTGCCCAGCTCTGCCCACATCTGGGATCAGGGTCTGTCTACTTTAGCGGGCAGCACTGAGTGGCCAGCAATGCGGCTCTTCTCAGTTGGAAAGGTGGATCATTTGCTCTCCTTCTAGCAGATTCCCAAACCCATCTCTCATTTGTTTCAATTAGGAGGGAAAAGAGGGCTTTGACTCCTCAAAGCCCAACTATTGCTTTATAACTTGATCTGGTTTATTTATTTAGCCTAGTGATTAAGAGCTCAGGCTCTGGGCTCTGACGCCTACAGGCTCAACCCCACTCTGCCCCTCCCTAGCTGTGTGACCTCGGGCAAGTGATCTGACCGCTCCGTGCTTCCGTTTCCCGATAGGTAAAGCAGGTACAATGACAGGACTTGCCTTGGTGTTGTGGTAAGGACTTCGCGTCCTTGGAACAGTGCTTGGCACATGTTAGTAAGAATTCTGCAAATGCTGGCAGTTGTTATCACTGTGGTGTATGTGTGTGTGTGTTTGTTCTCCTTGCTAGGATTAAGGGCCACGGGAGAAGGGACCGGGGCCTCTTTTGTTCCAGCACAGTGCCTGGGGCGTGATATGCGTCCGGTGGAAAAAAAAGGAACGAACAGCCCAGAACCAAGCACGTCTTTTCCGGACACTATTGACTGGTTTTGAGTAAATGCTCGGGATTAGTTCAGAACTCCAATCCCACGCTGGGGTCTGGGGCGACCCTGCGACAGGCCCCTCAACCTCTGCCTGCTCCTCTCTGTGAGTGGGTTCTCCTGCTGGGGAATCACTAGGGAGAATCACTAGGGAGAACATCCCTAGGAGGCAGGCATCAGCCCTCTGTGGCTCCAGATGAAGCAGCCCCCGCCCAGGGCAGACATCCCCGCGGCCAGCGTGGGGCCTGCCAAACAATCTAATTGTTCGAAAACAAATGTCAAGAGAGTGAAGTTCTCTCTCTTTTTGTTTCACGCTCCAGCATCACTCGCAAAACGGTGCCAGGGGTCCAGCTGTCTGTGGCCTGGTCCTTCACCCCACAAGTGACTATCGTGCCCTCTGTTTCCAGGACAGGGGGGCTCGCTCAGTCTCCTTACAGCCCTCCCCCTCCCTCGTCACTCCTTGGAGAAAACGCAAGCCACTGGTCGCGGCCCCAGCGCGTCTCACGAGTATGTTAACATTTCCCCCACCGCGGGGTACTCCAGCGGGTGGGCATAAAGCTTTCATGCGTTTGACACCAATTTCCCGGGTGGCTTGAACGTGCCAGATGAGTGCTGTCCGCTGGGGAGGCAACGGAGGGGAAGCGCTGATCTGTGCCCTGGCAGAGCTCACAGGCCAGAGAGGGAGAGAGACCCCTGGGAGTCCGGGGCAAGGCCAGCACCATGATGATACTGTGGGAGCAGAGAAGGCACTGAGCTGCCTGGCCGGGGCCAGGAGGGCAAAGGAGGCTTCCTGGAAGAAGCAGCCCCGGAGCTGAGTCTTGAGGGGAAAGCAGGGAGCCAGGTTTCAGGCTTCGGGGTGGAAGGAAGATGTGGTAATCTAGACAGAGGGAGCGGCCCAAGCAAAGGTTTGGAGGTGAGAGCACACAATGAGAGCACGCCTGAGGGACAAATGTTCGCTCTCTGGAAGCAACAACCACCGGGTGTGGGTTTTTCCAGGGCTGCCTGTTATCATGTCTCCCCAAAACTCGTATGTTCAAGGGGCGCCTGGGTGGTTCGAGTGGGTTAAGCGTCTGACTCCGGGATTCGGCTCAGGGCACGATCTCACGGTTCATGAGTCTGAGCCCTGCTTTGGGCTCTGCGCTGACAGCGCGGAGCCCGGTTGGGATTCTCGCTCTCCCGCTCTCTCTCTGCCTCTCCCCTGGTCGGTCTCTCTCTCTCTCTCTCTCAAAAATTAATTATTTAATTAATTAATTAAAAGAAAAAGCAACAACCCATATGTTCAAGTCCCAATCCCCAGGACCTCAGACTGTGACTGTATTTGGAGACAGGGTCTCTAAAGGGGTTAGTGAGGAAAAATGAGTCGCTGGCGCAATCTGCCTGGTGTCCTTGTAAGGAGAAGAGATGAGGACACACAGGCACACACAGAGGGCAGACCAGGTGAGGCCACAAGGGAGGAGATGCCCATGTCCAAGCCAAAGAGAGAGGCTGAAGGAGAAAACAACCTGCTGGCAGCCTGACCTTGGACTTCCAGCCTCCAGCACTGTAAGAAAATAAGTGTCTGTTGCTGTTTAAGCTCCTGGCGCATCTGTGGTACTTTGTTACGCGGCACGAGCAGACTGATACACTCTGTCTGATTTCAAACATTCCCTTGTTCCTCTTCCCTGAGGGTCACTCACGCTTCCCAGCTGGTTGGCCTTGATATTTGGTTCAGAGCATGTGGCACAGCCGGCTTGGAGAAGGATGTGCTCAGAATGGAGAGGGAAGATGGGCACAGACCAAGCCAGCTCGGGCCTGGGCACGGGGACTGTGGCAGGTAGGCCCCTCCCTGCCCCCCCATCAATTGTTTTCTCTACTCAATTTTCCAGGGTCCTTTCTGGAAAACCTCCCCTCGTGGACAGCCGCTGTTTCTGTCTGTCCTGCACGCTTCCTTCCTTCCTCAGATTTACCTTGACTTTCCCTTTGGAAACTACCTGTCCATGTGGTTTGGCTGGCAGTGACCGCACCCAAGGCCTTATTGGCTGGACCTGGTCCATCAGAGCCACAGTGACTAGTTCAGAGATGTGACCCGATGTGGGTTCAAGAGCCAGGCCTGGGACCTGCACTGGAGCTTTTGGGAAGAAAAATCCATTTTCTGAGGGAGGCATAAAGCCAGTGTCTCATTTCTGTGTCAGTTATGTGAAGAGCCCACCTCAGAAGGGTCTCAGGACAAATGAAGGCAGAGACGAGAGGGAGGAAGTGGAGGAGAGAGAAGCGGGGGGGGGGGGTGGGGGGGGCGGGGAGGAGGGGCCAAGAGTCCTATGACAGCCCTGGTCTCCTCCGCTCACCAAGCCAATCTAGTCCCTTTTGCTGAAGCCAGTATGCATTAGCCAGTTGGCATGCAGACCCTATTATACTTCCTACAATGCACAGGCTAGTCCCCCAAAAGTAGCTGCCAGACACCTGCTGTTTGGGATTTCAGGGTCATCTGTAGGCCTCTGGGAGCCTTTGTGTCTTGCGATCAGCAGACAGACCAGATGGACATACCTCCCTGGCCTGCGAGACGGTCTGCCCAAGACCGAACTCCTGAAGCCCTGCTGGAAATACAAGTCCTGCTCTTAGGCCCAGAGCCACCAAAGGCAAAGAAATGCCACATAAGGCAGAGCTCACTTTTGGAAGCTGGGTTAAATTCCAGCACCACGAGGGGGTCTGGGCCCCGGGGAGGGCGTCCTTCCATCTCCTGGTCCTTGGGAACGTCCTTCTGCACCGAGTCCCCACTGGAAGGGGCGGGGTCATCTCTGCGGTGGCCCCCCAGCACCTGCTCCTCGGGCTCTGGCTCCGAGAGCACATCTTCTTCGATAGAGTCATACTCCTCGCTGGAACCATCTTTTTGTTTCCTTTGTAGATTTACACTAAGTTCCAGGCTTTTTCTTAGCTCCTGCCAAAAGTCAAGAAGAGAGGCAAAAAATGAAATATGTTACTTTGAGGAGAACTCATCTGAAAATGGATCATTAGAACCGAGGGACTATTCCCAGCAAACGAACATTTACCAAAATCATCTTGACACACGTGTTGGCGTCGCTCGGAAGATACGAAAGGGACAAATGAGCCACTCTCCAGCAGGGCGGTAATTACAGTATGAATTGTGGTCACACGCCTGGGATGTCACTAAGAGTGTACGTGTGTGTGCGCGGGTGTGCGTCACAAGTGTTCTGGTTTGGGGCTCCTGTAAACAGACTGTGGGGTCCCACCTCCCCCCACATCAGCGTCTCCGATTCGGTGGGTCCTGAATGAGGCCCCAGGAGATGCGCTTCTAACGAGGTGATGTTAATGCTGCTGGTCCAGGGACCATACTTTGAATACGAGATCCCAAAGGCCTCCAAATGATCCTGAAATTCCAGACGGTAAAATGTCTGGCAGAGAGTTGTGGGGGGGGGCTATAAGAGTTGTGGGGGGGGCTATCCTATGTACTGAAGGATGTTTAGAAGCACCTAAGACGTCCTAAGATTTAGCTAGAATACTTTGACCATCTTAGATAAACCATTGTAAAAATACCCGACAGTAGAAATATAATGGACACCAAATGTGCTGCTTGTGGGGACTCGGGAAATAAGGAGCATGTTACGGAAACTAGGGGAGGGGGAGTCCCATGACGTAGCGGCAGGATCTTAGCCGAACTGTGTCTACGGCTATGTGAGAAGTAGTGCGTGGAACGGAGATTTGATGATGTGGGAAACTCTCAGCCTATCTAGGTTGCAAAGGATGCTAAAATGAGGAGATTCACGGTCAGAAAAACACGCTCGGGAGAGAAGCCTGAGCATGGCTGGACAACCTTTCGCTAGTTACTGGAAAAGGATCCAAAGTTTGGAGTATTCAATCATGCTGAGGGTTCTCTCGAGACATGGGACTCATGGATCCTTGGAGACATCTCAGCAGAAGCCAGGAATAGAGGGAAATTCTCCAGGAGAGATCTGTGAAGCAACCTCTTGTCTAATGGAGGGAATCCTAGAGACGTACATAGGAGACCATATGGTTTTTGAGAATGGCATACCAGTGCAAACACTGGCAGCTGGTACCAAACGGAAGAGAGGAAGGACGCAATACAAGCAGGCTTCCCACTCTCCAAATTCTACGGTCAGGAAGCATGAGGCTCTGTGCTGACAGTGTGGAGCCTGCTTGGGATTCACTTTCTCCCTCTCTCTCTCTCTCTGCGCCTCCCCTGCTCGTGTTCTCTCTCTCTCAAATAAAAATAAATAAAATTAAAAAAAAAAACCAGATCACTATGGCTCTTGGGTACCGAGTGGAATTTGAGAGGTGGGGCCAGGATGGAAACAGGGCACACAGGTACAGCAGAAGTGGGGGAAGGCGGAGGTGGCTGCGGAGGTGGGGACAGCAGGTGCATTTGGAGATGCGTTTTGGAGGCAGAGATGACAAACGATGGGCTAGAAATGAACAGGGTATATACACCCTTTGACCAAATCTCTCTGAGAATTATCCCTCAGTCCTAATATACGAAGGTCATGGAGGGATCCTTGATAATAGAGAATGATCTTGAGGGATCCTTGACAATGGAGAAGGAGCTCAATGTGCAACGAGAAGAGGTAGGTTCAATGGTGCATCGAGTGGCACCAACGGAGCCCTGAGCAGCCACCACAGAAAACGAGGTAGCTCTCGCGCCCTTACTCAGAAAGATAGGAAGACATAGGTTTAAGCAAAACCAAGCATGTCAAAAGATTCACAGGTAGGATACGTCCAATTGAAAAAAAATGGTTTCTGTGCACGTGTGCAAATATGCCTACAAACAGTCTGGAAAAATAGGGGCGCCTGGGTGGCTCGGTCGGTTAAGCGCCCGACCTCGGCTCAGGTCACGATCTCGCGGTTTGTGAGTTCGAGCCCCGCGTCAGGCTCTGTGCTGACAGCTCGGAGCCTGGAGCCTGTTTTGGATTCTGTGTCTCCCTCTCTCTCTCTCTCTCTCTCTCTCTCTCTCTCTCTCTCTGCCCCTTCCTCTGTTCACACTCTGTCTCTCTCTCTCTCTCTCAAAAATTAAAAAAAAAAATCCTAAAAAAGTCTGGAAAAATAGTCACCAAATTACTAACAGTGTTCTCTCTGGGGGTGGCATTATGGGAACTTTCTTCTCCATTTTGTTTTACTTTTTTTTTTATGTTTATTTATTTATTTTTGAGAGAGAGAGTCTGAACAGGGGAGGGGCAGAGAGAGAGGGAGAGAGAGAATCCCAAGCAGGCTCCACGCTTAGCGCAGAGCCCAACACAGGGGCTCAAACCCATGACTATGAGATCACGACCTGAACTGAAATCAAGAGTTGGATGCTCAACCGACTAAGCCACCCAGGAGCCCCTACTTATTTTCAGTTTTTTTTTTATTATTATAAGCACGTTTCCAACTTTGTAATTAGGAGAAAATGATATATTTATATTTATGTTTAAATCCTGTCCGTCACTCTGGCAAATAGGTAAATTCCCCACAGGAATGGTAGAGAGAGTGGGGTAGAGGACCCTGGACAGCCAGTTGTCCGAAAAGGAGCTGCTCTCCATCCCGGACCAAATCTTGTCCCCTCCAAAGAGTGACTCAGAAAAGCAGCAGCACCTAACTCCGGAAGATGACAGACCAAATGGACCAGATTTCAGAACAACAGACCATCGGGGCGCCTGGGTGGCTCAGTCAGTTGAGCGTCTGATTCTTGATTTTGATCATGATCCCAGGGTCATGGGACTGAGCCCGCGTCGGGCTCTGCACTGAGCAGGAAGCCTGCTTAGGATTCCGTCTCTCTTCCTCTGCCCCTCTCCCTTACTCGGGTGCTCTCTCTCTCTCTCTGTGTCTCTCATAAATAAAGAAAAAAGGAAGGAAGGAAGGAAGGAAGGAAGGAAGGAAGGAAGGAAGGAAGGAAAGAAGGAAAGAGAAAGAAAGAAAGAAAGAAAGAAAGAAAGAAAGAAAGAAAGAAAGAAAAGAAAAGCAGGCCACCAATTCTAACAGGAAGAAACTCAGGGAATATAGCACTCCCGAGCCTTTCTCAGGAAAAAAAAAAAAAACAACAAACCTCCCAGAACAAAATCCAAACAATGCACGGTGAAATCAAAATAAACAACATGGAGTTGGAGAATCTGTGGTAAAACATCTGACGGTAAACACGGAAGCCATTTAGAGACCAAATAAATACTAGACAATTACGCACACTTGGGTCATGGAACAGAATGCAATGCTCTAAACCTAAGGCCTTAGCTTGGCTAACAAAAGCCAGAAGACAGCAGGCAGTGTGGGCGGACCCCCGACCTCATTTTCCAGCCAGTCATTTCAAATCCATCTTTTTTTTTTTTTTAATTTTTTTTAATGTTTATTTATTTTTGAGAGACTGAGAGAGAGCATGAGCGTGGGGCGGGGGCGGGTAGGGGGACAGAGAGAGAGGAAGACACAGAATCTGAAGCCAGCTCCAGGCTCCGAGCTGTCAGCACAGAGCCCGACACGGGGCTCAAACCCATGAACCGTGAGATCATGACCTGAGCTGAAGTCTGGCGCTTAACCAACTAAGCCACCCGGGTGCCCCTTCAAATCCATCTTAAATGGAAACACAGAGTTTTTAAAAATGGCAACTCTAACCTGTAAATTTTTTTTTTTCGTAATTTATTAAACCGATGAAATATTTTTAAATTTTTAAAAAATGTTTATTTATTTTGAGAGAAAGAGAGGGAGAGGCAGGAAGACAGGAAGAGAGAATCCCAAGCAAGGTCCACACTGTGAGTGCAAAACCTGATGCAGGGCTTGAACTCACGAACCATGAAATCACGACCTGAGCCGAAATCAAGAGTCAGATGCTTAACCGACTGAGCCACCCAGGTGCCCCCTGATGAGATATTTTTAAAAACCTCTTGTGATCAAGAAATTTGAATTTTGGGGTGCCTGCGTGGCTCAGTTGGTTAAGTGTTCGACTTCAACTCAGGTCATGATCTCACGGTTTGTGAGTTCAGTCCCCACGTCGGGCTCTCTGCTGTTGGCACAGACCCTGCTTTGGATCCTCTGTCTCTCTGTCTCTCTCTCTCTTTGCCCCTCCCCTGCTCATGCAGAGCATGCTCGCTCTCTCTCTCTCTCAAAAATAAATAAACATTAAAAGAAAAAAAAGAAATTTGAATTCAATAATTCCTCCCATTTCAATTTGGTTTTTTGCTTTTGTTAAATTAGTGCAACTTTCAACGCCATAATTGTATTTACAAAATACATAGGAAAAAGAAGCCTAGATTCTGCACAGCTGGTATCTTCTTCACAAAGGAAAATAACACACTTGCTCGCACTGGATGAGCCAACTTTAGGAACCTATGCTCTTATGATGCCCACGTGATTCAAAACCATCTGTTCCAGGGCAAAGGGGAGACAGAGTAAGTAGCAATGCTCCCCCGGGAAAGCCGTTCAAAACCTTTCCATCTGGAAAGATGAAGACCTTGAACTGGTCGCTTTGAAAGCCAACCTGCCCATACTTCAAACGCATACCATGGAGGGGGATCTACTGGTTGCTTTGAAGCTGTCATCCAGAAATTCCTCTGTGAACACTAACTGTAGGGCTTTGCTTTACGATCTTGTGATTTCGGCGTTCAGTGTTGAAAAGTTTTTGTAAGTTTTTATTTATTTATTTTTGGGAGAGAGAGAGCCAGAGAGGAGAGAGCAGGGGAGGGGCGGAGTGGGAGGGGTAGAGAGAGAGAGGGACAGAGAGAGAATCCCAAGCAGGCTCCGTGTTGCCAGCACAGAGCCCGACCTGGGGCTCGAACTCACAAACCCTGAGCCGAAACAGGGTGGGACTCTTCACTGACTGAGCCAGCCAGGCGCCCCTCAGCGTTCGCTGTTGAAAATGTTAAGTTCACACCCTTGCGACAGAAAGCCCTCTGTACAGAGGCCAGGCGGTAAACACCACGGGTGGAGAACAAATCGGTCTCCTCCTCTCTGGAGAGCCAGGGGCGAGGCGGAGGAAGGAAGAGACACCAGACCACCAGCTAAAACGTGGCAGGGGTTTGACGGTCAGTGGATTAGTGCCTCACGTGCCTGATCGGCCTCCTTCTGCTGGGCTAGGAAGAGAGGGAACCCGGGCGCCACAAAACGTGAAATGTTTGCCGTAATAGTGACCATAACTGTAACATCAACAGCAGTAGCAGCTACGAATTACGAAGCTTTTGTTTCATACGGGCCACCAAGATAACCTCTCTACGCACCTTGTCTCATTGCTGCCCCTCACCATCCCGCTGGGTGCCCTTATCTTATAGGCTCAGGGCACCTATCTAAGTACCAGGGCGAGGTCACGCAGCCAGCCAATGGCAGGGCCCGTTTGAATGAATGACCGTCTTGACTCCAAAGTCTGGGCTCTTCACCACGTGCCCGTGTTTATTCCCTGCCCGGTACCAACGCGTCGGAAGCAAGTGGTCCCTCGAGCGGGATGAAAGCGAGGTGCTCAGTGGCTGTCCCCTGGTTTGCATGACAGACGCCTGTAAGAGCTTTTCACACAAAGCTGCCTTGAGGCCACTAAACATGTTGAAGTGCGTGCTAAGTGCTCGTGGATGAAGCATTAAACCTCTCACGACACTCAGAAAAGGGAACGGCTGGGTCTAGGTTCTGGGCCGGGGGTTCTGGGCCTGACTCCAGCCACCCTGTGTCCCCCGGCAAGACTCTGGGCCAAAAGCACCCCCCACGCCCACCCTGCTGATGTGGGAAAATGCGGCCTGGCGAGCTGACAAGGTTGCTGAAGGGTCGCAATGAGATAATAGCTATGAATCAGTGCTCCGTGATTGCTTTTCCAGAGGTCTTGCTTTTCCAGAAAATTTCAAATTGAGATGACAGCACGCTCACCTTTGTGTCTCAGACCCTACTGACTTTGCCTACGAGAAGATCGGACGTTTAGACCACGAAGCCGCAACAGATACGCTGACGGTTTTCGAGGAGAAGCAACAGACTCTGGGGTGGAGGTCACTGACCTGCAGCCAGTCCCCCTGCCCCCCCCCCCCTCCCCCCAGCAGTGTCTCTCACTTGGTTGGCAGAGTTATAAAATTGGGATCTGGAACGCTCGAAGTCTGGCCCACACAGTTAGTTGTAATAATTCCCACTCACGCCTACTGCCTTATACGAACCAGATTTATATTCATCTGCCTGGCCCAGAAAGGGTTTTTACCCCGCCTCAAGGGGTTAATCGACTCATTTGTTTTTCTTTTCACTCACTCGTTTATTCGACGAATATTTATTGTTGACTACGCTTATCCCAGTAAGTGCGTCTGACTGCTAAATATTAGGGATAGAGGAATGAACCAGGCGGACAGAGTATCTGTTCTCACGGAATTTCTAATCTGGCAACAAAAACAGCCATTTTAGAAGACATTACAGGTGCAACAGGCTTCGAGAGGCCAAACCTGGGGCTTGCCAGCCCACGCCTCAAAACTGGTGGCTCTTGGGTCACAAGCTTTCCAGAATAAAGTGACCTTTAGGGTCCACACCGTGTATTTTTAAAATCACCTTCCCCTACACCAATTCTGGAGAAACTATGGCAAGGAAAATCTGAGTCACATATTATATGCTTCAAATACCCGTGTGGTGTTTAGTTTTTGGTACTTTCTTACTGTCCCATTGAACCTTGGATTGTCTTTTACTAATTTTCATTCAAAGCTAAATTTATTTATGAAGCGCCTTGGAGTTCGGTCTCAAACATCTATCATTATGAAGAAATAAATCTATCCTTGCCTTAGGGAGTGGTGACGTAAGGGAAAGGGCAGGGGCCGTGGAGGCAGAAGGGCACTGCCTGTTTCCTTGGCCGTGAGGCACTTGGCAAACCTCTTGGCATTAGTGTGCCTCACCCAGGCCTGCCCAGAGCAGGGGCTGGTTGTAGGAAACTGCGCAGGGATGAGGGGATAGAGACAAAGTAACGAACAATGCTGCCAGCCGCCTAGAAACTTTGAGGAACCCTCTCCACCCCCAATCACAAACCAGTTAGAGATAAATGACAAGGAAGGGGCGCCTGGGTGGCTCAGTTGGTTAAGCGACCGACTCCATTTCGGCTGAGGTCATGATCTCACGGTTTGTGAGTCCGAACCCCTCTGACAAGCTCGGAGCCTGGAGCCGGCTTCGGATTCTGTGTCTCCCCCTCTCTCTGCCCCTCCCCTGCTCATGCTCTGTCTCTATATGTCTCTCAAAAATAAATAAATGTGAAAGAAAGAAAGAAAGAAAGAAAGAAAGAAAGAAAGAAAGAGAAATGACAATGAAGACACTATACACAGCAAAATTTGTAGGACAAGGACAAAGCAGTGCTCGGAGGAAAATGTATAGACTTAAAATTGTTATATTAGAAAACAAGATTCATATGTTAGATGTTATGTTAAATAATACGAAATAATGCAAAAATACCTAAGAAATCCTAAGCAGGCTACAAATGCAAGAAATGAACGACATCATTTATTCCACAAGCAATGCAGAGGTCGGTTATTCTTTCCTTTCGTTGAGACTGAAAACGATGCTTTAGTAACTCGGATACCATCCGGTGTCGTCACGTACAGAAACGCTCTCTTGGTTGAACGAATCGCTACATCTCGCACTTCTGGACCCGCGTTTCGTGGGCCGTTGGTGCCTGTTCAGCATCATTCCACATGAATCACTCCTGCACCGCTGGCCTTGTGCCGTCTGACCCTCCTGCCCGGGACCCTGCCTGATGCCATCGGCCAGGCTGTCCTTTGGTCTGAGCTGTCTAGATGGGCATCTCTGGGTGCGTTCAAGGGAACCTCGCCCCCTGATGGCTCTGAATACCAGGGAGGCTAACTCAAGTGCCACTGAGAACGGAGAAAGGGCGCCGCTTCCTGTCATCAGGAACAGACGAAGCTATCCAAACGGGAAGTTGCAAGCTGGTGGTCTCGGGCCAAACCAGCCATGCATTCTGTTTGCTCTATAGAAAATAATGAACCCGTCATCAACATTAAAAAAAAGCAAAAACAAAGCGGGGAGAAGCCGAACGCCAAGAAACCCAGACACCTGGCTTCTCTTAAAACTGGAAAGCCCTAGGGGCGCCTGGGTGGCGCAGTCGGTTAAGCGTCCGACTTCAGCCAGGTCACGATCTCGCGGTCCGTGAGTTCGAGCCCCGCGTCAGGCTCTGGGCTGATGGCTCGGAGCCTGGAGCCTGTTTCCGATTCTGTGTCTCCCTCTCTCTCTGCCCCTCCCCCGTTCATGCTCTGTCTCTCTCTGTCCCAAAAATAAAATAAAATAAAATAAAAACTGGAAAGCCCGGTACCCCTGGGCCCTTGTGTCCACACGACTGCCCAGCTGTGTCCACAGTGTTCTCTATATCCCCACCGCTCCCTGCCATGCCCGGACACCCAGGCCAAGGGCGGTGCTTGTTACTTGCCTGCCTCACTCCTGTCATTTAAAATACTCATTTCAGTTGGCACCATGTGCCAGCTATCCCAGTATTTCAGGATCCAAACTCCATCCCCCACGCTGATTTTTCTACCACAAGCAGCAAAGAGTCTTGTCAGCTTATGTGTTAGACTCCAAACTCTGACTCATAGTTTGGAAAATACTGTCACCGGGACGTGATGACTGAACTCAGCTTGTGTGGGCTGGCCGGGGTGCCTAATCAATATCTATACCAGCCCCTCGTTCACTGACCACATCAGCCAATGAGTCAATTCACTGGCTTAATGAAGATTTATTTGCAAACGGACTCTATGCCAGGCGCTTCTCTAGGGACCAGAGATCCTGCAGGCAGAGACGATGCACATCTCTGCCGTCATGAAGCTTAGATCTGGGGTGAGGGAAGGGTGTTGCAAGCCCTGAATATGTAACTTTCTTACTACCTACAGAAAGAGTCCCCGGGGTGAGTGGACACTCCATGAATATTATGTAACCTCCACTCCTACGGATATTGTCAGCAGGAACAGAGTTTTCCTATAAACTCCATCAAATCTTTACAATTTCAGAGCTGACAGGCACAGGAAATATCTAATCTACCCCTTCTTGGTGATTGAGAGGAAAGGACGTCCTGAAGGAGTGACACCTGGCCAAGGCCCCAAAGTTTATGTAAAGCCCAAAATACCCTCTCGAGGCTTACTGAATCTCAGCCACTAGCTCCTTTTGGCTCTGTGAAAAGGAGTCACAAGCTGCAACGTCTTCAGACGATGTAATGTAGCATAAAATGGCAATGGGAGGGTGAGTGTCACACATTAGGGAGCGGTGGGGACCAGGGCAGATGGGAGAGTGCGTGCTCAGAAGAAAAGTTTTCTAATTCAAAATAGAACAGGACTTCCAGGGAGGATGGCAGAGTAGGAGAGCTTTAAGCTCACTTCGTCTCCCACATACAACTAGATAACACCCGCATCGGTGTAAATAACCCAGAAAAAAATGACCCAAAGACCGGCAGAACAGGCGGCTAAATACAGAGAAGAGGACACGTCGAAGAAAGGAGGAAGAACAGAGACAGTCAGGAGCTAAACGCACCCGCAGGACTGTCCGTGAGAGGGACCGAGGGAGGGATGCTGTAGGTGCAGAGAAGGGAGAGAAACAGACCCTCGCACCAGGCACCCCAAGCGTGGGGAACCTGCACGGGGAAGATGAGTCCCCATAACATCTGGCTTTGAAAACCAGAGGGGCCAATCCTTGTGGGTTCTTATAACCGGTGAGACTTAATCACCTGGAACTTTAAAGATCAGTGGCTCAGCTCTGGGAGAACCAAGAAGGCGAGAGGAAACTGAGTTCCTGCCCTTAAAGAGACAGCACAACAAACATGCCTGTGGAGATACAGCGCAGAAGCAGCAGTTTGAAAAATGCCTGGGGTGTACATGAGGGAGACTTGTTTATTCATCTCAGAGTGTGGGCTGGAGGGGCAGGGACCTTTAGGAGGCTTCTCCAGGAACAAAGGAGATGGCCAGTGCCATTTCCCTCCCATGACCCCAGCCTGAACCTGTGGATGCCTGTGGGAAGGGCACAGTGCCAACAATTCCCACCTAGCTTGCTAACAGTGGGCTGGCCCCGACGTTCTCCTGTGGACACGCCCCTTCAATATGCCCTTGGCCGGAACCCGTCCAAAGTGTTGCCACCAGCCCGGTAGTGTGTAAACAGCCCCACAAGGGGCTAGTGGCACTAAAAGTGACTCCTGCCCCGGGGGCAGGGGGGAGATAACCACACACACCACTCCAACTGCAGACCCGGCAGCGGACTGCGGGCAGACATCCGGTCTGACCGCAGGCCCTGCCCACCAACAAAAGCTTCTTAGGGGACGACACAGGGAAAGCATCCTGCAGTTCAGTGCTACTGCATCTCTGGCAAATGCCTGGTCTGACTCAACCCAAGCCCCAGGTAGCCCCACGCTGGCCTACTAACAACACAGGGAACAAACCCTGCCCTAAACAGGCAAAGAGAGCCACTGAAGATAACTGGACTGAAGGGAACAGTGGCTCGGCCACAACAGGAGGGGGCATGTAACACATAGGAGACACCCCTGAAGCACCAGGTACCAGAAAACCGGGGACACTGAGCTGAGGGGTCACTGTAGGACCTCTTCTTCAAAAGGCCACTGCTTTCAAGAGCAAGAGATATAGCTGAGTTTTGTAACACGCAGAAACAGACACAGAGAGACAAAATGAGGAAGCAGAGGAATATTCCCAAATGAAAGAATGGGACAAAGTCACAGCAAGAGACATAAATGAAACAGAGAGGAGTAGCCTGCCTCGTAGAGAATTTCAAATAACGGTTCAAAAGATACTCACCGGACTTAAGAGTGGGGGGACTTCACTGAGACTCAACCAAGAGATAGGAAGCACAAATGAACAGATCAGAGGTGAAGAGCTCAATAACTGAAATGAGAAACACACTAGAGGGAATAAACATTAGACTAGAAGAAGGAGAAGAATGGATTAGTAAACTAGAGGACAGAGTCATGGAAAGCAATCGAGGTGAACAGGAGAGAGAGAAAAGAATAATAATAAAAAATGACAGTAGATTAAGGGAACTCGGCAACACCATCAAGCCTAATAACAGTCACAATACGGGGATCCCAGAAGGAGAAGAGAGAAAATTGATTTGAAGACATAATTGCTGAAAACCGGGGAGGCACAGAGAGCCCCCAACAAAAATCAACCCAGTGAGGTTCACCTCAAGACATGCAGTTATTAAAGTAGCAAAAAGTAGTGATGATGAGATAACTTTAAAAGCAGCAAAGGGGGCGCCTGGGTGGCTCAGTCGGTTAAGCGGCCGACTTCGGCTCAGGTCACGATCTCGCACTCTGTGAGTTCGAGCCCCACGTCGGGCTCTGTGCTGACAGCTCAGAGCCTGGAGCCTGTTTCAGATTCTGTGTCTCCCTCTCTCTCTGACCCTCCCCCGTTCATGCTCTGTCTCTCCCTGTCTCAAAAATAAATAAACGTTAAAAAAAAAAAATTTTAAAAGCAGCAAGGGAGAAATAGAAAAACATTCCATACTCACGGATTGGAAGAACTAATATTGTTAAAATGTTGATACTAATTCAAAGCAATTTACATATTCAATGCAATCCCTGTCAAATAACACCAGCATTCTTCACAGAGCTAGAACCAACAATCCTCAAATTTGAATGGAACCAGAAAAGACCCCGAATAGTCAAAGCAATGTTGAAAAAGAAAAACAAAGCTGGAGGCATCATAACTCCAGACTTCAAGCTACATCCCAAGGCTGTAATCATCAAGACAGTATGGTACTGGCACAAGAACAGACTCACAGATCAGTGGAACAGAATAGAGAACCCAGAAATGGAGACACAAATGTATGGCCTAATCTATGACAAAGCAGGAAAGAATATTCAATGGAAAAAAGATAGTCTCTTCAGCAAATGGTGTTGGCAAAACAGCGACACAGAAAAATGAACCTGGACCACTTTCTTACACCAGACACAAAAATAAACTCAAAATGGATGAAAGACCTAAATGTAAGACAGGAAGCCATCGAAAGCCTAGAGGAAAAAACAGGCAACAACCTCTTTGACCTCGGCTACACCAACTTCTTACCTGACTTGTCTCCAGAGGCAAGGGAAACAAAAGCAAAAATGAACTACTGGGACCTCATCAAGATAAAAAGCTTCTACACAGCTAAGGAAACGGTCAGTGAAACTAAAAGGCAAGCGACAGAATGGGAGAAGATATTTACAAATGACATATCAGATAAAGGGTTGGTACCCAAAATCTATAAAGAACTTACCAAACAACACCCGAAAAACAAATAATCCAGTGAAGAAATGGGCAAAAGACATGCATAGACACTTTTCCAAAGAAGACATCCAGATGGCCAACCAACACATGAAAAAATGCCCAACATCACTCTTCATCAGGAAGCTACAAATCAAAACCACAATGAGATACCACCCCACACTTGTCAGAATAGCTAACATTAACAACTCAGGAAACTACAGATGTTGGTGAGGATGTGGAAAAAGGGGAATTTGTACTGCTTTTCGGAATGCAAACCGGTGCACTCTGGAAAGCAGTATGGTGGCTCCTCAAAAAATTAAAAATAGAACTACCCTACAACCCAGCAATTGCACTACTAAGTATTTATCCAAAGGATAAAAAAAAAAAGCTAACTAGAAGGGCACATGCACCCCAATGTTCACAGCAGCACTACTGACAACAGCCAAATTATGGAAAGAGCCCAAATGTTCATTGACTGACAAATGGATAAAGAAGATGTTGTATACATATGGAATATTACTCGGTGATCAAAAGGGATGAAATTGTGCCATTTGCAACAATGTGGATGGAGCTAGAGTGTATTATATTAAGCGAATTAAGTCAGAAAAAGACAAATATCATATGATTTCACAAATATGTGGAATTTAAGAAACAACACAGATGAACATAGAGGAAGGGAGGCAAAAATAAGATAAAAACAGAGGGAGACAAACCATAAGAGACTCTTGAATACAGAGAACAAAGTGAGGGTTGCTGGAGGGGTACTGGGTGGGAGGATGGACATTAAGGAAGGCACCTGTTAGGATGAGCACTGGGTGTTATATGTAAGTGATGGATCACTAAATTCCATTCCTGGAAAAATAAAAATAAATAAAGACAAAAACTTTAAAATGTAAAAAGTAGCAAGGGAAAAGAAAACAGTCATGTACAAGGGAAACCCCAGAAGGCTTTCAGCAGATTTCTTAGCAGAGACCTCTTAGGCCAGAAAGAGTGGTATGATACATTCAAAGTGCTCAAAACAAAACAACCTGCCACCAAGGACACTCTATCCAGCAAGGCTATCATTCATAATAGAAGGAGAGATAAAGAGTTTCCTAGACAAAAGTTAAAGAAATTCATGACCACTAAACCAGCCCTACAAGAAATGTTAAAAGGGGACTCTTTGAGTGAAAAGGAAAGACCGGAAGTAAGAGTCAGAAAAGTAGGGAGCACAAAAACAGTAAAATTAAGTACGTCGGTAAAAATCAGTCAAGGGATTCACAAAATAAAAGGATGTGAAGTACGATACCATATACCCAAAACTGGGGGGGGGGGGGGGGGGCGGTGAGAGGATTAAAGAATGGGTTCAAACATAAGCAACCATCAACTTTATGATATAGAGTGCATATGCATAAGATGTTACATACAAATCTTTGATTTGGTAACCACAAACAAAAAAAAACCAGTAATAGCTAAGCAAAAAATAAAGAGAAAGGAATCCAAGTATACTAAAGAAAGCCAGCTAACAGTGAGAAAGAAAAAAAAAAGAGCAAGAGAAGAGTAAGAACGTACCTATCAACAATTACTTTGGAACAAATGGTCCAATGAAAAGACACAGGGTATCAGAGTGGATAAACAAACAAGACCCATCCATATGCTGCCTACAAGAGACTCATTTCAGACCTAAAGACACATGTAGCTTAAAAGGAAAGGGAAGGAAGAGCGTTTATCATGCAAGAGGAAGGGAAAAGAAAGCTTTGGGTAGCAGCAATACTTACATCAGACAAAACAGACTTTAAAACAAAGACTGTAACAAGAAACAAAGAAGGACACTATATAATCGTAAAGGGAACGATTCACCAAGAAGCTGTAACAATTATGAATATTTGCATACCCAACATAGGAGCACCCAAATACACAAAGCAGCTAATAACAAACATAAAGGAAGCAATTGATAGTAATATAATAATAGTAGGGGACTTTAACACCATACTTACATCAATGGATAGATCATCTAAACAGAAAGCAACAAGGAAACAGTGGCTTTGAATGACATTGGACCAGATGGATCTAACAGATATAATCAGAATATTACATCCTGAAGCGGCAGAATACCCAATCTTTTCAAATACACATAGAACATTTTCCAGAATAAGTCATCTATTAGGCCACAAAACAAGTCTCAACAAATTTAAAAAGATTGAAGTCATACCATGCATCTTTTCTGACCACAATGCTTTTGTAAAACTAGAAATGAACCATGAGGAAAAAAATCTAGAAAGAACAGAAATATATGGAGGTTAAATAACATGCTGCTAAACAGTGAATGGGCTAACCAAGAATTCAGAGGAAATAAAAAAATACATGGAGACAAGTGAAAATGAAAACACAAAGGCCCAAAACTCTTGGGATGCAGCAAAGCTGTTCCAAGAGGCAAGTTTATGGCAATACAGATCTACCTCAGAAAGCAAGCAAAATCTCAAATAAACAACCTAATCTTACACCTAAAGGAACTATAAAAAAGGACAAACAAAACCCAAAACCATAGAAGGAAGGAAATAACGAAAATTGGAGCACAAATAAATGAAATAGAAACTTAGAAAACAATAGAACGGATCAACGAAACCAGGAGCTGGTTCTTTGAAAAGGATCAACAAAATGGATATACCTAGCCAGACTCATCAGAGAGAGAGAGAGAGAGCGAGAGAGAGAGAAGACTCAGAGAAACAAAATCAGAAATGAAAGAGGAGAAATAACAACAGAAGGGCACCTGGGTGGCTCAGTTGGTTGAGCGTCCGACTTCAGCTCAGGTCACGATCTCACGGTTCGTGAGTTCAAGCCCCACACTGGGCTTTGTGCTGACAGCTCAGAGACTGGAGCCTGCTTCGGATTCTGTGTCTCACTCTCTCTCTGCCCCTCCCCTGCTCGTGCTCTGTCTCTCTCTCTCAAAAATAAATAATCATTAAAAAAGAAAGAAAGAACAACAGATACCACTGAAACACAAAGGATTATAAGAGAATATTATGCAAAATTATATCGACAAATTGGACAACCTAGAAGAAATGGATAAATTCCTAGAAACAGATAATCAACCTCCCAAAACTGAACCAGAGAGAAACAGAAATTTGAACAGACTGGGGTGCCTGGGTGGCTCAGTCAGTTGAGTGTCCAGCTTTGGCTCAGGCCATGATTTCACAGTTCATGAGTTCAAGCCCCACATTGGGCTCTGTGCTGATAACTCAGAGCCTGGAGCCTGCTTCAGATTCTGTGTCTCCCTCTCCTTCTCTGCCTCTACCCTGTTTGTGCTGTCTCTTGCTCTCAAAAACAAGAAGACATTAAAAAAAAAAAAAGAAAGAAAGGAAATTTGAACAGACTGATTACTAGCAATGAAATTGAATCAGTAATCAAAAAAACTTCCAACAAACAAGTGTCCAGGACCAGATGGCTTCACAGGTGAATTCCACCAAATATTTAAAGAATTAATAGCTATTCTTCTCAAAGAATAGAAGAAGGAAAACTGCCAGAAAAAAACAGAAGAGGAAGAAAAACTTCCAAATTCATTCTATGAGGCCAGCATTATCCTGACACCAAAACCAGATAAAGACACTACCAAAAAAAAAGAAAATTACAGGCCAATGTCTCTGATGAACACAGATGCAAAAATCCTCAACAAAATATTAGCAAACTGAATCCAACAATACCTTAAAGAAATCATTCACCACGATCAAATGGGATTAATTCCTGGGATGCAAGGTGGTTCAATACTCACAAATCAATCAACATGATACACTGCATCAACAAAAGAAAGGATCAAAACCATATGGTCATTTCAATTGATGCAGAAAAAGCATTTGACAAAGTACAATATTCATTCATGATAAAAACTGTCAAAGTAGGTTTAGAGGAAACATAACTCAACATAATAAAGGCCATATATGAAAAATTCACAGCTAACATCATCCTCTAAAACCTGAGAGCTTTTCCCCTAAGGTCAGGAACAAGACAGGGATGTCCACTCTCACCACTTTTATTCAACATAGTACTTTGAAGTCCTAGCCTAAGCAATCAGATAAGAAAAAGAAATAAAAGGCATCCAAACGGGTAAGGAAGAAATAAAACTTTCACTATTTGCAGATGACATGATACCATATAGAGAAAACCCTAAAGATTGCACTAAAAATCTACTAGCACTGATACATGAATGCAGTAAAGTCACAGGATACAAAATCAATACACACAAATATGTTGCATTTCTATACACTAACAATGAAATAGCAAAAAGAGAAATTAATAACCCCAATTACAATTGTACAAAAAATTAAAAAATACCTAGGAATAAAATTAACCGAGGGAGTGAAAGGCCTGTACTCTGAAAACTATAAAACACTGATGAAAGAATTTGAAAATGACACAAACAAATGGAAAGATATTCCATGCTCACAGATTGGAAGAACAAGTATTGTTAAAATGTCCATACCACTCAAAGCAATCTACAGATTTAATGCAAAACCCATCAAAATACCAACAGCATTCTTCACAGAACTAGAACAAATCATCTGAAAATTTGTAGGGAACCACAAAAGACCCTAAATAGCCAAAGCAGTCTTGAAAAAAACACAAAACTGGAGGTATCACATTCCCAGATTTCAAGATATGCTACAAAGCAGTAGTAATTAAAACAATATGGTACTGGCACAAAAACAGACACACAGATCGATGGATCAGAATAGAAAACCTAGAAATAAACCCACAATGTTATGGTCAATTAAACTCTGACAAAGTGCGCAAGAATATCTAATGGAAAAAAGACAATCTCTTCAACAAATGGTGTTGGGGAAACATAACAGCAACACTTTCAAAAGAATGGAACTGGACCTCTTTCTTACACCACACACAAAAATAAACTCGAAATGGATGTGAGACCTGAAACCATAAAAATCCTAGAAGAGAGTACAGGCAGCAATGTCTTTCTCGATATGTCTATAACCACTTCTTTCTAAATATGTCTCCTGAGGCAAGAGAAACAAAAGCAAAAATAAACTATTGGGACTTCGTCAAAACAAAAACCTTCTGCATAGCAGAGGAAACCATCAACAACACTTAAAACACAATGTATTGAATTGGAAAAGATATGTCTGCAAATGACATATCCAATAAAGGGGCAGTATCCAAAAATGTAAAGAACTGATACAACTCAACACCAGAAAGAAAGAAAGAAAGAAAGAAAGAAAGAAAGAAAGAAAGAAAGAAAGAAAGAACGAACCCAATACAAAATGGGCAGAAGACATGAACAGACACTTCTCCAAAGAAGACATCCAGATGGCCAACAGACACATGAAAAGATGCTCAACATCACTCATCAGGGAAATGCAAATCAAAACCACAATGAGAGATCGCCTCATACCTGTCAGAATGGCTGATATCAAAAACACAAGAAACCACAAATATTGTTGAGGATGTGGAGAAATGGGAAGTCTGCTGCACTGCTGGTGGGCATGCAAACTGGTACGGCCACTGTGGAAGACAGTATGGAGTTTCCTCAAAAAAGTAAAAATTGAATTGCCATATGATCCAGTAATCCCACTATTGGGTATTTACCCAAAGAATATGAAAACGCTAATTTACTAATTTGAAAAGATACAGGCACCTCTATGTTTATTGCAGCATTATTTACAATGGCCAAATTATGGAAGCAGCCCAAGTATCCACTGATAGATGAATGGATACACAAGAGTGTGTGAGTGTGTGTGTGTGTGTGTGTGTGTGTGTACACGTCTACACAATGGAATATTACTCATCCATAAAAAAGAATGAAATCTTGGGGTGCCTGGGTGGCTCGGTCGGTTAAGCGACCGGCTTCGGCTCAGGTCATGATCTCGCGGTCTGTGGGTTCGAGCCCCACGTCGGGCTCCGTGCTGACAGCTCGGAGCCTGGAGCCCGCTTTGGATTCTGTGTCTCCCTCTCTCTCTGCCCCTCCCCCGTTCATGTTCTGTCTCAAAAATAAATAAACATTAAAAAAAATAAAAAAAAAAAAAAGAATGAAATCTTCCCATTTGCAACAATACGGGTAGATTCAGAGGATACGGTGCTAAGTGAAATCAGTCAGGTAGAGAAAGTCCAATACCACGTGATTTTACTCATATGTGGAATTAAAACAAAACAAAACAAATGAACAAAGAAAAAAGAGACAAACCAGAAAACGGACTCTTAACTATAGAGAACAAACTGATGGTCACCAGAGGGGAGATGGGTGAATTAGGTGAAGGGTACACGTACGCACCTGAAACTAATTTAACGCTGCACGTTAACTACACTGGAATTAAAACAGAACAGCCAACAAGACACATCGGTGAGCTAAACCTGGCCCCCGCAGTCAGGGATCCAGGACCTCCCCGCTGGCCATACCTACTTCTTTAAAAAAAATTTTAATGTTTATTTATTTTTGAGACAGAGAGGCAGAGAGACAGAGTGTGAGCGGGAGAGGGACAGAGAGAGACGGAGACACAGAATCCGAAGCAGCCTCCAGGTTCTGAACTGTCAGCACAGAGCCCGACATGGGGCTCGAACCCACGAACTGCAAGACCGTGACCTGAGGCGAAGTTGGACACTTAACCTGCTGAGCCACCCAGGTGCCCCTGGCCACACCTATTTCTATTCATCATTGTATTTCTACCCTTATCCTGAATTCCAGCATAATTTTTTCAAGTCATAACTAATAAATCCTCTCCTACATGCCCCTATTTTCTCTGGGTTGCTTTTTTTTTTTCCTTTTCCAGTTTGAAACATACTTTGAACATGACCAAAGTGAGAAAAACAAAATGTGAAGGGTTCATATTCATTTTCTTAATATAATTATGTATTGATACAGTAACACAAAGTTAATTTCCTATCTAAAATTCATCTCTTTAATCAAAAACCTAAATAAAATAATTTTCTATGAAAATATTTCTAAAATACATTAAGACTTTCCTGTCTTCTTTAAAAGAGTGTGTTGAACATCACTTGGTCTTTTCTTGATACTAATGGTCAAAATTCTGGATAGAAATTGATCTATAATAGAGAAGATGCTGTCAGGAGCTATTATGGTTTTGTATCTTTCATTTGTTATTTTAAGCAATATCCTCTGTCACCAGAAGTATAGGATATGGTTTTGAAGACAAGGGCAGAGCCCCTCTCATCCTTTTCTGGCTTTTGTGAACCTCCTGGGTTTTTGTTGTTGTTTTATTTTGTTTTTTACTTTATAGTTATCCTAATTTTGTATGATGGAGATGAGATTCTAACTTTGAATTTTAAAGCTCCTTTTTTGGGGGGTGGGGGGGCGCCTGGGTGGCTCAGTCCGTTAAGCAACCGGCTCTTGCTTTCAGCTCAGGTCATGTTTTCATGGTTCATGAGTTCAAGCCCCACACTGGGCTCCACGCTAACACCACAGAGCCTGCTTGAGATTCTCTCTCTCCTTCTCTGCTGCTCGTATGCTCTGGGTCTCTCTCTCTCTCTTAGAATAAAATAAATAAACTTAAAGACTTTTAAACTTTTTTTTATAGTCCCCAGTTCCAACTCACAAAGTGCAAATTATCTCCAAAACTTTCCTTCTGTATGAGGTAAACTGAAATCTTCAGTCCTTCCGATTCACAATCACTGGGAATTCTTTTGTTAAAAACTATGCTATCTCCTATATACAACTTCTGTATCTTAAAAATTAGCTCTAAAATATGCATTTCAAATATTCTACACGATTCTTACAGAATCAAAAATTGAGATCCACAGCTGTCTTTTCCCTAAAACTGGGGTTCTCAAACATGGTGAAATGTTTGCAAAATGTGGGCTACTTCAAACAAACAAACATGCCTGAGCCCAAGCCCAGGATCAAAATCTGAACCTCTAGAAGATAGAACCTGTGCATTTGTGTTTATTTTATTTAGTTATTAGCTTTTTACTTTTTACGTTGTGCTTATTGTAGATTTCTTATGCTGTTTGTAAGAAATAACAGAGAGAGAGAGAGATTCTATGTACCCTTCAGTCAGTTTCCCCCATGGTAGCATCTTGCATAATTAAAGCACAAAAGCACAATCAGGAAATTGACATCAATATAATCCTACAGAGTTTTTAAAACTAGGTCTCCTTAAAAGGAAACTCTTCTCTTTTTCTCTTTGCTGATGCTTAGCTCTACTGAAGCGGCCTATCCCCCTCCTTAATGTGCTAGCTTTAAAAAAACAAACAAACTTTTTATTTTGAAAAAAAGGTAAAACCCACAGAAAATATATCTGAATACTATAATGGGAAGGGTATAATGAATACCCACATACCCTCCACCTACATTCATTGGTTCTTCACCAATTCTGGGCAGCCCTGAGAACTGGAGCCTTCTCTTACATAAACAGAACAGACAGAATTATCAAATTCAGGAAATTTAACAACCATACAATATTATCTAATATAATGTAGTTCATTTTCAAATTCGTTAATTTCCCAAAACCATCCTTAAATTTAGGGCAATTAGCACCCCCAACAGCTCCCTGCCCCCCGCCCCCCAACAAGGATCTCATGTGGGGTAACTGTGATATGCTGTTAGCCTCTTGTTTGTTTTTTTTTAATGTTTATTTATTTCTGAGACAGAGAGAGACACAGCATGAGTGGGGGAGGGGCAGAGAGAGAGGGAGACACAGAATCAGAAGCAGGCTCCAGGCTCTGAGGTGTCAGCGCAGAGCCCGATGCGGGGCTCGAACTCACAGACCGTGAGATCGTGACCTGAACCGAAGTCAGTTGCTCAACTGACTGAGCCACCCAGGCACCCCTGCTGGTAGCCTCTTTTATCTGGAATAACCTTTCTCACTTATGCCACTGGTAGTTTTGAAGCCTCCACGTGAGCTGTTTTGTAGACAGTCCCTCAATTTGGCTTTGTTTGGTTGTTTCCTCACTGGGTTTCATTTTTGAAAAGCATTGTTCGTCAACGTTCCCAGCTATGGGTTCACTGAGGAGATAGACACTCGGCAAAGGAGAGGTCTTCTCGATCATAAGCACAACTGACAGATGGCCACCTCTCAGCACCTTGCTTCCAGGCTGAACATCAATGATATTTACAAGACTGTGCCCCTCCAGAGAGCTGGGCACTTTGGGGAGCAAAAGCAGGCCAGCGCAATTCCCAGCCTAGGATTGTTAATTGCAAGGAATAAGGAGTCACGGGGTTGAGGTTTCCAGTCTGGGTTTCTCTGAGGGCTGGGTGAACAACATCCTTTCTCTCGTCCTCAGTTTCTCCAAACTACAAAATGAGGACGAAAGTACCTAGCAGTTAACTCACAGGGTTAATGCAGTGATGGATGTTCCACACTCAGCACGGTGCTTAGCACTTAGTAAATGTTCATCTAATGTGAGCTTCTACCCACATGAAAAACTAGATCATTAAGTCAAATCTCACATGTATTGTTTTAAACCTAACGGGTGGGCTAGAGGTTTTCTGTTAAAGCCAAATCCTGGTGTGATTTTCCTATCCTACAGCTCAGCTGCTTGGCTATGGCAAAGACCCTGGCCCTTCGTGGGGTTATGAGGCTGAAGTCCATCTTACCATTACATCCTGAATAGTTAAGAGGATCCTTTCTTTGTCTGCACTGCTGGCAGGGTCTGGTAATCCATGTGCATTCAGAAGGGAGACATTAAAATCACAGGGCGTGGTGCCCGTAGGAGACTTGGTACCCTAGGGGCAAGCAGAGAGAATGGGCGTGGTAAAAGCAATTTACGTCCCTGAAGATGCGCTGGGTCCCTCGTTCTCTCTGTTGGTCTCCATGCCTCCCGTCTGCCTCCTCACCATCCATCATTCTCGGCTCTCTCTCTCCCAAAGCTGAGCTGGTCAAACTCATCCCTGCCTTACCCACACCGCTGTAGACACACAGTTAGTAAAGAGACCAGGATTCAAACTCAGGGCACCAACAACCTAGACACTGGGCTCAGTGAGTACCGAGATACGGCCTCCACATCTTGCTGAATAAAGAAAGTGGGATATCAAATAGTGTGGATGGTATATAATCCCATGTATGTGAAAACAGCTATAAAAAGTGAAGGAAAAAATGGTTCTCACTTGAAAGTTATTTAAATGGTAATCCAAAACAGAAGTACCCAAGCAACGCGACGGGCTTAAAAACAATCTTTCATTGTTTAAGCCTCACCGTTGAAATTAATGAATGGCAAACTGGAGGGATTTGCTACAGGGCCCTCCCTGCTGGGAACCAGGTGGGATTCCCACTGGGGGATGCCTGGCCAGTGATGGCACCCTCTAATCTCCACGATTCCCATAGGTGGGTGACCCGTCATGGGCCTCGGCAGAGTCCACACGTGGTGGACCTACTGGGGGCACACAGGCTGTGAACAGGTCTTCAGTTGTTTGTATGTGTCAGCAAATAGCAATGACTTTAAAACATCGAATTGTAATTGTGGGCAAATATCCAGTTCATCCCACACCAGGGTCCACACAATGGAGGCATTCCAGAAGATGATGGGGCGGCCAAGTCTTCCCATCAACCCATCATGCTCGCAGGAAAAATCAAATAACTAAACTCAGGAATTACCACCACTCACTGGGGATGGGCCAGGACTGGAACATTCCAGATAAACCATCTCCTCTTGGATGTAATCAATACCTTTCATATGTTATGAATGTAAGAAATTTTTATTCTGGATGGATACACCCATCTATGACCTCTGGGGCAGTGGGATTATGAAAAGACTTTTATTTTCTTTGTATGGGTTGAATTTTATTTTTTTTAATTTTTATTTTTTATTTTAGACGGGGGGGGGAGGCGGGGGGAAGAGGGGTAGAGGGAGAGAAAGAGAGAATCCCAAGCAGGCTCCAGGCTCAGCGCGGAGCCCAAAGCAGGGCTCGATCCCACAACGCTGGGATCGCCACCTGAGCCGAAATCAAAGAGTCAGCCGCTCAACCGACTCAGCCACCCAGACGCCCCGATACATTGTTTATTGTCTGTCTTATCTTCGGTGTGTAGAACGGTACCTGGGATCTGTCGCGGGGACCAGGCACCTGCAGTGCACGCACCTGTGTAAGGGGACAGCCGCTCCTCAGCTCTGACCGCTGCTGTTACGTAAGGATCTGGCTCCCAAACAGTTCGGATTTTTCAAGAGAAGCCCCAAATTCCCATTTCGACATGGACTCTCCTGATTCTTAAATGTCAGCTAGTAATTCTTTCGAAAACACCGTGCAAGTCCATGGGCTGAGGCCAACGGAGCCTGTCTGCAGCATGCGGGTCTGCGAACTCGGAGCCCGCAAGAAATTGAAGATCACCAAGGGTATGATTGAAGGCAAACAGGCTGGTATGTTTCAACAGTGAAGGTCAGACGAAAAGTACACATGCGGACACGGATTTCCTTTTGCTCCCCCTCGGAGCTGCGCTTGCAAACAGTGTGAGGTGGCTGAGTATATTTAGCCACACGCTTTTCTTCTTCTTTTTTTTTTTTTTCCTCTCTAGTTCAGACTGCGTCTCTTAAGCCTTCTGCCTCGGCCGAAAACGCGTGTTACCATTTCACTCTTTCGCTTCGCGGGAAAATAACTCCGAGGGGAAATTGACCGTGAAGCCTTACAGAGTGCCCCCTCAAGATGGGGAGAAAAAGGAAAGAAGGAAATACAGTCAAGCGCTCACAGTGGAGACAAGGCAGGGCGGGCAGGGCAGGGCCATGCTGCTTCAGAGCGTGTGTGCACCCAGGAATGCTAATGGAGCTTACAGCTCGTGAGGGGCGGGCTGCCTTGTGCTGCAGGCAGCCTGGGGGCTTGCAAAGGAAGGAATATATGTTCACTTAACAGGAGGTACCAGAGGAGAAGAGGGAACTACCCCACTTTTTGCGCCGAAGGCATGCACACATTCCGTGCGGGGTGGGGGCGTGGCCGGGACTGGACCGGGCTGAACTTGGCTACAGACCAGCCTCCCAAACTGAAAGAAACTGATGGCTGTTGGCAGAGGCACGTGCTCAGACCCTGAGCCGGGCGCCATTCTGTTGTTCCAAAAGCAAGTGTGTACGTGTGTGAGCGCGTGTGCTGTGTTTGTGGTATGGGAGGTGGGTGTTAAAGGCAGTAAAGCCCACGCTAGAGTGTTGCCTACTGTAAAATCCCTTTAATACGGACTGGGTAGGAAACAAGGGCACTGGGTTAAGTCCATAAAACCAGCGCCACCCCCCCGCCCCCACCGGCCCCCTCCAGGAAGACAGAATTTCCAATTTACTTTTAGACTTTTGCAGCTGGGATGTGAAACAAAGCAACCCTTTGCTCTTTACCTGTCCTTCTTTTACGAGCAAAGAAGGAAATACAAACAGGCAAACGCAACACAAGAATGTTTCCTGGACAATATTCCCACTTTTATGAGTGCTTTGCAGTTCTTAAAGGCAGGGTTTGGTACGGGAGCGGCATTCAAAAGCAAGATTTGGGGGGCACCTGGGTAGCTCCGTCACTTAAGCTTCCGACTTCAGCTCAGGTCGTGATCTCACGGTTCGTGAGTTCGAGCCCTGTGTCCGGCTCTGTGCTGACAGCTCGCAGCCAGGAGCCTGCTTCGGATTCTGTGTCTCCCTCTCTCTCTGCCCCTCTCCTGCTTATGCTCTCTTTCTCTCTCACGCACACACAAATAAATAAACATTAAAAACAATTCTTTTTTTAAAAAAAGCAAGATTTTGTTCTTTTAGGGAGGCTATTGAATCTGCAGCCTGCACTCACAGCGGAACAAAGGCCTGGGGGATGGGACGGGGGATGGCCCGGGGCCTCTGTCCTGTGGCGTCCCGATAATTTTGCCATGGCGATGATCTATGCACTCATTCTATATATAAAAGCGATGCCCTCAGAATAAAACCCAGCTACCTGGACTCGCCCCTCACAGCCCCCTCCACTGCCCTGCCCGGGGCTCATCGTGCCCTGCCTGGTCTGCCCCACACTCCCACCTTGCTCATGCTGTGCCTGAGCCTCATGTCGTCTGTGCTTGCTGTTCCCTCTGCCTGCAATGCTTTTCCCACCAGGTTTCAGCTGAACTGTCACACCTGAAGGCAGCCTTCCTGCCCTCTCTGCCTTGTCTGACGCTGCCCTCTCTCCCACACTCTTCCACCTTCCTCTGTTTTCTTCGCAGAACGTGACCATACCTGCAATTGTTGCTTTCTTTATCTCTTGGTCTATTCTTTTTTTTTTTCAATTTTATTTTTTATTTCTTAAAACTTCCATCTAAGTTAGTGAGCATATAGTGCAACAATGATTTCCTTAGTGCTCCTTCCCGATTTAGCCCATGTCCCCTCCCACAACCCCTCCAGTAACCCTCTGTTTGTTCTCCATATTTAAGAGTCTCTTATGCTTTGTCCCCCTCCCTGTTTTTATACTACTTTTGTTTCCCTTCCCTTATGTTCATCTGTTTTGTCTCTTAAAGTCCTCGTATGAGTGAAGTCATAGGATTTTTGTCTTCCTCTGACTAATTTCACTTAGCATAATTCCCTTCAGTTCCATCCACGTGGTTGCAAATGGCAAGATTTCATTCTTTTTGATTGCAGAGTAATACTCCATTATATACATATGCCACATCTTCTTTATCCATTCATCTGTCGATGGACATTTGGGCTCTTTCCATCCTTTGGCTACTGTCGATCGTGCTGCTATAAACATGGGGGTGCTTGTGTCCCTTGGAAACAGCACACCTGTATCCCATGGAGAAATGCCTCGTAGCGCCATGGCTGGGTCGTAGGGTAGTTCTAGTTTTAGTTTTTCGAGGAACCTCCGTACTGTTCTCCAGAGTGGCTGTGCCAGCTTGCGTTCCCATCTTGGTCTCTTCTTTATTGTCTACCCCCCACCCCCACCCCCGCCCCGGAGTATAAGTTGCTTAAGAATAGGGCCCCCGTGCGTTTTGTTTGTTTCTGTGTCTCTGGTGCCAGGGACAGAGCCTGATGCTCCGAAGTGGGTGCCCAACCAATGCCTGCTGAATAGAAGCCCAGCACGCACCGTCGGAGGTCCCTGGATTTCACAGGTGACACGGCGGTTTGAGGAGGGGACCGAAACGCCCCATTGCCTGCCTCATCAGCGGCTGCGCGGCTGTGGACTCTTGAGCTACAGTTCTGTGGGGCTTCTGGGCATTTCCGTGTGTGGCTTCTGCTGCCCCAGGGGGTGGGGTGATACTCAAAATCTTTAACAGCAGGTGCATACATACAGTTGTGGCCAGGCTGAGTATCAGCTCTGCCCGCCTCCCCTCCCCTCCTTGCCCCACACTCCGCCCCAGCCTCTCGGACCCCGGCAAGTGTCACTTCCTCGAGGAAGCCTTCCTGGATACCCTCTCTCCTGGGCCCACCACGCCCTGCCCCACCCCTCAGCAAGCTCTTGCGGTGGAGGGACTGTAGGCTGTTGCCTCTTTGGGGTCGGACGCCAGCCCTTCTGACACCTGGACACCGTGTGCCTGGAGGAACATCCAGCATGTGGCCCGGCCTGGGTGCTCGTCCCGGCGTGCGAAAGGGAGGACAAGAGTGAAGGAACTTAGGGACAGAAGGAGGGAAGGAATAAACAGCTGTCACAAAGTGCCCCCAGAGCCGCTACAGCACAAGCTGAGGCCAGTCCTACCTGTGGACGGTCCCCGGAAGCGTCCTTGGCCTTGACGGTCACATCCCCACACGGCTCAAAATCTTCAGAAGGGTCCAGAGGCGGCTCGATGTGCAGCCGCGGGCCAGCTTCCGTCCTGATCTGCACCGATTTCTATACAGAAAAAGTCAGATTGCTTGAGACGTGATGGGAGGAGCATCTGAATTCCTCAGAGGGGTGAGCACGTTAGCGGCTGATGGCGAGGCGGTAGGTCTGCATGGGCCACGCCACCTCTGCTCAGAAGCCCTGACTGGAGGGCCGCCTGGGTGGCCCGGTCGGTTAAGAATCGGACTTCGGCTCAGGTCATGATCTCGCGGTTCGTGAGTTCGAGCCCCGCGTCAGGATCTATCCAGTCAGCACAGAGCCCCCCTCAGATCCTCTCTTCCCCTCTCTCTCTGCCCCTCCCCTGCTTATGCATGCGTGCACTCTCTCTCTCAAAAGTAAAAAATAAAATTAAAAAAAAAGTCTTTACTGGTTCCTACTGCACAAAGGGTGTTCAGAATTTTTCACTAACTTTTTAGCTTGAAGTACTTTCTCAGTAGAATTTCAGTGGGTGTTACACTCCCCCCATATTGGCTTTGTGATCAAATAAGTTTAGGAGACCCTGGGTTTTCCTTGGGACTTCTCAGGGCTGGGGCCAGGGTGGCACAAGGGAGGCACCCAGGGAGCAACATTTAAGAAGGGGCTCCCTCTTAACAAAAATAATATAAAAACAGGGAGGGGGACAAAACAGAAGAGACTCATAAATATGGAGAACAAACTGAGGGTTGCTGGAGGGGTTGTGGGAGGGGGGATGGGCTCAATGGGTAAGGGGCACTAAGGAATCTACTCCTGAAATCATTGTTGCACTGCATGCTAACTAATTTGGATGTAAATTTTAAAAAATAAAAAATAAAATTAAAAAAAAAAGGAAGAAGAAGGGGTTCCCTCTTGGGTGCCCTGCATGTGCACGAATCCAAGAGTGAGGGCCTCCTTAAACTTCCTGCTCCGGGCCTCACTCGAGTGAGGCCTGGCTATTAAAAGGAGGGACAGGTCGGCCAAGCCATGCATACTGGGTTCGTTACCCCGCTGCGGGACAGAGATTTATTTTATTTTTTCTTAAGTTTATTTATTTTTTTGAGAGAGATAGAGAGTGAGCAGGGGAGGGGCAGAGAGAGAGGGAGAAAGAGAGAATCCCAAGCAGGCTATGCACTGTCAGCACAGAGCCCGGTGTGGGGTTTGAACTCATGAGCTGTGAGAGCATGACCTGGGCCGAAACCAAGAGTCTGACGCTTAACCGACTGAGCCACCCAGGCGCCTGGGGACAGTGATTCATGCCTTTCCCCTCATGCCCTGGGTGAGAAGCCTCCACCCCTGTGAGACTCGGCTTCCCCACCAGCCTAGTGAACTTGATGATGAAGAAAATGACGCCGCCTGCGGGACTCTCACTGGGTAGGACCGAACACCTTTCTCATCCACGGTCACGCCGCCCCACCCCGCCCACCCCCGTGAGCGCGTTCACATTATGCGTCACGACACTGAATGCACACTGAGCGCCCCTCCAAGTCCTTCGCGTGCCTTTGCTCGTTCGGTCCTCACAGCAACCCCAGGGGGAAACCGAGGCACAAGGCCACAAGCCTTGTGGAGGGGGAGAGAGAGAGCGAGCGAGAGGAGGGAAGGCAGGAAGGAAGGAGCCGGTGGGGAAGGGAGAAGAGGAGGGAGGAGGGAGAAGGGGAAGGGGCTGGGAGGGAGGAGCACCAGGCATGGGGCACACAGCCTGGCCCCTCTACAGGCTTCTGTTCCTTTATCCAGAAAGGGAGGACTCAGACGAGGACCTCACTCGTGGAAGTTCCAGGCACCAGCAGTATTGGCTTCTCCTGGGGATTTGTGAGAAATGCAGAATTTCAAGCCCCATCTCAGAGGTGCGAATCGGAATCTGCATTTTCACAAGAGCCCAGGTGGCTCGCACGCACACTCCAGTCTGAGCAGCGTGAGGTCTGTGAAGTCTTGCGGCGGGTGCTTCCGTCTGTGCTGCACGCGCCCCCCTGTCTTCTGGCAAAGGCACCCTGATTTTCTTTTGGGAAATCCTCCCCCTCCCCACCCCCAATCCAAGTGTTCATGTGGAACGGAGTCCACGGGGGGCTGGAGCATAGGACAGGCCCAGGCGATCCGAGCATTAGATCCTGCTGGCCCAGAGCGACCAGGTGACAGAATGCACGGTGGAGGCTGACAGTGGTCACCTTGGTGCCACACAGAGCAGCACAGGGAAAAGCAGAGTTGAGAGATGGAGAACGGGCCGTGCAACACTGTCTGAGCACCTGGATCCAGCCATACCTGAACCCCAGTTTCCCGCTGCCAAGTAAGAGAGCTGGCATTAATGCAGTTTTGCTGGTCTGATCTGAAGGATAAATATGAGAAAGAGCTCCAGCATTCAAGGAGGAGAGCCCCGGTATGCCTCTGTCCTCTGCAGCCTTCCCATCCTCCCTTTTCCCAGAAGCGCCCCTCTCCCTCCCCAGGAGCTTGTCACAACTGCTCGCCTGGCCAAGAGGTCGGGAGATGGGTTTGCAGTAGGCATTAAGGCACTTGACCAGCAAGCCCTTACTGAACACGGACTGCATACAAGGTTCTGGAAGCATGTTGAGATAGTAAAAAAAAAAAAAAAAAAAAAAAAAAAAAAATGTAACAACCCGTGCCCTGGTCTCAAGGAGTTCACACAGAACTTGCAACAGAAGAACGCGTTTCTGAAGCAACACGTAACAAAATTAATGTGGTCCCGGAAGAGTTTTAAATGCCGAGTGGGCGCCGCCGGAGGGGAATAAATAGTCTCCCATCTGGCCTGCTCTCCCACCGCAGCCCCGGGGCTGTACCTCCGCCACCACTGGAGGAGAAGGGGAGCTGCCTCACCCACATCAAGACGCCCACCTCCCAATAAGCGCACGAGGCTGGAGGGTTCCAACCCAGCCCCCGGGCAGCGCCCGCTCCCCGCCGCCCACCTTCACGTGCTGGTGAGCATGATGCCCGAGCGCCTGGCTGGCTCCCCATCTGGCACGTTGCTTTACCTGGAGTGGGTGTTTGTAAGTGGCTGCTTTCTCCTGCCTCCTGGCAGCGCCCAGACCCGGGTGGACCCTGGTGGTATCAGCCACGCATCGGGACGGGGTTTTAAAGCCCTGACACCCGAACACCCAAGTTCCAGTTTGCCCGCCCAAGGGCAGATCTTGCCCTCAGCCACACGCAACCCAAGGCCACGCTCAGAGTTATCTGTGTGTATCTGCCGCCCCCTTAGCAAAGCATTCTAAGAGATGCGCGTGCAAGCTGCTGTCAATGCGAAAGATAGACGGAGGCTAGGGGTTGCCCTGTATGGTTGTTCAGGTTGTGTGGTATGCAAATGGCTCCCTCTAGAGGTAGGAGTGCTCTGAAGATACTGACAGGCAGGTTTGGGGTGGGGAGGAAATATACCCTATTTGATATGTTCTTCCCGGATTTTCCTGATCTCTTACAAATAACAGCGCTCGACACTCTGACAGTGTGTGTCGTGCAAGGTCGCCGTAAAAGCCGATGCTTTATGGGCTGTTTCATTTATTGTCCTCTCTGCAGGGGTTTTCAAAACTCAGACACAGGAAAACAAAGGAAAGGGCTTCACGTTTTGACTCATGAGCTTTTCTGGAGGTATCTGCAGCTGCCTAGCCCACAACAGGAACCCGGATATGACAGTGGAGTGAGAGCAAAGCCTTTGCTTTAAAGTGCAATGAACTTGCTTTCCGGGCCTTGAAGGAAAGCCCACCCCCACCGTAAATTGCTGAAAGGCCAATCCCTTCACTACCAATTTAATGCTAAGAGCCCATGACGTTCATCAAATCTGACAGCATTTTGGTAAACGACAGCTCTGTTGATTAGGCCGCTGTCCACCCAAGTATTACAAGGCTGAGGAAGCCATAAATCTTAATCCGCTGATAGCAGGAGAAAGATCTGAGGCTGAGACGTGGTGGGGGATAAAGACTAGTGCCAACAGGAGCCCATTGATCACCTCCAGGCCGGTCCACGGGGCAGGTGGCAGCTCAGTCCCGGGACAGGTTTTACAGGTGCAGCCGGTCAGGCTCCAGGCCAGCGTTTGGATGAGCCGGTGACCTTCCGGCGCAGGGATCCTTGAGCCCGTGCGCCTGGGGGAGCCCCTTCCAGCGGGGGCATCTCGACCCCAAAGTGCTTCCTAGTTGCGGAGGGCAAGACCCTAAGAAGGGAGGTTATTCTACAGGAAGACACGAAGGCCTGGTCACCGGGAAGGGGCCGTGTGACCCAAAGGAATTTCAGGCAACACTCAGAACAAGTGGCTGGATGCAAGCTGGAGAGTGCAGAGGGCCACAGGGAGGAGGCAGAGTGCTGGCCAGGGGGAGACTGTGGCCGCCGTGTCCCCGGCTGACCCGGCTGTGGTCTGAGATGACACACTGAGTGCCTGTGTGCCCCCCACCATCCCTCCTGCTGGGCACAGCCATACGGGAGAAACCCCAGGACTGGGACAGGGCTGTAGTGCCTCTCCTGACGGGGTGGCTTTTGAGGACTGGCCACCACTGGCCACCGGGGGATTCTGCTTCCCTCACCGCCGCCTACCTCTGGCTGCCTCCAAGGATGGTGAGGCCCACCCAAAGGGGTGAGGGAAAGACTGCCTTCCTCTCTATCCTTCGCACCCGAAAATCCGTCCCCGTGTGCTTCCTACCATGGAGAAACTTTCTACTTAACCCCACTTCTTGGGGCCAAAGGAAACCCGACCAGTGCCTCTTCCTGGTGCAGTCGGTACATTGGGGCTACTTACTGTCCTGGACAAGAAGCTAGGGGACCCAGGCCCCGCTCAGGGAACAGCCTGGGGCGGGCAGGCTTTGCGTCATCCGACCCGGCCCACCTCCGCTCACACCCTCTCAGGGCGGGAGTGGGCATCTGGTCCAGGCTGACCAACTGAGGCATTGTCCCGGACAATTTCAACAAAGACTGGCAGGGAGAAGACACGAAGGGGTGGGTCGAGGAAGCTGAGGTGACCAGGGGACTCTGGGAGCTAGGGAAGGTTCAAGGTGGAGGCTGGGAGGATGAAGAGCCGAAAGCTGGAGAGACAAAGTCCTGCTTCAAAGCCTCCTGCCTGGTCCTCCTACAGCCACCTGGCCCCACGGGCATCCTTCGGCATGGGGCAGAGGGGATCTTTCCAAAATGTGAGCCCAAACACGCAACTCTCCTACTGAAAACCCTCCAGAGGATTCCCCACATTTAAAATGGAATCCAGGGGCGGGGGGTCGGGGGGCAGCGCCTCGGTGGCTCAGTCGGTTGAGCATCCGACTTCGGCTCAGGTCACAATCTCACAGCTCGTGAGTTCGAGAACCCGCGTCGGGCTCTGTGCTGACAGCTCGGAGCCTGGAGCCTCCTTCGGATTCTGTGTCTCCCTCCCTCTGCCTCTCCCCTGCTCACGCTCTGTCTCTGTCTCTCTCTCAAAATAAATAAACATTAAAAAAAAATTTCTTCCAAATTTATTTCTAGAGCTACTCTCCCCCCGCAACGACCCTGTCCGTCTCCCCCCCCCCACCCCCCTCCTGCGTAGCACTTGTTTCTTTGCTTACTTGCTCCTGGTCCTCTGCCTGCCCGCCCACACACCCCGGAACCGTGAGCTCCAGGAGAGCTGGGCCAGGCCTGCCTCGGTCACGGCTCGGACCCCAGCGCCTCTCCGTGTCCACAGTGGAGCAGGTGCTCGGTAGAGGTCACCGAATGAACAACGGACTGAATAAATGAAGGAACACCCTGGAGCGAAGCCCTGAGGTCTCCAGGCAGAGCCGCCCTCGGCACCTGCCCCCCACGGACGACAGTGACGGTCATGACCGTCTACCGCCTGCTTCTTCTGTGCCGGGCGCTGCTGGCCACGTTGCACAGACACCGGCTCACCCGGTCCTCATGAACTACCCTACCAGGCGGGTGCCATTCTTAACCCCAGCTGCAGACAAGGAAACGGGCACAGAGAGGTTGAGCAGCTTATCCAGGGCCACACAGCTAGGAGGAGGTGGAGCCCGGGCTTTGACGTACGGCTGTGGGGCTCCTGAGTCGGTAAGCTTAAACGCCTCCTTGGATTTGTCCGTCCCCTGCCGCCTGGTGCTCCTACCCGAAGCTGAAGGACCCCCTGTGACACACACCACGCCCGCACTCCCTCCGGGCGGCCTGGGAGGTTTGCACGCAAAGCTCAGAGACCTCACACCGCCGGGGCACACAGCTAGGAAGTAGGTTGACCCCAAAGCCCACTCCCGTCTCTCCAGGGGACGCAGGTTCAAACGCCCCAGGGAGCCAGGCCGGAAATGGAAAGGCAGGAAGCCCCCCCCCCACCCCCCACCCGTGTGAGAGAAGCAGTGGCCGCAGCACAAGGCCACCACACCTGCCACTGGGCCTCAGCTCTGGGGCGCTAAGGGGAGTGGTGAGGACTGCGGCAAACGGAAGCACTTTGCCCAGCCTTACCGGGGTAGGGGGCAACCACTACTCTGCTCTAAAGGCTGCCTCGCAGAGAGGGGAGGCCGGCGTGAGGGCCAGATCTTTCCATTTTCCCAGGGAAGTAGGAATCTAGCTTTTTAAAAATATAGAAGAACTTTCTGAATTTAAATGTTAGCAAGTGACTAAGTCTTTTTTAAACTGTGTGAGTCCAAAAAACACCCTCCGGGGGACAAGTTCAGCCCACAGGCCTCAAGCTGCGCGCTCCCAAGTCCAGCAGGCCATATGCCTGGAACAGTCACCACGTCTGTCTTGCAGGCTGGGCGGTCCCCAGGCCTTTATAGCCGAGGGGGGGACTCCTGGGGCAGGACCAGAGCCTTATCTGATTTTTTTTTTTTTTGTTTCGAACCCCAGAGCCCCACACAGTGCCTGGCCCGTGGTAATACATCTTTTTAAATGAAAGGATGATTTGTCTCGAGACATGGCTTCTACCCCTCTCACGACTTCCGCGCGTTCTCTGGCTTGTCCATCTTGGAGGAGTGGTCCCCAAGGCACGGTACTGGTGGGGGTGGGCTGACCCCCAGGACCCATTCCACTTCCCTCCTAGGGTGGCTTTACGTTCAGGAGAGGCCGGAAAGTCAGCCCGTGTTTCCCAGATACCCTTTCCGTGGGGGTTCTGGATGCGAGCTGGGTGCAGCCGATCCGACGACTTCATACGAGGCAGGGGACGCGGAAATGAGGTGGAAGCAAGGGGACACATGCCGGCTGATTCTGTGCTAACCACAGTGCAGAGGTGAGGGGTTTTGCAAGTGTCCCAGCCTGGCCGGACAGGCTACGGGCATCGTTGCTCTAGCAGGCGCGGCATCATTCGAGGCCATCGGTTGTGGCGGGAGCCACCTGGTTCCCGGATGACAGCTCAGGTGACCCAGCCCTGATGCGGATCCCCCACCTTCCCCACTGGGCCCTAGGGAGCAGTTCTCCTGGCAGGCTGTGTGAGAAGCACAGAGACCTTGTGAGCACCGGACTCCCTGTATTCCATCCATCTCTGATTAAAACGGCCTGAATGGTCTCTACTGTTAGGCAGTGACTGACCCCTGACTGATACGGTACAGAAGGACAATTACAGCCTTCACAGCATCGGGAAGCTAGGAAATTAGCCATGATTAGGCCCTGTGAAGTGTGGGACCACAGGCAGAGGCCGGGGAGGGATGCTAATTAATCTTAGGCCAAGTCTTTTAAATTGCACAGGCTCTGGGGCCGGCCATTAAGTCACAGTCTAAGATGCAAATATGGCTCCTGATAATAGAAGGCACTCAGAACAACCAGAAGGAGGGTCTGAAGTGGGAAGTGGAGACAGGCCTCCTTAATGAGAAATTAACATTCATTGCTGGGGACAAAAGGAGGCCTCCAGGCTGCGTGCCCTGGAGGCCTTGCTCAGCAAGCCCCGGCAGGAACACCCAGCCACATTTAATCACAGACCCTCAAAGGCAGGGGAGACCAGTGGGTTTTGGGGTCACCGGTCCAGTGTTCAAACGTCAGCCTACCCTCCTCCCTTAGCGGCTGCGTGACCCTGAGCAGGTCACCTCACTTCTCTGGGCCTCAGTTTCACCAATGGCATGATGAGGATAGTTACAGACCTACAGGGTTATCGCACAGATGGGCCAGTAAAGCTTATGGAAGTATTTACTATAGACCCACACATACAGCCCCGTGCAGAAGGTTCTAAGGGCAGTACTTCCCAACCTGGGTGAACACAGGATTGAAAAGGATTACATACCATTGCTTAAGCCGCACCTCAGACCAGGTGAGTCAGAATCCCTGGGGGGGGGGGGGGGGGGCTCCCCAGGTGGTATGAACGTGCAGTGGGGGGTTGAGAAGCACTCATCCCAAGCAAGTGGCCAGATAAGGACCACGTGGGCAAGAACACCACTCTTGGAGCAAAGGTCTGGGCTGAAGTCTTGATTCTGGTTGACCTTGGAAGAAAGCTCACTTAGCTTTTCTGAGCATTCAAGTCTGTGGCTCCCTTAGAAGAGGAAGAACATTGGAACTTTACCCTGCAGGTCTGCCTCGAGGGCAAAGGAGAGGAGTCACGCGGGAGCACGGCTCGTACCTGGTTGGCACTCAAGAACGCCAGCTGCTGGCGTCAGCACCATCAACAAGCAGCCCTAAGTGCATCTCAGGTCTGTGGGGCAGGGGCTTTGCCTTGTTACCCACTGCATCCCTGGCATCAAAGACTATGCCCAGCACATAGTAGGTGCTCAATAAAAGACAGCTGTATGAACGAGTCATCACGAAGGGGGCTGAGAGTGCGCACGTGATCCTCCTGCGTAGGGCTGGGGTGACCCCATCGGAAGGGAGGATCACGCCACAGAGAGAGGGCTGGGAGGTCCCCAGTCTCCTCCACTCCCCAGGGGCCAGGACTGCATGCAAAGAGGCCACCTGCAGGGTGCCCGGCCAGCCCCACCGCTGCCCGCGGGGATTCTGAAAGGTTCTGTCACAATAACCCTGCTCCTTCTTCTAAAACACGAGCTCGGGCCATGTGTCTTGACTCTCCCCCCAGGGTTTCCTGACCTGGTGCCATCCTCGGCGCTGAACTTTGGAAGGGGCTGTCCGCGAGTTGCGTCTTAAAGCTTCTTCCGCTTCTCGAAACAGGGTTCTTCGCCCGTAATCTGCACCAGACATGAGAGAAGGGGATTTGGTGAGGCGCCCGTGACAAGCTCACACCCAAGGCAGATTCATGACTCACATCTAAAACGCACATCAGGTGCCCAAAGTCCCGTCTGCGGAGCGGGCCACTGTAGTCCCATTGGTAGCCGCAGGGCGTTAGGAAACAAGCCAAATGCGCAGCGAAAAGGGCAAGGGTAGTAAGTCACAGCTGAATCAGGCAGGTCTATGTACAAAAGGAAAAATCTCCGACATACGGAAGCAGGGCACACACAGTGGGCACAATCGGCCAGCGTTTGTGTAAAAGAGGAGAGGGGAGATATATTTGTTGAATGAGTAAAGATACTACTCTGTGGCCCAAGTAGAAAGACCGTTACCTGCACCTCCCTGAAACCCGGACCAGGAGAGGCCTGCACCTGCCAACTAGCAGCAGGCTGGCCAGAAGCCTCGTCCGTGAAACCGTGAAACCTAGAAGAATCATTCCATTCCCCTTGTTGCCCTGGGGGCCAGGAAGCTCATTCTAAACTCTAAGCTCAACTGCAGTGGCTCTCCTAGGGGAAGGTTTGGGGACATGACTTTCGCCTTTTATCTCCTCGTTTTGACTTTTACCGTCTATTTTACTGTTGTTTTGGCTTTTGCCGTCTATTAATGGCTTGGGATATCTACCGTACCTGTAAGGCAATGAATTAGAACAACACAGATCAAGATTATTGTCTGATGGACATTTTACATTTCTTAAGTCAGTTAGTCTTCCTGGCAAGCCCGCAAGGTGGACGTGATTGTTCCCATCTTATAGAAGAGGAAACTGAGGGTCAGAGAGGACCCAACTGCCAGAGGTTTCAAAGCCAGAGAGTGGCAGAACAGAGTTCAAAGCCAGCCCTGCCTCATTCCAAATGCTCTTTCTGTAACTCAGTAGCACACCAGCTTCTCAGATAAAGCCGCCCGACGTGGAGGGCATGCTGGCGCCCCGGGGATGGGCACCCCTGTTAGTCCCATTTGAAAGATGAGGAAACAAAGGCACGTGGCCAAATTGGGACCCAACCCCGTGTGCTCTGCCATTTCATTCATTTTACCGCCAGGTCATTTTTACTGGTGCCTGTTTTGGGCCAGCCCCTCGGTGGGGTGCTCGTATTGCGCCCCCCTCAGCTTTCAGGACAGGACACATGAAATCTGTTGAAAGTACATGGAGCATGGATTAACTAAATTCAGAAATGAACAGTGGGAATCAAATATCACCCAGGGGTTAGGTACTGAGGTTAAGACAGATCCAGTGAAAATCGGGTATCATTTCAATTATCCTAGACATTTCCTTCAATTACTGGCACTATGAAACATAAAAGCCAGGAATTTACCGCCCTGGCCACCTTCGCCCTGGGGTAATGGAGGCCAAGATGACCCTTTAAAAGGAAGAAAAAAGGCTTTCTCTCTCTTCCTCCCTCTCCTGCTCTCTTTCTGGCCAAGCGGGCACAGTTAGTGTGTATGTAGGTTAACCGGTCATTTGCTGGGAAGTTCACGTGCATCGGATGTGGGTCCGCGGTGCCGAACGAGCTAGCGCGTTGCAGGGGCCGGACGGGCCAGTGCTCACCATGCGTCCCCTCGGCGTGTGAGGCGCTTCTGGTGAAGTCGGGGTGGACAGCTTTCCGGGGTGAGGTCTTCAGCTCAGAGTTGGCCCCGTTGACGTAGACGGAGAAGCCTTGTTCCAAATGCTCCAGTCTCAGCTGCATGGGGTCCTTGGATCTCAAGTGCTTGAGTATCCTGGAAGAGAAACGATCATTCATTCCTCGTTCTGGAAGCCTGGGCCGCCCACCCCCGACGCGGGGGAGGGGGGGAGAGAACTACCGCTCTGATGGGCAAAGCATCTCGAATCGGGAGGCCGGGTGGCGGGCGCCCAGCTGTTCATCGACAAACAGCCTGGAAGAGGCCCATTACGCACACAGAGAAGCAGCAAGGGGGAGACTGTTTCGGGCCCGGCAGGGCTGTTTCTGCTTTCGTTCTGAGGCTCAAGCGCAGGTCAGCGGCGACGAAGGCACACGTCGTCCTCGCCCCGCGGTGGCTGAGACAGAAAGCAGGCGCGTGTGCGCATTGCCTCCACACAGCCTGGGTTTCCTGGGAGACCCCAACCTCATGCATCTCCACGTTGTGTGGACGGTGGCACCTTCTCCAGCGTGCAACGAAACAATGCTGGGTCTCAGGTCGTAAGCCTTTGCGAGAGATTTCCTAGAACATCTACGAAGCAGGAAACATCCCGCGTCAGACCAGGCAGACTGACTCCTTTTGCTTCAGGAAACAAACGCGTTCTCAGACGCTCACCCCTGGTATCCCCAATGTCATCATCTTATATGCCGATGCAGTGAAAGAACATATCAATGTAGGCTTTAATTCAAGATTAGTGACAGGATTGTCACACCCTCTGGCTGAAAGGGTCTCGGCGTCAACATGGCTGGCCTCTAGTTCAAGTTTTCTTGAAAGCCTTGGGTCTTTCCCAACTATACTGTAGTGCCATAAAGAGCGTGCAGCAACCTCGTCACCCCCCCCCCCCCCCCCGCCGTCCCCGTCCCCTGCCCCTGGAGCCGCTCCCGGCTCCAAACCCCAGGGCCTCCACAAACGTCTCTGCTCACTCCCGCGTCAACCGGATTTATTTCCACACAGGAAGCAATGCAATCAAACCACATGGCAACGAGCGTGCATCCCCTGTGTGATTAAATAAGTTCCTACCAAACAAGCGAAATGTAAATGTTTTTAAAATATGGAAATAGGAATCACCTGGAGGGTGCGTACTAGGTGCCAAACTCTGTTCTAAATGCAGTGCGCATACGGGATCTGATGGTCGTCATCGGTGGTAGTTTTGCTCCGTAAAGTCACCGCAGACACTGAGTTGGTGACTAAAGAAACTCTGTCCCCAGGGCAAAACATGGGATTCGGTTCCTGCGAGCCTCCGTCACAGCATTTTCATCAACTGATCAGTACATAACCTTGCTGTACGTGAGTTTCGGTTTAAAGGCACCTTATTTAACACAGAGTTGATGCGCTGACATCAAACTCACGGCCGACAGCAGTGTTCTAACTCAGGCCTGACGGAAGCTCGTCCAACGCGTGTTATTTTCTCCTTAAGAGACATCATAGCCTTCTCGCGCTTCGGCACACGACACGGCACTTTAGCGACAGGCCCGGGGGCCAGTGTAAACAGCAAAATCACCAACAAAAAGCATGAAAATGTGGAAAACGGGGCACTAAGTATACTGCGAAAAAGACGCTTTGTTTTGGGGGGAAAGGGTTGGAACAAGAAGGTAGAGCGGTCCTGTGTTCTACCAAAGTTGGGAATGTGTGTGTTGTACAATGAAAATGTTTTGCCCCTCTGCACGTGCCTTTGAATGACCACAAGAGCTCTGTAAATACTGACTTTGGGGTTATGAATAAATTTCAGGGAGTGGGTGAATTTGTATTCAGGGAACACGTGAATAATAAGGACTGACTGTATTAAGGCATTAATCTTCCCCCAACAACCCTATGGGGCAATTACTTTTATTGTCCCCAGGTAATAAATAAGAGAAGGGAGGCCCAGAGAAGTTGAGTCATTTGCCCAAGGCCACACAGCTGGTATGGTGGCAGGGCTAGGATGAAAACGTAAGCAATTGGACTCAAGTCTTTACCACAGCAAAGACAACCTCTGAAGCTAGCCAGATGCCGAAACGGGCAAACTTAGACATTGCTGGTAACTCACAGAACCTTCTCAGAAAGCAATATGAAAATAGAGAAAATGCCATATGCTTGGTCTTTCCCCAGTAAGCCCATTTCGGCAAGACATTCTTTTTTTTTTTTTTTGAGAGAGAGAGAGTGCGCATATGTGCGTGAGCAGGGTAGGGGCAGAGAGAGATAGAGGGACAGAGGATTTAAAGCACGCTCTGAGCCCGAGGTGGGGCTCAAACCCACAAACTGTGAGATCGTGACCTGAGCTGAAGTCAGACGCTTAACTGACGGAGCCACCCACGCGCCCCAAATCATTCTTGACCAGGAACAATGGTCGGTGCTTGGGCATAACAAAACCCAGATGTCCAAAACCGGGGAAGCAGAACCTGAGATCTCATGCAGCTGACATCATCGCGTGGAGTGTGTCCAAACACGAGGAATCGCTTCTGATCGGTGGAGGGCGAAAGAGGCGGAATCAAAACGGTACGTGTGTGGTCAAGTGCAAAGTTGGAAAGAAGTGTGTCTGTGGACCCAGAGTGGGAGGTGATAAATGTGAGAATGCAATGGGTTGTTGAGGTAGGGCGGCGGCATTACGGGCGATTTCTTCGTTTGCTTTTTAAATGTTTCTCGAGCTGTTGACACATCCATCTTTTCAACAATCGTGGCAGGAACGTTTATTACCGACTTCTTATCTCCTGCCAGGCTTGGAAGCCCGGGAGATGATTGTCGGGCGGGCAACAGCATAAAACAGAAGGAAAACACAAGTAACTAAGAGACGCTTTCCAAACACAGCAATAGTTGCAGTCTTTGGAGCAAAGAGTCGGAGGTTTCAGCGGGCGCCCGGCAGCCCCCAGGGAGACAGCGCGGGGAGCCTGAGTCCCGGGAGGCCCAGAGAGTGGAAAGTCTGAGCACCCGGCCACAGACTGCCGGCCTCGACCTCCCTCCGGAGACCGCCGTGTCTCCTGATGATGCTATCCTGGTGGCTATGGTGGCATCCGTCACCCAGGATCTGGGACTGGCACTCGTGTGCGCGCTTCTGTATTTAAGCGGGACGATCTATGAAAATGCGGATTTACGAAACTGATAAATGGGGAGATAATTATCGAGAGTGTGAAAGGGATCGCTAAAGGAACTCCCTACTGCAGCTGAGCCTTCGGCGATACTCAGGTGGCACCAAAGAAAAGTGGTGGTTTTTTTGTTTTTGTTTTTTTTTTTTTTTTAATGGATAGCCTGCTTTGCATAAAAAGCTGCCCTCGGTGTAGACGACTGAGGATAATCAGATTCAGCCTCTGCCCTGTCGAAGACGGAGCCCCTGCCACCTGTGCCCCATCACGCTCTATTCTCCTGTGGCTCACTGCCTCACCCTACAGGATTCTGTCTGTGTGTCTGTTTATTCTCCCTTCTGACCGCCAGACTCTGACCCCCGGGCACAGGGTCCATGTGGAGTGGAATTCTCTCCATACTTATTTCTGGAACCGGCGGCTTCAAGGCGCCCAAGGTCTAGCAGGGGAGAGAAAACATGGATGTGTATGTATCCTAACAGCCGCCGTGGACCCAGCGCCCATCACAGGAACCCTTCCTGTCTTAGCCAGTAGCGACCTGTGGGGCCACCCTGAGGAAGCAGGGCACCCTGAGCTAGCACCGGGTGTCATGAGGGAGTGTGGCGGGGGACATGAGGGGGTGGTCAGGGCACACGCAGGGGGCCAGCTGGCGAGAGGGTTCAGCCAGGCTCCAGGGGCAGTCACCTGGGTGTGACTGTGCTGGGGTTAATGGCTAAACCACCTTGGTCTCAGAGAGCTGTGGCTGCTGTGTGACCAGGCTGGCCACAGCGGCCCTTGGATCTCAGTCACCCCAGGGGGCACTCAAGGATTACCCGGAGGTCAGCTCAGGGAGAAGGTGTGTTTAACATTCAAATGACACCTGGGTGCCTAATCCTTCACCGGTCCTGGGATTAAGGTCCTACCATTGGCCTGTTTTATAGATAAATTTGCCCAAGGTCACAGAGCCCAGGAAGCAGCCAGGATTTAAATTCTGGTCCACGAAGCTCCAGAGTCCGTCTCCCAGCCACTGTTTCTTGTCTCCTCGCCAGGCTAGCATACCACGGGGGCTCTGAGCTAGCAGAGCGGTGGCTCCCACCTGGGGGCTTCCTGGAGGTGGTGGCGTTTGAGTCTAGCCTTGAAGGATGGAGAGGCGAAGGGCAGTGGTGCAGACCGCCTGCTGTTCCTCCCAGAACCCGGGTGCTCGCAGGCTCGGGTGTTCGTCCTTTAGGCTGTCAGCATCCCCCATCCGCGTGGGGGGGACGTGGCAGACGTGGGGGACAATGCTCCGCCCGGGGGAGGCTCTGCCGGTTCCTCGGCTTGTGTGACCTTGGGCAAGTCCCGCCACCCCCGGGGCCTGTTCCCCTTCTGCAAAATGAGCCCCAGAATGCCTCCACCTCTTAGGAATGTCATGAGGATGGAGTGGGGTATCCGGCTGAGGCTCCAGCTCAGAGACCGGTCCATGCCAAGCCCCGTCGGATGCCAGCTCTCCCCTTCCTTCTCTCTCTTTTTTAAATTTTTTTTTAATGTTTATTCATTTTTGAGAGACGGACAGTGAGAGACAGAGCGTGAGCAGGGGAGGGGCAGAGAGAAAGGGAGACACAGAACAGAACCCGAAGCAGGCTCCAGGCTCTAAGATGTCAGCACAGAGCCCCGACGTGGGGCTCGAACTCGCAAACAGCGAGATGCTGACCTGGGCCGAAGGCAGACGCTTAACCGACTGAGCCCCCCAGGCGCCCCTCCCCAGCACTCCAGCCCTTTCTCTGTTGTGAGTCTGTCAGGCATGATGACATCTTTCAGGAAGCTGAGTGACCAGAATCACTAAGTGTCCTCCGGGACGGGTTGTGCAGGGGTGACCCAGGGCAGTCACATCTTCCCTCCCCCTCCCCCGGGCCTCTTGGAGCACATGGCCATTTTCTGCTTCCTCTGGTGCAGTTATAAATAGGTGGCCTTGTGCTCCCCTGCCACCCACCAGGGAGTTCCTCAAGGGCAACGGCTCTGGGGTGAACACCTGTTCGTTTTTCCTCGCCAGCTACGCTCCCCCACCTTCCAAACCCAGCCCCTCAGATCCCCTCTGGCAACTGCCCCGTTCCTTCTCTTACTCCGTGTGGTGTGGGTGAGGCTCACTCACTCCACCACCCAGCTTAAGGAGGTAGCCGAGGAGTGGCCAGCGAGACCATGGCACCTCACAGGCACAGGGGACGCCTGGCTCGGGGCTGGGGCTGGAGCCCTCCTCTGCACTTCCGCCGGAACTATCAGGAAGGAAGTGCTCTCTCCTTCTCGAGGCAGGATGTCAGCGTGGGGCCTCCAGTGGCTGCCTTGGTAAAGAAAGTACAGACCTGAGATGCCTCCAACGTGAGCTGAGTGCCTGGATACAGCTATGCCTGAAGCCAAAGTATTATCCTGGGTTTCTTTAATTTCATGAGCCAGTAAGTTTCCTTATTGTTTAAGGTCCATTTACCTTGGGTTTCTGTCCCTGGGACCTCAGGAGCATTAACTATAAAGCGTGTGCCCTCCTCAGCACAGGGTTCTCCTTGGCACTGGCGGCAGTGCTAGGCACTGAGAAGGTACTCGGCGAAATCCTACCGGCTGTGTTCTGGGCCGGCCTCTCCTAGGGACTTGCTCCAATGATCGCACAGCCCTTTCTCAGGTCACAGGCAACCGCATAAGCAGGCTGGGTTTGCATCTCCGTCTATGCACAGGATAAAGCCCAGACACTGGTTCTCCACCGGGTCATAGAACCGGACTCCCAAGTAAACTGCAGTTTATTTCTGCAAAACCCCTCGCGGTGAAACTGGCAACCCCGGCAGGTTTCTCTCCTCCTGAGTACTTATGACCACGTCTGACAGAACGCGAATCCGAAAGTACAGCGCAGCCCCACCACTTCCGGGGGGTGTTGCCTCAGGCTTTCTTTTCTGTCAAATGGGTGCAATGGCTGCACCCACACCTCATCGGGGAGGGTGAGGATAAAACGCAACGATGGGGGCGAGGTTCCTGGCGTGCAGGTGGCAGCCCAGAAAAGGCGCCTCAAAAGCAACGCCCGGTGATAGCTCAGGGGGACGCCCCCTCCTCGTGCCTCCCTTTGGACGTGTTTCCAGCTCTACTTTCTGAGTCCCTGTCGTCCAGCCAGCTCCCTGTCGGTGACCAGACGTTCCCCCAGTTTTACGGCAACCCCACGCGGACACGTTTCTTCATTGCCTTTGTGCCGCGACCTCGTCTCTGGATACTCTCCTCCATGCTGTCGGCTCGTACCTCTTTGATCGCAATCTGCCGGTTAATGAGAAGCAACGTGCTCCTGAGAAACCACGACCCTGTCCCCCAGGGTGAGTCACGCGTGTGTGACCCAACGATCACCCAAACGTTCAGTGGCACCATCCAGTCTGCCAGCAATGGAATACAAACATCCTGCTCCATGGCATTAATGATGATAAAAACCCACGTTGGGCTAACGAGCGCAAGCCTCCCGCTATCGTAGTTTGCGGTCGCCCCTGGGCTGGGCAGATGAGCAGAGAGCAGCCGGGCACAGGGGACGCTGCCTGGCATTTCTGGCTGTGCCTCGGGCCTTGATCCGTTCAAGGGTTTGCCACTAAGGGTCGTACTGCCTCACTAGGGGGCAGCTGGCGACTTGGGTGGGTGCTGTTAGAGATACTGGGGGTCTCGGTGGAAGTTAGTAAAGGGGCCGGCGGGCAGGACTGCTGAGCTATAGAACACGAAGGACTAAACCTGTGCATATAATATGCCACCAGGGCCCTGCCTGATGAGCACCGGGAGCCCCACCCGCCAGATGAGGGCGGGATGTACATCCAGGGTGACAACCCCCAGGCTCTCCTGCCTGCAAGACCCCAAGTTCATTCCCAGAACACAAACGCCCAGATCAGGGCCCCCTCCTCCTCACTCCCGCCTGATCTGTTTTAGGGGCCCGTAGGATTCTTGCCGTTGTTTTGCGGGGGTTTTTTTTGTTTTGTTTTTGAGAAAGAGAGAGAGAGAGTACAAACAGAGGAGGGGCAGAGGGAAAGAGAAGATCTTAAGCAGGCTTCACGCTCAGTGCAGAGCCCGACACGGGGCTCGATCCCACGAGCCTGGGATCACAAGCTGAGCCAGAAACAAGAGCCAGAAACGCTCAACCGACTGTGCTACCCAGACGCCCCTGTTTTGTGTTTTAATCTGAGTGCATTACCGACATTTTAAAACTCAGGAGATTTCACAACACAGAGCCAGACTTCCAGCTTCTCCATCAACCTCGGAGGATACGGACCCCTGGGCCCGTGTGCCCACACACATCAGGTGGCCTGAGCAGAGCAGCATGGGAGTGAGAATTCCAGGTGCCCACGGTCTCCACCGAGCTGGTTTTGCTCACTGCCATCCCGCCCTGCTAGCATCTGAATTTGCGAACCTGGCCTAACGCGAGGCCCGGGGCCTGACGAACTTGCACAGGCCCTGCGAGGGCGCTGAAGATGGGACACCTCTTTCCAACCGGACCCGACCGCTCTGCCCTCGGTCACTAAACACTGCCTCCACCGCTGTGGGTTTTTTTTCAGGAGCTAGCCCTCCAGAGTCAAAATCAGTACGAACTTAACTTTCAACGACATATCGACCAACTTCAAACACAGACGGAAGGTGACTCCACCTGTATCTCACGAGGCAGGATTACAGGCTCAGGTTTCAAGGGGCCCGGCAAAGCCTGTAGGATCACAGACTGGGCTCTTCAGGTGACTGAGGCCCAGGCCCTGCCGGGTTCCAGCTTCTCGCGACAAAGCCACCTCCTCCCAGAACAGGAGCGGGGAGGCGAGAGGTGGTAGTTACGGGGAGAGCGGTTGGCTACAGCTCAAAGATGCAATTAAATCAGCGGATGGACAACCGGGGGCTGGGACTACAGTTAAAATCCCAAGCCCCTGAGTGGAGGGTGACTACATAACATTCCTACGTGCAACAGAGCCCAAGTGCTGTTAAGCAATCTAAATAGGGTTTTTATGGGGCTGCCGTTGAGCAGCTTTATCTTACCGGTTCCTCTGCTGAAGCAATATTAAATACTCATCATGCTTCTCATCAAAGTCTGGTACCATGTCCTTAGTATAACCCTGAAAGGAAGAAACAGAGCAGTGTGATATCGGAATGCAGGGAATTATTTACTGAGGCAGGAGAGGCGGAGAGGCAGAGGCGAGCTTGACGAGGGCCCAGCTCTCTGGGCGCGTCGCTCTGGAGACCCAGAGCCCCAGAGATCGCCTGACGGCCCGGTGGGCCTTCCGCGTCCACAACTAACAGTCTACAGAAAGCAGGAGGCTGAGTCCCCAGCCTCAACACTGTCCTTCCCTCCCATGCCCTCTAAAATCAGACTAGGTTTGAGCTTTACCGTTTTCTCCACACTCATTATTTATTTATCTGAATGATCATAATCAGATGTACCCCAGATCCGTTGTTTAAGGAGGGATCTCATTTTTCTCTTGCCACGGCAAGAGAAACGCACGCTTACTAAAAAAATACCCAGTCGCTACAAAAACGTATGACCCAGACAGTGAAGGCTCCTTGAGGAGCAGACACTCGTGGTTTTATGCCCCCTTTTCAGGCAACAGAACTCTGGGTTTCCCTCGGAGAACCCTTCGGCCCCTTTTTTCAGTTCACTGGCTTCCGGAGATGCCCTTGGAAGTTCCTTTGGTCTGTGGCTGAGCCAGGGCCCATGTAGGGTGCTCGAAAGTCAGCTCTGGGACGTTGCGGATACTCTTCGGGGAAAAGCTGTTTTCTTTCCACGGGGGTGCCAGGCTGCTGAGACACAGGCCTGGAACTGTCTGAGAACGAGGTCAATGGGGGAGACAGCAGGCGTGAGAGATGGAAAGGAGATCCCTAATGTCATAACCTGAGACCCCGGGTCCACTCATGTATGAACAAGTATCTGGACGATTCAGCTATTCCTTTAGAAGTTTCTGCTGAGTTTCTGTCATGTGCAGCCAAAAGAATTATGTCATATATACCACAATCTGACCATTAGAGATAACCCCTATTACAATTTTTTACAGCTTTATGGAAGGATAATTCAGGTAAAATAAACTACACATATTTAAAGTGACATATGTATATGCCAGTAAAACCCCCATTATAATTTGATACATATACCCTTAGATGTTTTTCTTTAGAATATACGTATATATACATATTTATAAAATACACATGCAAACACAGACATTCTTTTTTTTTTTATTTTGTTTTTAAGTTTATTTATTTTTGACAGAGACAGAGCGAGCGTGAGCTGGGAAGGTGCAGAGAGAGAGAGGGAAACACAGAATCCGAAGCAGGCTCCAGGCTCCGAGCTGTCAGCACAGAGCCCGACGTGGGGCTCGAACTCACAGACCACGAGATCCTGACCTGGGCCAAAGTCAGATGCCCAACCGACCGAGCCACCCAGGCGCCCCTACAGACATTCTTTCAAACAAAAATAGGATCATCCTGTAAACAATGCTTTGCCATTTTCTACGTTTCTTAAATAACTTTTTTTGCCAAGGGATGGATTAGAGAGGCAATATCAGCTTGGTTCTAGTCACAAGTTACATGGATTAAGTTTTAAATGGCAAGTAAGACATTTGTGATAGAAATGCAATTTGTGTGAAAATCTTAACTACTACCATGGGGAGAAGAGAAAATCCCCATCATTCTCTTCTTCTCAAAAGCTGGCTTCAACACCATTATTCTACCACAACCCTATCCACAGGTGACCCATAACCTCCTTCACCAAATATAATAGCTCTTCCCACATTCATCCTTTCTAGCTGCTCTGGGCCAGGGGGGACTGCTGACCATCCCCCTCCCATCGTCCCCAGATTCTCCTCCTTCAGCTTCTGCAGCTGTAAATGAGCCTCCCTCCCCTCCGATGCCTTGTCTGACTTCCTTCCCCCTTGGCCCCAGTTGGGGATGGTCACTGTTTCTGTCCGTGTCACCCTTCTGTGTCTCCCTCCTCGATTTTCTCTTTCCAGAGGAAAGAGGACATTTTCAGGGAACCCAAGGTCATTCCTGGTCCAGGGCTGACAGCCCGATCCCCCTTTCTTGTCCTTTTTCCTTTCTTTAAAAAAAAAAAAGTTTATTTATTTTTGAGATACACAGAGAGAGAGAGAGAGAGAGAGAGAGAGAGAGAGTGAGTGAGCACAAGCAGGGGAGGGGCAGTTAGAGAGAGAGGGGGGACAAATAATCAGAAGCCGGCTCTGCACTGACAGCAGAGAGCCCGACACGGGGCTCAAACTCACAAACGGTGAGATCGTGACCTGAGCTGAAGTCAGACCTCTTCTCTGTCACCCCCAGCACACCCCCCTCTCTCGAGGTCCACCTGGGGACAGGATGAAGTCCTCCTCATCTCCCATCTTCTTTCCTGTTCTGATGTCCCTGAAACCTCTTCAGTTTTACCCGGGTTTTCCTGCTTGCTCATCTGGCCAAACAATCAGGAAGTGGGGACTAATAAGGAATTTAAATAAACAGACTAGCAATAGCTGACCCCATTCTCTTATTTCCCTGGCTTCCTGAGATGCCCAGAGAGGGTACTTTGTCCTCTCTGGGACCCAGCCCTGCCTTGTCCTGAAAGGGAGAAACACTCGTACACCCTCAGCCCTCAGAGAGCGGGTTGCAGGACAACGGGTCTGGGGAGGATTTCTCCCTCCCTTCCAGAATAACACGCGTCTGAGGCAGACAGTTCATGAGCATTTCCATACACATGATTCTCCTTTGATCTTCGAAGGAGCCCTGGAAGTGGTTATTATTACCCCATTTAAGATACAAAGAAACCCATCTCATGCATCTTCCCGGAACACGCATGCATCCTACTCCGTGGCAATTTACATAACCATTTTGAAATATCAAAGTGACCACTGATGTACTATGGTGTGGAATGAACAGTCAATGACATTTTAAGATGAAATACGAGATGACAAAGAGATCTCAGCGTGGGATGGGCTGCCCGGGGCCTTCACCTCAAACCCTCCAGGAATGCATTTATTCGCCTCTGCCAGGAGAGAGAGGTCCTCACAAAGACTTGAACGGCCCAGACACGAGTCCAGCCAAACTTCTCACCAGCCCCGTGCTTCTCAAATGCTAACTGATGTGCATATCAATCACCTGGGGACTGCGGAGAAACTCTGACTCACAGGTTCTGACTCGGTAGGACTGGGGAGGGCCCAAGGCTGCATTTCTAACCAGCCCCCAGGCAATGCTCTGGAGCCCACATGGAGAAGCAAGGCCCAAGCCCAGCCCACCTCTAATCGGAAGGTCTCTGAACTTGAGCCGGGAAGAACAGGAGCTTGGAGACCAGGCCCAGCGCTGGGTCCCCTCACTGCCATCAGTTTACTCCCCTGTTAAAATGGAAGTAATAACGATACCTGTGTGGTTGCCTTTTTGTTTCTAGCATAGGGTTAAACATGGGTGGGAAACAGCAGCAGTGGAAAGGGCTTAGTCGAGTTCCAGCATTTAGAATGTTCTCAGGGAGGGGCTCCTGGGCGGCTCAGTCTGTTAAGCAGCCGACTTTGGCTCAGGACGTGAGGTCGCGGTTCGTTGAGTCCGAGCCCCACGTTGGGCTCTCTGCTGTCGTCAGCACAGAGCTGATTTCGGATCCTCCGTCCCCCACTCTCTCTCTCTGCCCCTCCCTGGCTTGCGCGCGCTCTCTCTCTCTCTCTCTCTCTCTCTCTCTCAAAAATAAACACTGGGGCACCTGGGTGGCTCGGTCGGTTGAGCAGCCGACTCCTGATTTCGGCTCAGGTCATGATCTCACAGTTCGTGGGATCAAGCCCCCCCCACCCCCGTCCCTGCGGAGCCTGTCTCGCATTCTCTCCCCTCTCTCTGCCCCTCCCCCACTCGCGCTCGGTCTCTCAAAATAAATAAACACTGAAAAAACAAACAAAAAAGAGAACTTTCTCCGTGACTATTAGTTACGTTTCCATTCACAGAGCTCCACTATCTCAGGCCTCTCCCTACCCATCCCATGCTCATTCCTACCCTGCCGCCTTTTTCATTCTACTCCCTCATGCAGAAATCCACCCAATATCCTCTCCAGAGCCCAGCTGAGTTCCCTAAGTCTCCCCGAAGCCTTCCCTCGCCACCCTTGCCCCCAGGCTCCCTGCAGCTCGTTCTGAAACCCTGCAACTAGCGTGAAATTACATACAATACAGTGAGAAACAGTACATAATTAAGTGCTAAGTTGTTAGCATTTAACTATGTATGTTGCTCACTAATTATCTGGGGATTTGGAGACTTTGGGGGGTGAGCCCTGAACTCTGCTACCTACCTTTGGGGAGCCTCAGATAATACTGTCTACCTCCCAGGGCTGCTCTGAGGATCAACTAGGAGACAAGCAGGAGTGTTTCAGGATCCTTCTTAATGATTCCACAGCCGGACGATCAAGTCTGGGGCACAGTCGCAGCCTCCCAGCATGCAGCTCTAGGACGATCGCCGCTGAGGCTGACCGAGCGCCACCACGGCTCACCCTCACTGCAGCCCTGGTCAGACACCAGATGCTGACTCCCCCCCACCCCGCGCCGCGCACTTCGCTTTGCCGAGGCTTTATTCGTCCGGCTATAAAATGGAGGCATTTGCATCCAAGGCGCCTCGCGGAGGTGTGAGGACCTTGTCAAGTGCCAAGTTTATCATCGCTGTCTTTCGGCAAACATTTATAAGCGCTCACTGCGTGGCTGTTACATATGCAATGAGGGTTTGACAAAAGCTTGGACCCACTGTGTGTACTCGCCTATATCAGCTGCACCCGACGGCCAGTCAGGGACCCGCACTGTGTGGTCCTACTGTGCACCGCGTCCGGGGAACACGCACTAGCCAGGGGTCCCTAACAGCGGGGATGTGCAGGGGGTTCTAGGAACATGTATTCAGTTGAGTGCACAAGGGTATTCTTCTGGGAAGGAAGTCCATAATTTTCATCAGATTACCAAAGGCATCTGAGCCCCCAAAAGGGAGACAAACGATCGTAACAAAATGTATAAAATGGGATGCCAAAGTTTTGAAGGAGGGACCTGAGAAGGCTCCCAAGGGCACGGCAAGGCTCCCAAGGGCACGGCCAGGCCCCAGTCTCCACAGAGAAACAGTAGGAACCCCCAAACCTGACCACTTCTCTCCACCTCCCGGCCACCACCCTGGTTCAGCTCGCCCTCCCTGGCCTCCCGCTCCTGCCCTCACCCCTGCAGTCTGCTCTCCCTGCCACAGCCAAGGGGTGCTGCTGAAAGCTGAGTCCAATCATGTCACTCCTCTACTCCAGACTCTGCATGGGTCTCCGAGGCCACCAGGCCTCCGCTCACGTGTCTGACCCACCTCCTACTACTCTACCCCTCCTCCCCATTCCAGTACCCTTGACGCTCAGCACGCTCCCTCCTCAGGGCCTTCGACTCACCAGTGCCCTGGCCCCCTCCCCAGGCGTGGGGTACTCTTCTCCCAGGTAAGTACCCAGGTTGCTCACGCCCTTCAAGGCTTGCCTCACATCTTACCTCCTCCTGTCTCCCTGGCCACCCTGTTTATAATTGCGAGCTGTGCCTCACACCCCCACTCCCAAGCCCCACTAACACACTATTTTATCTTGTTTATTACACCTTTTAGGTATTGATTCCATGAAGGCGGACTGGGTCTGCTTCGATCGCTTGTGTATTCCAAGCCACCAGGACAGTGCTTGGCACACACTTCGCCCTCACTAAATACTGGTTGAGGGGCGCCTGGGTGGCTCAGTCGGTTAAGCATCCAACTTTGGCTCGGGTCATGATCTCGCGGTCTGTAAGTTCGAGCCCTGCATCGGTCTCTGTGCCGACAGCTTGGAGCCAGGAGCCTGCTCTGGGTTCTGTGTCTCCCTCTCTCTCTGACCCTCACCCCGCTCGTGCTCTGTCTCTGTCTCTCTCAAAAATAAATAAACATTACGGGGCGCCTGGGTGGCTCAGTCGGTTGGGTGTCCAGCTTCAGCTTAGGCCATGATCTCCTGGTCCGTGAGTTCGAGCCCCGCGTTGGGCTCTGTGCCGACAGCTCGGAGCCTGGAGCCTACTTCGGATTCTGCGTTTCCCTCTCTCTCTGACCCTCCCCTGCTCATGCTCATGCTCTGTCTGTCTCTCAAAATAAATAAACATTAAATAAATAAATAAATAAATAAATAAATAAATAAATAAATACTGGTTGAATGAGTGAATAAATAAGGAGACACATGAGCTGGGATTTTAAAGTGGAAACATTTCCTGGGTCACAAGGAAAGGGAAAGGCATTCCAAGCAACAGCAGCAGCATTGGGCAAAGGTCTGAAAAAGCTTGACGTGTTCGCGGACTGGCCAGAAGTTGGGTCTGACAAGAGGTAGGTGCCCAGGATGTGCGAGTTAACTACGGCTCAGGGTCTGAGGAGTTTGGACGTGACACGGAAGCAAAGTGTCACTGCCACTACTATGAGCCTCATCGTCTTTATCCCTGATGCTGGCCCTGGAGACAGTGCAGAATCTTATCGGTGGCCATACTATTAATTCTCTTTTGGGGGAAAAAATGGAATTGGAAAGAAATGCCAAGAATCAGTTATGTTTAAAGGTGCTCGGCCGCGTCTGTATTTCAGGGATCACAGATTCCTCTGCGGCCGGGATATTGGAATTCTTTCTGAACAGGGGTGATTTAGCAAGCGCCAGTACCCGCTGTATTAACAGGCGGCTGAGAGTTGGTAGTGTTGGTTTCCAGGGCTCCCAAATGTTGGGGACCTAGCCTTGCTGGTGTCAGGTCCCAGCAGAGAACAATCACTTTGGAGGGTTTCATAATGAGGCTGTGAAAACACTGTGTCTGGGGGCACGGCAGGGTTCCTAGAGCACTTTCACACCTGAGTTCCTCCACCTCCCCCACCCTGCCTTCTCCCCCACCCCCCCAGGCTCCTGTCGCACCCCAGGGACAATTTAGGAGGCAAGCCCATGCTCCAGGTTACTGGGGCCTCGCTCTGCGGGCAGCCTTAGCTGCCATTTATTATGCTCTCTGCGGGTGCTTATTGTGGCTGTCTGCAATAATGCTATGGTCAATAATGCTATGCCCATTTTACAGAGGAGGAGACTGAGGCTCTGAATGCTGGGGCAAATTGCCTAATGGCCACAAAGCGTCTAGGTGGAGCTAATGCACATCTGTTGTTTGTGTCAGCTCAGCATCTATTCATTTCCTTCTGGTTACAACACCTCGATCTTCCTCTGGGAAACCACCTCTCCTCCACTCCCCATCCACGCGGTTGTGGGTGGAAACAGCACCTCCTTGGTGGACATGTGACCTAGGCCGGGCCAATCAGGGTATTCCATCTCCCTGGCCATGTGATCGGCTCAGGGCTAGGCGTGCGTCCCAAGCCGGGCCGACAGACTCAACTAAGGGATTGGCTGAATCGGCTGGAAAAGTCCCTGGGCCTCTTGCCCTGGAATTATTAGCTGATAGGAGCACAGAGCTACCAGGGAAGGAGTCATTGTTGTCAACTGATTAGGTTCACCCTTGTGAACATCCTTATATGTTCCATGGAGAGATCTGTCCAAGGATGACAGCAACACAGGCAGCCGAATTGAGGACAGAAAGAGACCACACAGAAACTAGATCCTCTTAACCGTGTTTAATCCCCCGTATCCAGCCATGCCTGAAGCCAGCCCTACATTGGACTTTTTAGTCACATTTCTTTAACTGGAGCCAGTTTGAAGTGGAGGGGTGGGGAGGCGAGAGAGAGACAGAGCTAGAGAGAGAGAGAGAGAGAGAGAAAGATTTACCCCTGAGGGAATTCTGGGTGGCACAATGGTAGAGACAATACTCAGGGCTGTCTAAATCCGAAGTCTCACCTAGGGCTCAGAGAAGTGTTTACTTAGAGGATTCAAACGGTACCTTAAGGAATGTGCCCGATGATGACCCACAGCAAGAGATGATCCAAATGTGTCTCAGAGTACGAAACTCCTATTCTCCCTTCAAAACCCAGCCCAGTACCAACTCCTCTGTTCTCCTAGTGATTCTCTTCTTTATGTCCCCATGTTGTATAGTAGTGAGTCCTTAATGCATATTACTTGAATGGAAAAGTATGGGTCTGAGCTTCCTTTGTACTGTTCTTGCTAACATAACAGGTGACCTCCTATCCTCAAAACAGGAACCCAAAACGCTCTGCATTCAGGCTACCAAAGAAGCCTAAAGCAACGGCTGATACTGCCCCCTAGGGGTGGAACGAAATACGGCAAGGCACAGCAACAAAGATTTGAGTTTCTCATGCCCTGGGGAGACGGGGTAACAAAATCACAAGCTACACACACACCAGATGGATAATCAAAGGAAGAGTTTGGGTTATTTCTCAAACACCTTGGGCTTACATTTATCACGTCACTAACCTGCTATGTACCATTCCTGATTGGTACCAATCATACGGTACCAATACGTACCCGGAGATTTTATCCTTAGTTCCAGGGTTTGTAGAAAGTTAGGGCAGATCCAGAATCCAGGATTTCCTCCAGGACTCCAGGACACAATACGCTGTATCTTGGTAAAAACGCTTTCCTTACATACCTATCTAAATAAATATCCCAGTACGTATCTGCTAGAAAATAATGAACATGTCTTTTTATTTTTATTTATTTATTTATTTATTTTGAACATGTCTTTTTAATTCTCCGAGAAGTGTTCTCGTAAGACCGCAACGTGTGTGATAAACTGTCTTTCAGGCTGGCAAATACAGGTTTTCTCTTTTTAATCTTGAGTGAGTTTACTTTAAAAAGGCAACTCTATATTAATGCCATAAACGGAAAATCAGTATCACTTGCCATAAATAGAAGGCAGTCATAAATACGGACCTACTAAAATAGCACATGGTTTACGAGCCACCTACAGAGCCGTGGAAGCATCCAAGCCACACGCTGGGAATCTCCCCACAACCCTGCAAGGTGGACGGCACTGACCTCATTTTACAAATTCATTTGCTCGCTCAATATTTATCGAACGCCTATTCTGGAGACACACAGTGAGCACATCAAAGTCTCTGCTGTTACATTCTAATGAGAGGAGACAAGCAATAAAAAAAAAAAAAAAGAAAGAAAGAAATAGGTAGTGTGTCGGATGGTGCTAAGTGCTGTGGAGAATGAAAGGCAGAGAAGGGCAGGCGAATGGGGGAGGGGGTTGGGGGGGAAGGTGCTATTTTAGCCAGGGGGTCAGAGAAGGCCTCTGGCAAGGCAACCTTCAAGAGAAGGCTGAAGGGAGTGAAAGAGAAAGTGTGGGGATCTGGACAAAGGGGTTTTCCAGGTGGCAGGAACAGCAAGTGCAAAGGCCCTGAGGCGGGAGCGTGATGGCATGTTTGAGGGCATCTAGGTTTTAAGGGAGCCAGGATGGGCTGAGGCTGCTCCCACCCTCCTTCCTGAGGAGAGCTCTGGAGGGGGCTGAGGCTGGCAGTACCCCTGGACGCATCAAGGGAAGAAAAGAGGCCTGCCTGCTTTCGCACTCCTGGGCTTGTGCTAAACTGATTCGGGCAGCTGTTAGCCGTGAGAGCCTCCCAGTCAGGAAGGACAGGCCCCTTGGCCTGCTGGGAGGAGACAGGCAGCCTGGCTGGGATCTTCTCTTCTCCAATCTCTGCTGCCACCACTCGATTTGCTTCGGAGAACTTTTCCTTCTAAGGGAATGAACCTCCCACAGGGTCCATCCATCCCCGGGTTGGGTTGCAAGAAAGGACGCTCACCGCTCAGGCAGAAGCAGCCCCCAACCCCCTGAAGAGGGGGGAGCACTCAGGGGCCCCTTCCTATTTATTCAACAAATATTCCTTGAGCTTCTCCTACGGGTTGAACACTGCACGCCAGAGACAGACGGAGACGAATGGGGTCTGGCTTCACCACCCTCCCTGACCTCCTTCCCACCTCCCTTGCCCCCCACCTCCGCCTAATAGTCCTTCTGGCAGTTTCTCAGAAGCCAAGCTGCTGCTAGTTTCCTCCTTGCTTGTGGGCATGTGTGGCCCTTCCTGGGGCCTCTCCTGACTACCCAGGCCTTCCTGGCTGCCTCAAAGTGGCAGTTTTTCTCCCCTCCCGGGAGGGTAGGGCCCGTGCCCGCACTCACCGTTGTACCTCTCAGCCCCGGACCAGTGCCTGGCACCCACGAGGAGCTCACAGAGTGTTGTGGGAAGGAAGGAACAGAAAGAAAAGAAGGAAAGGGAAGCAGGAAGACAAGATCCCTGTCCAAGAACTTAGCGGGGCGGCCACTGAAAGACAACTGTTTGGATGCCATGGGGTAAGTGCCACAAAGGGGAGGCACAGATGCCAGGGGCCGGTGGGTAGAGTGAGGAATGCCTGGCATCACTCGGGGCTGGGCAGTCTCTACAGAGGAGAGGACACAGCACTGAATGGTAGGTGGATGGGGGAGGGCAGGGGAGGGCCGGGAAGGGCATCCAGGCAGGAAACAGGGAGCTTATCTTGGGGTTGGGATGGAGAACGCTCAGAGCACCTTGGTTTGATCCCAGGGGGTCTGACATTCCAGGTCTGCTTTAGGCTGGTGAAGGGCAAAGCCCACAGTGCCCGTGACAGGTGCTGGCAGGGGGTGGGGAGGGGGGGAAGTGGGCAGGGAAACCTCATGCTCAAGCCTGGGGCAGCACAGTGGGCTGGGAGGCCCAAATTCCATGTCTCCTCACATGCTACAGTTAAAAGTTTTGGAATATAGGGGCACTTGGGTGGTTCAGTCGGTGAAGCGTCCGACTTCAGCTCAGGTCACGATCTCACGGTCCGTGAGTTCGAGCCCCGCGTCGGGCTCTGTGCTGACAGCTCGGAGCCCGGAGCCTGCTTCCGATTCTGTGTCTCCCTCTCTCTCTGCCCCTCCCTGACACATCCCTCCCCGCCTCAAAAAATAAACATTAAACTTTTTTTTTTTGAAGTTCTGGAATATAAAGGAAGCAGTTCGTGTTAGCTCCCTCCCCCCGTCCCCTCCCCGACCACGCGGGAGCGTGATCAGTTTCTTCCTTCTCTCTCTCCCCATGTCCCCCCTCCTTCTGTTCCTCAGGTTTGCAACTTTCAGGCTTACTGAGCACCTCCCAGCCCCTGCCAGGACAAGCCCCCTTGCCTTACAGACCTGACAGTGTAGTGAGGGGGGCCGATCCTCAACAAATGAGCCCCCCACCGAATGTACGCTGTCTACATTTCAGTCACCTTGAGCTTTACAGGGGACACGGGACTACGGCAGGGAGGTCAGCTGAGGCCTCAAGGGGGAGGCAACACAGAACCCAAATATGAGGGACAAACAAGTTAATGTGGGGGGGGGGGGGGAGATGGGAGTGTGCTCCAAGCAAAGTGGACACACACGTGATGGCCATGTGACAAGAAGGCACAAAGAGCAGGAGGGACAAGGAAGCTCTGAGGGGCTGGACCCAGGGGAAGGGGAGCAGAGGATGACACAGGGCCGAGGGGCCGGACCACCAAAGCCACGGGGCCCGCAGCAAGGAGTTTTGCCCTCGACCCCGGACCACTGGGGAGCCACATCGGGTTACTGGGGCAGAGGGGGCGACATCGGAATGAGAGGTTGGAGGTGGCCGAGAGCAGGTGCCGGGAGCAGGTAGGAGGCTGCGGTGGGGGTTCAGACAAGAGGTGTCAGCAACATGGAGGACGTAAGGGGAAGATGTTTTCAAGGGGAAAGGTACGGGACTTGGCGATGGGCTGGAAAAAGGATGGCGGGGAGGGGAAGGTGTCGAAGGCTCTGCAGTTTCTGGCCGGTGTGATGGGAAGGGCGGCGCCGTCATTCTTGGGGAGGTGAAAGCTGGCGGGGAGAAGGGTTGACTTTGGCTTGGGGCAGCTGCGTGGAGACGCTGAGGCACCCAAGAGGAGCCATTCATGGGCTGGCAGTTGGGTATAAGGGTTCGGGGCTCAAGGCTTCATGGCACAGCGAAGATGCCCCTTCGTCCCTGCTCCCCACCCCACCCCCATCCCGGGAAGGGTTACGCCCTCCCTCAGCGGTGTCCCTGACGCCTCCTCATGGACTGCTCTCTGTCGCAGCCCTTATCCAAGCCGCTGTGGACGCAGCCCAGATGACTCATTCACACCCAGGTACGGGGACCGGTGACGGCTAGCAGCTCACGGCGGGTCCCTTCCCAGGAAAAAAGCCAGGTTATGCTGGGCTGATGCCAAGGGTCCACAGACCCAGGCTCCTCGCTTGAACTGGGGACTCTCTGAAGCACCACCCATCCCCAGAGCTCCCTGTGGGATTACCCAGGCCTGCATCACCATTCGACCCCTCCCTCTGCTCAGCCCCACGTCCCTCGTCGCCCACGGGTGCTGTTCCAGAGAACTCCCCCCAGCCAGCCTCCTGCCGCACATCTTCCCTCCCAGAGTCCGCTCTCCGGGGGAACAAGACAGCGCATCTCTCCTCCCGGGGCTGAGGGTTGTGACATCAGAGGACGTGGATAAACGCATTTTGGATGATATGGACAATCATGACTCAGCCAGGACTCCTGCCCACACGGTCCCGAATGAAAGTCAGACAGACCCGAGTCCCCAAAAGCATGATGGATTCCTCGCGCCACAGGACCCAATTTTTAATTCTCAAGTATGGTGGCCATGGGGGTGTGCGACATAGGCCCCTCAGTCCTGGGTCTTCGTTCCGCGGCTGAGCGGCCAAGAGGGATGGTCGGGACTCGGCTGTGGAGCCGGATGCCTGGGTAGGAATCCCATCCTGCTTGTGCGAGTGGGAAATGGTATTCGTGGCTGAGTTTCCTCGGGATGATGGGCTAGTGGCATAGTTCATACCCAAACTGGGATGATGGGCTAGTGGCATAGTTCATACCAGCCAAAAAGTGGAAGCAAGCCGGCTTGTCCTTCAAGGGATGAATGGAGAGACAGCAGGTGCGGGATAGCCCTACCACCTCACGAGCTCAGGTCCCCGAAAGGATCCGAGGTACTGAAACGTACCCCAACATGGACGGACCCCGAAAACATTATGCTTCGTGAAAGGAGCCAGGCGTGTATATGAAACGTCCAGAAGAGGCCAACCCATAGAGACCGAAAGTAGGTCAATAGTCGCCAGGGCCTGGGGGAAGCAGGCAGAGGGAGTCACCGCTAACAGGTACAGGGTTTCCATCTGGGGTGACAGACGTGCTTTGGAATTTGGTAGTGGTGAGGCCCTCACGGCACTATGAATAGGCTAACCACCACCGAAGTATACACTTCAAAATGGTAAATTCTGTGGCATGGGAATTAGATCTTGATAAAAAAAAAAAAACAAAACACCAGAAATGGGCACGGCGATTAAAAGCAGCCACCTTACGAACATACACTGTTCAGGATTCGGCCTGGCTTATGACACGTGCTCAATACACATTAGCAGTTGAGACGACGTTCATGAGACGTCTTCAGAAGTTTCTAGCTCTGACGGCACAACATCTGAACTCACGGTGGACCCCAGCCCCAGCTCCCCGAGCTAACCCCGAAGGCATCCTATACCCCAGTCAACACCCACCTGAAATCCACGCAAAGGCAAGATGACGTAACTCTTTTAAGGACGCAACTTTCCCTTTCCCGTGTGGGCTGTGGCGGAGCTAAACTCTTTCTGGGGAGAGCAGCTGGGTGTAGGATCTGGTCTGCCTCCAGAGAGGGGCTGCTATCGCACCCTCAGAACAGGCGCCGGGCTGGTGACAATCACAAACCCTTGGACGCGTTGTCGCGGGGCGGGGAAGGGGGGGAGGGGGGGGGGAGGGCAGGCAAAGAACACTGGCAGGCCGGTGGCGGAATAAGAGGCCCGCTGATAGAGGAGTTGGTCTGCTCTAATAAAAATAGCGTTTTTATAATGTCTCGGCCGGTGTGTTTGTCAAAAGGGGATGGCTTCAAGCTGGTGAGGAAGTCTAGGAATAGAAACTGGCTGGCAGGGAAGAAGCCAGGCTTGCAGGCTGCAGGAGAGAGGGGAATTCATCTGTGCAGGAGGAAAGGAAGGGGCGGGGAGTGTCTGTTGCAGCCCCTAAAGGAACCCGTGTCCCCATCCCCAAGGCGGGTTCTAAGAGTGGAACAGCAGCCCACAGATTCCACGGTCTCTCGGCTTCCTCCTCGCTCCCGACAACCCACGGCCCGCCACACAGATCTCTGTGGCTCCCTTCATTAAAACCCACGGAGGCTGACAAGTCAGATGGAGGCCTATGGGGGGGGCAGTACGACCAAAACAAGACCGGACAGAATCCCACATGGCCTCCATCTACTCAGACCCAGCCATGTCACTCCTAGGAAGCCTCCGGAAAGACACAGGTGTCCGAGGAGGAATGTACAAAACGCTAAAGCCCTCCCACGGGAAAACTGGCTGAATAACCCAGTCTGGCCATAGCATACTGTAACAAAAAAAAAAAAAAAAAAAAAAAAAGACTAGGTTTATTTGTAACACCAAGAATGGAACTCTCCCGGACACAGTTCAGGAAGGATGGGCAGGTTACGAGATACAAAAGCACATCACTGAAGAACACATTCATGATGGCACCATTTCGTTAAAATACATACACTCCCAAAATACGCCATGTAGTTTTTACAGATATCCTCGGGTATACAGAGGCACAAAGAAAGGTCTGGAAGGATGCACGCATGCCAAGCTCCTGACAGCAGTGACAGTCGAGGGGGAGGCCGGGAGTAGGGAGGGGTGGGAATTGGCAAAAGGGATTTGAGCCTTATCTGGAAGGCTGAAAATAATTTTCTTAAGGAACTTGTTTTCAAGCATTATTTGTGTAACTAATGACCTCCACCCACCCTACTTCCCTTCTCAAAAAAGAAAAAAAAAGCAAAAACAAATCAATGGTTCCATATTCCAGACGGAGGAAGCTTGACAAGGCTTTCCCCTTGAATTCCAGATTCTCATATCCAGCTGCCTGCTCGAGGTCTTAACAGGTTTTAAGCTGAATTCCTGGTCTTCCCCCTAAAAGCTGCTGCCACTCCTTCCCATTTCAGGAATTAACCAATCTTTTTTTTTTTTTAATTTTTTTTAATATTTATTTTTGACAGAGAGAGAGAGAGAGAGAGTAGAGAGAGACAGGGCAGGAGCAGGGGAGGGGCAGAGAGAGAGGGAGACACAGAATCCAAAGCAGGTTCCGAGCTCTGAGCTGTCAGCACAGAGTCCGACGTGGGGCTCGAACCCACGAGCTGTGAGATCACGACCTGAGCCGAAGTCGGACGCTCAACCGACTGAGCCACCCAGGCGCCCCAGGAATTAACCAATCTTTTCCTTCCGGTTGCTCAAAACAGAAACTTAAAAGCCCTTCTTGATTCCTCTCTTTCTCTCCCACCCACAGCCGATCCAGCAACAAATCCACGTGGCTCTCCCTTCAGAGGGCTCAGGATCTAGCCCCTTCGCTGCTGCCCCCAATCCCAGCCACCACCACCACCACGTCCTGCTGAGGTCAAGTCCATTTGGTTCTGGCCCTCTTCTGCTCAAAATGTTCCTGTGGCTCCCTCCTCATTCAGACAAAAGCCCAGGTCCTTATAAAAGGCCACAAAGCCCTACACGACCTGGGCTTTACCCCTCTGTCGGTGCCTCCCACCTCCCTGCCCCTCACTCCCCCTAACTCAGCCACGCAGCCTCCACCCTCGGGAATTTTGTCCTAGCTCTCGTCCCCTCACTGCCCTTAGGATCTGCCCCCTTCTCAGAGAGGCCTTCCTGAGGACCCCCGCCCAGCACCCCCCACCCTCTTTCCCTGCTTTCTTTTTTTCTCTGACACCCTTCCTATTTGACTTACTCATTTGCTTAGTGTCTGCCTCCAGCCACCAGGGCTTAAGCTCCACAGGGGTGTGGACTTGTGTCTGCTTCTTCACGGCAGAATCGACTGGACCCAGGACAGTGCCTGGGACACAGCAGGTACTTGACAAATATTGGCTAAGTCGATGTAGGAATGAGCAAACAAAGGTTTCTCCACTGGCCCCGGTCACCCCCTTGGCTCCCAGTACGTATTCCTGGCTTCCAGCACAATTAACTACTGGCTGGTCCCTCAGACTCCTGCATACGCTCGCGTGTTTGCACCAGTTCTCACCTGCCTGTTACCCCAACCCTCCTCTCCATCCATTATTCCAGTTTCAATGTCATTTCCTCCTTGAAACCCTGGCCAACCCACTTCCCCCATGCTATCCCATTGGCTCAGTTACAGGCTTTCTCCTCTGGACTCCTGTACTTTGTCGTTGCTCCAGAGGTAATCAACTGCTACCATTTATAGAATCGATGACTCTGTGCTGGCCACATGCAGTTTACAAGTATTATCTCATTGAATCATTTTAACAGCCGATAAAGTAGGTATTGGTATAATCTCCATTTTACAGCTATGGAAACTGAGGCACAGAGAGTCACCAGCCCAAAAGTGACCCACCTGGAGGTCCCCACCGTGGCTGCTGAGTGAGTCACAGAAGAAATAGGCAAACGAACCAATCAAGGGTCTCGGAGCCCTGGGCTGGGGCTGGACCACGGTGATGGCACAAGGTGGTTCTTGACACTGGCCGGCCCTTACCGACACCACCACAGAAGCTGTCCCGGGACAATGTGGCCCAGGGCGAGGAGCACGTTATATTGACATGAGCATGCGCATCAGACAAAACCAGGATCAAGTCCTGGTCCCTCTACTTACTAGCCATGTGACTTTGGATCTCTCTTTCATTTGTAAAATGCGCAGGGGGACTCTGGACGTTACCCTGCCCCGTGATCACAGGTGACAGCACTGAGACTCCCACGGGCCACGTCCAGACGGTACGACCCCACCGCGAACTGCAGGCGTCTGGACCGGGAGCGGGTGCCTGACCCAAGTAGGGCCGATAATCCTGGAGAATTGGGACTGACAGGTTCAGGGAAGGTCTGACAGCTCTCTTGAAGGCAGGAAAGTGAACTTGGGTGTTGCCTTGTGGGACCGCTTTCTGCCAGGCGATCTGAGTACGAGAGAAAGCTGCTTTGTACCAAATGACAAGAATCACAGATGCCCACAGACATAAAGATAAGAGTCATCGAGAGAGGATTTTCTGGGACCCTAGAAGGTCGCAGGCACTGGTTCACCATTCTCGACACCCAGGCACATCCCTGCCCTTGGCTTCTGTGAGTTCAGTGCCCACACTGGAGAGTCTCGTAATGAAGTAATACAGTGCTCTGCTAAAGCTAGATTGAGTTTTGTTGTTGTCGTCGTTGTTGTTTTTTAACTGAGTCCTAAGTAATACAAATATTCACCTGGCAGACTTGTTATAAGAAATGAAAGTAATATATGAAAAGCACTTACCTCAGCGCCTGGCTTGTGGCACATAAGACCCCATACGTGGTTGCTAATATGATTATTAAAATCAAGCCACAAGGACATACGATTACAGGAACTGGACAAATGAATCAACTTGCACAGTCCTCTAAATTACTCTTCCCCTGAAGGGTGGTATGCCATGGCGTTCTGTCCTTGGTCCTATCCCAAGCTGTAATTTTATCAATGGCTGGGTCTGGCTGTTGAAGGCTGTTTATTAAGTCTGCAGATGACATTCAGCTGGGAGGCACACAGAATCAACTGGATGACGGAATCTGGGTTCAGATCAATTTCTACAGCCTAGAGATGGATCGAGAACAGCTTGATAGAATGCATCATGGCCAAGGTAAAGGTCCTACACAAGGAGAGGCACTGGGGGAGAAGCCTGGCTTGAGAAAAGTTCACGAGACAAAGACAGACTTCTGGCTAATGTGCTCAGTATGAGCTAACAGTGTGGTGTGACTGCCCAAAACAACCCCCCGCCCCCACAGCACACACAATGAGCGTGTTAGAAATTTCGTCAGAATAAGAGGAAGGGAACCAACATGTTTTAGCACCTACTGTGTGCCAGGCCCCGCGTGAAACTCCTGATGTACTATTTCCGTGCGTAGTCTCACCAACCTAAGAGGTGGGTATTATGAGCATTACTCCCGTTCGACAGGCAGGGAAGCGGAGGCTTAGAGAAGCGAATGGCCTTGAACAATGGAGTAGAGGGCAGGGCTGGCATCTGAACCCAGTTCTTATCAGGAAGTGCACCCCATCCCTACATTCTACATAGATCAGCCCATAGTTGGAACCAACTGTTTGGTTCCAACACAGTGTATTTTGAGAGAAAGATGAACCTGTTCAGATGAGGGTGGCCAGGAAGGCGAAAGCCGTAACAAGAGGTCACCTTGGGATCGAATCGAGTTGGCAAGACCAAGAGCAAGCACACACGTCAGCCTCTCCTGCCCAAGCCCACAGAAATGACACCACGTGAAATCCGTAAGAGCCTGGGAAGATAAGGAGGGGTGCCCCCGGCAGATGAGAAAGGTCAAGATACCCCTGAGAAATGGATGGCAGACGGAACTGGATTAGTGCAGAAGATACACGGGCCACATCAGAAGAACTGTTGCAAGAGGGGAAGGCAATCTGGGGCTCCTTCAAACCAAGAGGCAACACGTTCTCCAGGGAGAGAAGAGGGCCCGAGGTCAACGTTCAAAGACACGGACTATGCACACTTTTATTTTTCTCTACTTTAGACAGCAAGCAGAGGAGAGGGGCAGAGGGAGAAAGAGAGAGAATCTTACTCAGGCTCCGCGCTCAGTGCAGAGCCCAACAGGGGCTTGATCTCATGACCCTGGGATCATGATCCGCGCCGAAATCAAGAGTCGGACGCTCAACTGGCTGAGCCACCCAGGAGCCCTGGATTGCAAATTCTTGTGGGGTCACTAAGAGGTGGCTCTTTGCTCCGCTTAGCTTGGGGGATCCGTGACGGTGAGTCTCTGGAACAGAAAAGCACGGCATATCCAGCAGGAAAAGGAAGATCCCGTGCCCACAAGACAACAAACTATTGGCACCACCCTTCTCGCAGCAAGCCCCGCCCCTCTGACGCAATCACTGGCTGCCTAGAAAGAAATGCATCCACAGAGAAGAAAACGAGCTCACAGAACACAGAAGAGCACGCATTCACAAATCACCGGACATTCCAGGAAAACTCACGCCATCAGAGAGGGGGGCCAACTCAACTAACAGGAGGACCAACAACCAAAGAAATAGAGACGACGATGCAGAGACATTTAACATGCATTTAATATTCTCAGAGGGATAACGGGGGACATTGTCTCCATCAGATAAGTACAACCTCGTACGGAGAAGAATTAATTAGGAATCACGAGTGAAAGATGTAATCATCAAAATAAAAAGATCAAAAGACCGTGAACAGCAGACGAGATACAGATACAGAGAACATTCCGGAGCTGGAAGATCGGGGAGAGGCATTTACCCAAAACACAGGAGTAAGGACGAAGAATACCGACAAAAATTAAAAGGTTGCGAATAGCCACTATTGGCAAGGTTGGAGGCATTCTCCAATATTTTTGGTAGGAGTGTAAATTAGGTTTTTCTTATGAGGCTATTTCTAGATTTCCTGCCACTTGAGCCAAAGAAATCCCTGTTGTTAAGGCAAGGGTCAGCCAATTCCAACCTATAGGCCAAATCTGGCCTGCCACCTATCTTTGTAAATAAAGTTTTATTGGAACACAGTCACACCCATTCGTTTACATACTGAATATGGCTGTCTCCATGCTAGAATGACAGAGCTGAGTAGCTGTGACAGAGACAGTGTGGCCCTCGAAGCCTAAAATATATATTACCTGGCCTTTTACAGAAAAAGCTTGCTGACCCCTGATTTAGGCAATAGTTAGGTTTTCTGTTACATGCAGCTGAATACACTCCCAACTACAACGAGTCCAATTGTACAAATAGAATGAAGTCCAAAAAGTCCAAAAAGATGAACATTCCACTGATAACTGGTTATTTCTAGGGAGAAGAGTGAGATTGGGGTAAATTTCAAGGGGAATTTTCATTCAGTGACTGAACTTGGAATTTTTACAAAGACACTCAAATTACTTGGCAATTTAATTTCTTTATTGAAAAAAAAATTTTTTTTTTTTTTTAAATTTTTTTTTTTTTTTTTTTAATGTTTATTTATTTTTGAGACAGGGAGAGACAGAGCATGAAAGGGGGAGGGTCAGAGAGAGGGAGACACAGAATTGAAACAGGCTCCGGGCTCTGAGCTGTCAGCACAGGGGCCCGATGCGGGGCTCGAACTCACGAACCGCGAGATCGTGACCTGAGCCGAAGTCGGCGCTCAACCGACTGAGCCACCCAGGCGCCCCGAAAAAAATTTTTTTTAATGTTCGTATTTCTTTTTGAGACAGAGAGAGACAGAGCATGAGCGGGGGAGGGGAAGAGAGAGAGGGAGACACAGAATCTGAAACAGGCTCCAAGCTCTGAGCTGTCAGCACAGAGCCCGACGCGGGGCTCGAATTCACAGACTGTGAGATCATGACCTGAGCCAAAGTCGGACGCCCAACCGACTAAGCCACCCAGGTGCCCCGCAATTTAATTTTTCTAATAAAAGAACAATTGAGGGGTGCCTGGGTGGCTCAGTTGGTTATCCGACTCTTTTTTTTTTTTTTTTTTTTTTTTTTTTAAGCTTCCAACTCTTGATTTCAGCTCAGGTCATGATCTTGCAGTTTGTGAGTTTGAGCCCCGAGTTGGGCTCTGTGCCGACAGTACGGAGCCTGCTTGGGATTCTCTGTCTCTCCCTCTCTCTCTGCACCTCCCCCACTCATGTTCTCTCTCTCTCTCTCTCTCTCTCTCAAAACAAATAAACTTAAAAAAAAAAGAACAATTGAATTATACTGCACTTAAAAAGAGATGAATCTCACAAATATGCTTAAAACTAAAAAGACATAAAATACGTATTTACTCTGTGATTCCATTTTTACGAAGTTAAATACAGGCAAAATTTATCTATGAGTCCAGACAGTGGATGTGGATAATACCCTTGGAGAGGTTCATGAACAGGGAGTTGGCATGAAGCTGCTAGGAATGTTCTATCTTTTGGTGGAAATTCTTAAAACTATGTACTTAAGATTTTTTACTTTGTCACTGCTAGGAATTTACCCAAGGGATACAGGAGTGCTGATGCATAGGGGCACTTGTACCCCAATGTTTATAGCAGCACTCTCAACAATAGCCAAATTGTGGAAAGAGCCTAAATGTCCATCAACTGATGAATGGATAAAGAAATTGTGGTTTATATACATAATGGAGTACTACACGGCAACGAGAAAGAATGAAATATGGCCTTTTGTAGCAACGTGGATGGAACTGGAGAATGTTATGCTAAGTGAAATAAGTCACACAGAGAAAGACAGATACCATATGGTTTCACTCTTCTGTGGGTCCTGAGAAACTTAACAGAAGACCATGGGGGAGGGGAAGGGGGAAAAAAATTACAGAGAGTGAAGGAGGCAAACCATAAGAGACTCTTAAAAACTGAGGATAAACTGACGGTTGATGGGGAGTGGGAGGGAGGGGAAAGTGGGTGATGGGCATCGAGGAGGGCACCTGCTGGGAGGAGCACTGGCTGTTGTATGGAAATCAATTTGACAATAAATTTCATATTAAGAAAAATAAATTAAAAAATAAAACTAAGAAAATGCTAAAAAAAAAAAAAGGGTATGCACTTTGTTGTATGTAAGTTATATCTCAATAAATAAAAAGCCAAAAAGAAGAATGGAAGGTAGGCATTTCTAATTGTCCCATAGCATGATGCTAATTCCAAAATATATGTAGGTGCACACAAAAAAGCCAGAAGGAAACATGAAAACAAGTAATAGTGATTATCTAGATGGTAGGATAATGACAGATGGGTGTACCTTTCTGTATTTTCCTTTTTTCTTTTTTTTTTAAGTTTATTTACTATTTACTTTGAGAGAGAGAGCAAGAATGCGGGACGGGAAGGGGGAGAGAGAGAGGGAGAGAGAATTCCAAGCAGGCTCCTCACTGTGAGCATGGAGCCCGATGCAGGGCCAAAATCCATGAACCGCGAGACCGTGACCTGAGCCAAAACCAAGAGTCAGGTGCTTAACTGACTGAGCCACCCAGACGCCCCACCTTTCTGTATTTTCTAACTTCTCTGCAATCAGCGTTCCTTAGTTCTGGAACCAGACAGAGATGAAGAACATCTAATGCAGGCCCTACCAAGGGGGTAGGACCACACGGGCCCCGCCTCCCTCACTTCCCTTGCCGATGGCACAGGAGGACAGGACCTCCCCCACCCCCAGCCGGACCCGCCCACCTAAACGTGCTGCTATGGTTCCAAGGATCCACTACTCCCTAATTCTCTTTTAACAACTTCACGAGGTGGTAGCCCAACTTTCAGTTCCTTTCTGCAGGTGAGAAAACTGAGGCACGGAAAAACATAACGGAAGCGTATAATTGCCAAAGGCCACACAGCTAGAACCGGGAGGCAAGCCCCAGCAGTCTGACTGGACCTCTGCCCCCTGAGGGGTCCCCGACCACCCCCTCTGCCATTCTTGAGCCAACCACCGTGCAGGGGGTCAACAAAGCACGAGCAGCCCTGAGAATATTTTTTTGAAAGAGTGTAGGTTTCTGTGTCAAAAAAAAAGAAAAAGGAAAGAAATGGAGAACTTCAATGAACTTCCTTATATTTATTTCAGTTTTGTTTTGAATCATCCAGTGGGGGCAGGGAGGGGCACACACTCCCTTCACTGGCCTCTGATTGGAAGCCAGCTGTCGTTAACTGCACTTGGGGGCACAGGGAGTGAGTATCAATGTCAGCTTGGTCGGTGACGAAACTGAGGTTTTCATGACCTGGCAGTTACCGCCCCTGCTTTCCCGTTCACCTGCCCAGTCCCGTGGTCCCAGGAGGACGGACGGGGGTCCTCGAGGGTCACTCTGAACCGGCAGTAGGGGCCGTGGGGAGAAGCGGGAAAGCAGCCCGTATGAGAGCCACTTGGTGACCCGAGTGGGGCTGGGCTTCGTGCGTTCATCTCTCTCAACCTCAATGAGTCCTCAGACGAGGGAGGAGGGAGTGAAGATGCCCCTTTTACAGGTAAAGAAACCGACCCTTGCTCTCGGGTCCTCGCTTCTAAGATGACCAAGAAAAGAAAGAACAATGGCCATGCCCAAAAGGGCCACAGCCACGTGCAGCCTATTTGCTGTGCCAAATGTGCCCCATCGGTGTCCTAGCACAAGGCCACCAAGAAGCCCGGGGGGGCTCCGTCGGTTAAGGGTCCAACTCTTGATTTCAGCTCAGGTCACGATCTCACGGTTTGTGAGTTCAAGCCCCGCGTTGGGCTCTGCGCTGACAGAGTGGAGACTGCTTGGGGTTCTCTCTTTCCCTCTCTCCCTGCTCATGCATGTGCTCTCTCACTCTCCCTCAAAATAAATAAACTTCAAAAAAAAAAAAAAAAAAAGAAGTCTGGGATTTGAAACATGGCAGAGGCCACACTTGTCAGGGACGTTTCCAAAGTGAGTGTCTTGGACGCCTGTGTGCTTCCCAGGCTGCACGTGAAACCCCATTCATGCCTGAGCTGCGCCGTTTCTGGCAAGGCGGTCCGGAACCGCTCTGGCACGTCCCAGGAGGACCGAACACCCCCGCCCCAACTTAGACCTGCGGGTGCTGCCCCATGACCTTCACCAAAGCCCAGCTAAGGAGCTAGGTCCTAGAGGACTAAAGAAAAACTGCCCTCTAGGAAAAAATAAAGTGGACTTAATGCCTTTCAAAAAAAAAAAAAAGAAAGAAAAGAAAGGAAAATTGAGCCTTGGGACGGTCGCAGGATGCCTGAGGTCCCCCAGGGTGACACACATACTCTCCGCTTTCCACGGTGCACAGGACGTGGAGTGTCCGTTCAGCCCTGGACTCGCGGCGTTAACGGGGCGGGTTTGCCTGGGAACCCAGGTGCCCTCGCTTGCAAGATGAGGATCACGTTGCATTCCTCACAGGGTATCCTGAGGGTTTAACAACTGCAGTATTTTGTCAGCCTCACCGCCTACACGACAAGGTGGCCGTGCGCTGGACAGCTATTGTCTTCTGCCTGCTCGCTATCTACCCTTCCCCCCCTTCTTCTGGTCACGGGATCCCGGGGTTCCTTTGGGAAACACCCCTTCCCTACCACGTGCCTAACATGGGGTCAACTCCCACCCCGGCCCCGTCACCAGGGTGACGCAAAACCCTGGGCTGGCTATGGGTCTCAGTCCGCTCTCCTTTGCCGTAGCGGCTGAGAGAATTGTAATAATGACAGAAAGGGAAGGAGAGGACGAGGCACCTGTCACTTATTCAGGGCTTCCTACATGCCAGGCGCTGCTCAGAACACCCCTCATGACCTGATGATGTAGGTAACACTATTATCTCCATTCTTTTTTTTTTTAAGTTTATTTATTTTTTGAGAGAGAGAGAGTGTATGTGCACGCACGCATGAGTGGGGGACGGACAGAGAGAGAGGGAGAGAGAGAATCCCAGGCAGGCTCCACACTGTCATAGCCCGATGCGGGGCTCGAACTCACGAACCACAAGATGGTGACCTGAGGCAAAGTCAAGAGCCGGACGCTTAACCAACTGAGCCCCCCAGGCGCCCTTATTGTCCCCGTTCTACACAAGAAGAAACTGAGGCCCTCGGTCCACGGACTGAGGGATAATTCTCGCAGGCCCGGTTCCCCCAGGAGACAAACCTTTCAAGAGGAATTTGCGGGAAGCTCCTTCTCTTAGACAGTAGCATTCTCTTTTCTAACCATATTCGGTATTCTACAAAGTGAATTTGGGGGTGGGGAGGTAAAGGGAGATAGTTTCAAGGCAATTTCATGCCTAAGATCTGGAAATATAGAAAACTTTGATGATGCTCTGTTGAAGGGCACACTGTTTATCCAAAACAGGCTCGGGAAGGGGAAGCTGTCAACATTATCTCTTTCTGGTCACAAATTGCAGCCCTCTGATGGGTTTTTCCTAGAGTTTAATCTTGTGCTGGAAGCTAAGCTGATACCAGGAAGGTTTCTGACACGTCAATCTCCTTCCTGGCATTTTATCAGAAATTGATTCTCTTTGCTTTCCGAGGCTCGTGTCTTGGCCTTGCCATTAAACTTGGGTTACGGGCACTGTGTCTGCAGCCACGTTTCCCGCAGCTCCCAGCCTGACTGTGGGGGTCTCAGAGTAGGCTGGCGATTCGGGTGCGAGGGATTACGTGAGGTTCCGACGCACCGAAGGGATGAGGAGCGCGGGTCCGATCGGGGCCTGCTTGATTGTGACAAGACCTCTCATCCATCTGTGACTCTGATGGGATGAGCTTTCTAAACAGGCTACCTTGCCCCTGCCAGTCCTAAATTATAGCCCACAACGTTTACTGAGCTCCTAGTATGTGCCAGGCACCACGCTAAGCACTTTACAGGTATTAAATCACTGAATTCTAACCACAACCCTCTGGTGTGGGTTCTATACTAGCCCCACTCTTTAGAAGAGGAAGTCAAGTCACAGGCAGGATGGGCAACTTGCCTGAATGAAGGGGCTCGCCCAGGAATCCAGGCAATTTGTTTCCAGGGTTCCCAGGCTCCACTACTTTGCTAAGTGGCTTCTAACCCTGCCATGTGACTTATTCGCCCTGGAGAAATCAGTTGTCAGTGTCTTGAGGGACCCCCCCCCCCCCGCCCCCAAGCTCTCAGAGCTGCAGAGGCCAAGACCTCAAGAAGCAGAAAGGCTGATAATGGTAGCCTCACAACTGGGAATGTACTTGGCAGTTGAATGGAAAACGGACTGGGTCCTTCTCTGCCTAGAAATGTGAACTAAAGGGTTTCGTTCCGGGAGAAGTGTGGATTTGGAATGTCAGCTGTCATATCAGACAGGCTCTTATAATCAAGTGCTATTAGCTTTCATTGTCTTTTTTTTTCCTTCTCTCTCTCTTCCTTTTTCTTTCTTTCTTTTTTTTTTTTTTTTTTGGTTATTTAAAAAATTTTTTAGTGTGTATTTATTATGAGAGAGATAGTGTGCATGCACACGGCCATACAGGAGCAGGGGAGGAACAGAGAGAGAGGGAGAGAGAAAGAATCCCGTGCTCTTAGTACAGAGCCTGACACAGGACTCGATCTCTGGAACCGTGAGATCATGAGCTGAGCCAAGATCAAGAGTGGGACGCTCAACCGACTGAGCCACCTAGGCACCCCTATTTTTTAAATTTTTAAACAAAGGGGTTGAAATCTGTACAGATGGAAGGAGATGGAAGGGCCAGCTCCCCATTGTCCAGAAGGCTGAAGTGGCAAGAGTGCTGAGCTCTGAAACGAGGGAGGGGAAGGGTCTGTTGACTGCCTGCTAGCGGGGGGCCTGAAACTTCCAGTACAAGTTACCAGCCCCACTGGCCTCCTGCAATCAGCCAAGCGAGGTGCTCAGAGCCAAGGGCCCGGGAGAGATGGCTTTTAAAAACTGAGGTGCTAGACGTGCCTCCAAATCCTTCTTAGGACAGCTGCCCTGCTCCTACTCCCCCCAAGCATGGCCTGGAGAACATACCGGGGCAGCCACTGAACAGCCCCCGGTGTGCCTACCTCAGCCAAGGGCAGTCACACTTGAACCTGGCCAGCATTCTACAAGGTGGCCTAGAAGAAAAGCTCTGTTCCTCTTCTGTTGTTGGGAGACAAATTGGGAATGTCAGTTTTTAAAAAGCACGTACCCTTTGAGCCATTAATTCCATTTTTGAGAATTTAAACTTTGGCTATTCCTACACGCGTGCACAAAGCTGTCTGCTCTAGAGTATTCTTCTTTTTTTTAAAGTTTAATTATTTATTTTGAGAGAGAGAGAAAGAGACAGCGTGAGTTGGGGAGGGGCAGAGAGAGAGGGAGAGACAGAGAGAATCCCAAGCATGCTCTGCACTGTCAGCACAGAGCCCAACTCAGGACTCGAACCCATAAACTGTGAGACTATGACCTGAGCCGAAATCGAGAGTCAGACACCCAACTGACTGAGCCACCCAGGCGCCCCTAGGATATTCTTTAAAGTACTCTCACGATAGGGGCGCCTGGGTGGCTCAGTTCGTTGAGCGACCGACTTCGGCTCAGGTCATGATCTCGCCGTCCTCGAGTTCAGGCCCCATGTCGGGTTCTGTGCTGACAGCTCAGAACCTGGAGCCTGCTTCTGATTCTGTGTCTCTGTCTTTCTCTGCCCCTCCCACACTCATGCTCTGTCTATCAAAAATAAATAAACATTAAAAAAAAAAAACAGTGCTCTCACAGTAGCAAAAGGCTCCTAATAGCCTAGAGAGTCGTCAACCAGGATCTAGTAATATATTTACAGACAAGTCCACAATTCTTTACATGTATTTATTTATGTTATTTATTTATAGGTACTTTTTTAATGTTTTATTTATTTTTGAGACCATGTGAGAAGGGGAAGGGCAGAGAGGGAGGGGGACAGAGGATCCGAAGCAGGCTTTGTGCGGACAGCAGTGAGCGTGATGTGGGGCTCAAACTCACAAACCGTGAGATCATGTCCTGAGCCAAAGTTGGACACACAACCGACTGAGCCACCCAGGCGCCCCTATATGCATTGGTTTAGTATCAAAACCTGATCTGAACTGATATGAAACTCAGTGTTTATCCCACCTAGGATGAATATTCATATTTCCCTGCAGATATATTCATGTGTTTGATTATAGGGTGTTGTCCCAGACCATACTGGGATGGTATTACTTTCTAAATTCTAAAACAATGAAATATATTTGGCCCCAAAGGTGTCAAACGAAGAAGTGCGTTTCTGAGCATTCATGATGGAGCACTGTACAGCCATTGAAAAAGAAGGAATGAGGTCTGTGCACATGGCCTGCTATGGAATGCTCTCTAAGACGTGTCATTAAGTGAAAAAAATAATGCCAGGAAAAAAAAAAGCAGCATGTGTCACTGTGCTATCATGAGGACAGAGGACAGATACGCTCTGCATAGTTGTATAGCTACAGAATACTTCTGGAAGGACACGTAAGACATTTCTTACTGCGGTTGCCTCTTGAGAGGGCATCTGGGGGACTGATAGCAGGAGCACTTATCCCTTAAACAGCCTTTGGTATTGACCATCAGGTCAGTCTCTCTTTCTGCCTCTGAACTGGGAGAAGGAACAGCTGGTAGGGAAGAGAATCAGGACAAGGACAGGTGCGCAGACAAGAGGGAGCAGCGGCATGTCCCTGGGTACACAGAGAGGCCTGTCCAGCTTTCCCCATCCCTGGAGGCAGCCTGAATCCTGGACTCCCTCCTTCCCTGTGTTCCCTTGAGATCCGGTTCCTCCTCTGCTTGGCAAAGATGGAAGGAGTCTCTAGCCCTTGCACCGAAAGGCTCTGCTCAGCAGCAGGAAGGGCCGTGTGTGCGTGCGCGTGCACTTGTACGTGCATACAAAGGGGAAGCTTAACGTTTTCTAGGTGGTTGAGTTAAATGACTTTTGCAGTCCTTCACAAAGTGAGCTTAGCAGACGGGTGTGCTGGGAAGGGCATTTTTCAGAATCTCCAATCGGCTGCAAAAGAAGGCAGTCCGTCGTCACGGGAGCCTCTCAGACTGGCTCAGGGCGGGGGCGCATGAGCTGGCCTGCCTGGGGCCCACCCGCCTGGGGGCACACAGCCAGGAGACTGGAAGGCTGGAATCAGTCCAAAGTCCAGCTGGAGCAAGGGAGACCCCTTCAGCAAGAAGCACAATCGTGCACTCTGTCCAAGGGCATGGATACCTCTCAGTTAACTGTCAGACATGCTAAGAAATGGCTAAAATAACGTAACGCCTAACGTTTATGGAATGCTTAGGAGGGGTCCCGGCACTGTGCAAGGTACTTTAACACGTTACTGCCTAGTAGACACAATCTCGGGAGGAGAGGGGTCAAGAGAATCATCCAAGGTCCTATGGCTGGGATTTGAGGCAGAAGCACATGTGGCTACTAATTCGGCCTCCTGGAGTCCCTGTGTCTCTGTGCAGCAGGACAAGTCTCCAGTGCCACGTCTGTGAGCCCCACGGTGCTGTGGCCACCAGTATGGACGCTGGAGGGGCGACGAATCAAGATCTGTTCCCTCCTCGGCGGTTTTCTTTTTTACTTTTTTAAACACTGTGTGATAAATTTACTTCCTAATGATTTTTGAGTCAACTACAATGACCACAATTTCAAAGTCATTAATAATTCATGACCGAGGGCCATAAACACTATATAATCTCCACAGGCAAGAAACCACGAATACTTGTTAGCGACAAGGCTGAGAATATCTTTGCCAGCTGAACGGAAGTACGTACCCGCTTTGAGCTACGCCTCCCATACGCGTTTCAGAAATGACCGCAGCCCTTCCAAAGCCTGGGTTCCAGCCTTCTTTCCCTCCTCCAGCACCCCACCCCCTGGGGTTTTATCTGTGCCTGTGGCACGGCTCGAGGACTGAGGTGTCCTGGGGCCAGGCAGCCAAGCAGAGCTCAGGGAAGGATCTGAGCTGACAGCCAGGGGTTACTTACTACGGATCAACCACTGGCTTTCACCTGTGGCTGCACACCGGAACCCCTTGGGGGTGGTTACAAAATTCCGAAGCCTGGGTCCCACCCCTGGAGATTCCGATTTAACTGGTTTGAAAAGAGGCCTGAACTTCGGGGTATTTCAAAAGCTCCTGGGGATTCTAATGCGCAGCAACGTTGGTGACCACTGCCACGGTGTGGTTGCTGCTCTCTCTTGGCCACCGAGCAGGTGTCTGTGGAGGCAGGCATGGCAGAATGGAGCGCCCCACTGAAAGGAGCTCTCCTCGACACCAGCCATTGCCCGGTATTGCCTTAAGGGAATAAGGCCTCTGTGGTCGTTCTCCATTTTAGCAAAGAAGCCAGAAGTGCGCATTGTTCTGTGAAAATTGTAAATGCGGATGCCTAATTTTTAAAAAAGGTGTAATGGGGGAGGGTGTCTGGGTGGTTCAGTCAGTTAAGTGCCCGACTTCGGCTCAGGTCACGATCTCACAGTCTGTGAGTTCGAGCCCTGCATCGGGGTCTGTGCTGACAGCTCAGAGCCCGGAGCCTGCTTCGGATTCTGTGTCTCCCTCTCTCTCTGCCCCTCCCCCACTCATTTTCCCTCTCTCTCTCTCTCTCTCTCTCTCTCAAAATAATAAACATTAAAGATTTTTTAAAAAATAAATAAAAAATTGTAATGGAGTCCGGGCCAAATAAAACACATCTCTGGGCTGACTTTGGCTGGCAAGTTCATTGCAAACAGCCTCCCCTCCTCCCCTCACCATGCTGGCCCATGACGGCGCGGAGAAGTTCCCGATCCCAACCCAGGGAGGAAACGGCACGTTCACCTGCCACGGTGTGAGCCGGCCCGTGTCACCTTACCACCGGAGGAACATGAAGAACCTCCCTGTCTGCTTGTTCCCACGAGCTTGTCTTTTCCTTGCCGTTCATGGTGACAGAGTCTGATCTATACCTGGCATCCTGTGTAAGGCACAGAGTGTCAGGAAGAGCAGATTTCACAGGTGGCGTGGGAGGGATGCGGAAAGGGGAGGTAGGTGGAAAAAAGCACGTTATATCAAGATGAGCATTTGCCAGCTTTTGCCATTAGTTTCCTTCTCCTATTTTTCTAACCAAACAAAAGCCCTGTGAGGAGAACCAGCACCCTCTTTTTCAGAAAGGCCTGAAACCATTTTAAATCTCTCAGATATTGTGATAAATATCTCCACTCTCTTGGTTTGTTTGGTTTTTTTTGTTTGTTTGTTTCTCATTCCAATCTCTTCACCAGGCGGGGTGATCTGAAATGCTCTGGGGCAACTGGCAGGATGGGAGTAGCCAAGAAAGCAGCAATTAGGAAGCCCTGTTGCCAAGGAGAAAGACTGAGGAGGAAAAGAGTATCTCAACTAGTTACCCGCTGCCCTGCTTTGTGGATTCCCAGCAAATTTCTTAATGCAGATAAATGGGATGCTGTTACTCTGTGATCAAAAGCCTCGGTGAGGTCGAAACAATTCATGCCTGGCTTGGGAGCGGGGGGGCGGGGGGCGGGGGGGTGCTGGTCACCGCCCCCCCCCCAGGTCACATCACCAAGGGGGGGGACCAGGAGCCTGCGGGCCTGTGCTCACTCCTGTTCCGGGCTCCTCTGCCCCCCCCCCCCCCCCCCCCCCCGCCCAGTCTCTGGAAAGACTTTACAGGAGACGTGCACATCTGTTCCTGCTTCCAGAAAAATGTTCTTACCAGAAAGGAGTGATGGAATCCACCCCGGCTCAGTTTCTAGAACGTCCACTGGGGCTGACACTTAAATCTTTTTAGCAGCACCAAAGTCCCTAAGTTATCTCTCAGCCCTCGTCCCAGGTAGGCTGCTTGAATGAGAAGAAAACCCACGGTGGCTGTTCTGGCTACAGTTGAGAAAGGAGACGAGAGGGGATGGGATGACAGCCATCGCAAAGGCCCTTTGCAGTCCAACCCCAACCTGCCTCCTCAGAGCTGGTTTGGGAGGCCAACACAGAGGACACAGACATGGAAAGAGAAAGCCCAAGTGTTGTGGCCATTTCTGAGCCCCTGGACCCAGCTCAGCCTGGGAAATTCCTTTTCATTGTTGGAATTATGTCACTTTACAAGCAAGAGTGTTAACACCTAAGTGTTGATGAATTTCAGGATTGGTCGATACTTACGACGAGCCACACGACTGCATACCCATGTACCCCTACACTCGTCCGTGGCTAAAGACTCCAATTCAAACTCCCATGAGCTGGAAGATGTCATCAAAGGGCCCTGCAGTGACCTATGGGTCCTTGCTATCACTGTGTACTCCCAGGCTCAGCTACTCTTGCAACTTTCCCTATTCGTGTCTCTCTGACTTTGACTTTGACCATGCTGCACACCCTGAGACCAGGGCTGTGTCTCTCTCATCCCTGGTGCCGGGCACAGAGCAAGTGGGCTCGGTGTGGCAGGTTTCAAGAAGGGCCACGGTATCTGTAGATTTCTCACCCAGAGGTGAGACCTATTTCCCCACCCCGCGAATCTGGGCTGGCCTTGTGACCTGTTTTAAGGAAACAAAGTAGCGGTAGTGACACCAGCTGGGGGGGGGGGGGGGGGGTCCAGCAGCGTCCACTCTTCATGTGCATGGCCCTGTGAACCTCCACATGAATAAAGCTGGCTGCCTTACTGGTGGACGAGAAAGCATTCAAAGAGAGCTGAAGCACACTACTGATGCTCAGTCATCCCCAAGGCAACACGGCGGCTCACTGCAAAAGCCTAAGGGAGTCCAGCGGAAATCAGCAGACCTGCCCAGCTCCAATGGCCGACCCACAGAATCACCAACTGAATGCACAGTTCTTGTTCCACATCCCTGAAACGTGGGTTTGGGATTGCTCAGTTACACAGACAAAGCTAACTGACACACTTCCTAAGAAATTGTCACTACAATGTAGCGACACTTTGGTTGAGAGCTCTAATTGCCAGCTAGCATTTGGTCCCGGATTCAAGCTGGAGACTCAGAGGGAAACAAGAAGGAAATCCAGGAAAACTTATTCACCAGCATGCTCCCTCAGGTGCCTTCAAACAGAGTCGCCTCCCACCCACCCTCACCAGTGACACATTTACCTCCTTTTTCTCCCTCGAGCAGGACCGGCTTCTGTCAGCCTTCCGCGGAATCTGACCTGTGGCAGTTCAAAAGCAGAACCAGAGATTAAGGCTCTTTTAAAACAGCTAGTTTATCACCGTGAAAGCTTTTTATTTGCAAACTGAATAGACGGGACCAATCATAATCAAATGATTTTAAGAAAATGTAGCCTATTATTATAGTGGGAAAATGGCATGCTCTTGAAATAGACCAACGGCAAGGAAATGGTAATTCACACGCTCACGTTATTTGACTGTAATGAACAAAGCCTCAGCTCTTTAATCTGGAACATTATCTGCACTCTGCAAGGGCCGACTGTAGATTTCCCAGTCGAATTACATTTTTATTAAATTGTTTGGAATTATATAAAATGCCTTCCACAAAAATGCCTTCCACTGTGCGCATACACATAACCTTTGATGAGTGCACACCAACGTGCTTCACCAAACCCCCAAACTCAACACCTAGGTGATGGTGCAGATGTGAATTAGCAGTAATCACCCGCATCTCCCATATAACAGGTAATTTCAGGGTGAATGTTGCTTTTCTTAGAAAATTGGAAGACTAACATTTGAGAGTGCGCATAAATTCAACAGCTCAACATCATTATGTTTAAAATGCTGTTCCAAATGCAGTTTTCACAACTTTTATGGACGTGTCCATTGTAAAAGGATTCCTTGATGGAAAATTAATGGATGGCCTTGGTTTTAAAACACAAAGTGGGAACCTCTGTGCTTTGGCAACGTGTCTTCCGAACTCTCCGGCCTCACTCTTGGGTGGCGATTTATGAGGAAATCACAACCACGTGTCCCGTGAGCCAAGAGCACGCCAAAGCACGAGGAAGAAGGCTTAGTGATGACTCATCAAGAGGCAAGAAGTGGGGACCGAGTCTCAGAGGAAAGATGTTTGTGGGTCTACACAGGTGTGGGGGACCTCATAGCTGGTGATAAAGTACAAGTCAAGGGATGATGCTCTTTCCAAGAAAGTGAAAATGAGGGGGAAAGCAAAGGTCCACAGACGACCCTCTGACCATGGCCAAATTTTGGCACCAATATTATAAAAGGATCTAGAAAAGAGGCCGCTGGAGAGTTCATAGACACTGGGTTGTCTGCTCAGCTCACAGGGACACCCAAACTGCTTCCTTCTCTCTCACTCTCCTCCCTGTCCTCAGCAGGGAGCTCCCTGGCAGCCATGACGTGGTACAGGACCCCAACCCCAGTATGGCGCACTGGGGATGGGCCCCTGACCCAACCACAGTCGATCAGAATGCCAGCCCCAGGAATTTGACATTGGTTTGGAAAGACAGAGAAGACAGAGGGCCAGAGCAGGGCTATTTCCACCTGTGAACTTTGATGCGGTCGGCACCCTCCTGCCTTGGGGGACAGACTGACACAGAACGCCAAGGCAGAAAGAACAGATCTGAAATTGACTGCATACCTGTCTTTGCGTTCCGCAGACACCCACTTAACGTGCCACTGACATGCGGGATGCCAACAGCGGGGGAAGGCCATATGTGTGTGCGGACAGCGGGTATATGACACCTCTCTGTACTTTCTACTCAATTTTGCTATTAATCTAAAATTGCTCTAAAAAAGCTTATTAATTAAAAAAAGAAAAAAAAGACCCAGAATCAGGGATCAGGTGATCTGGGTCGTTGGGCCGATTTTATCCCAACCTCCTGCCCCCTGATGCTCTGGAGCAGGAACTAGGGTGGACAGCACCCAGAAACCCTTGTCCACACCTGCCCTGGCTGTCAGTCAAGGGACTCGTCGTAGGCCTGAAGGCCAACGAGAGAGGATGACATGTCGGGTGGTAAGGCACGCGGGGCAGCACCAGGAGCCTGAAGGTTGGCCTGGAGCTCGAAGGGGACAGAGAGGGTTGGAGACCAGGGTGTTCTACAGAAGCAGTCCCGAGGTGAGTAGGATGCCAGTAGGAGCAAAAAGGGCCCAGAGTGAAGCTGGGGAGAAGGAAAGCAGAGCTAGCTCAGGGGCAAACAAGGCAGTCCCCAGAGCCTGGCTACAGCTCCTCCAATGCCGGTCAGACACATGCCAAGGGACCTGGTCCAGTGGACAGCTGACCAGTTTACGGGAGCTTGGATAAGTCACAGGATCCCACAGGATCTCTCTGGGCCATATTTTCTTCCTGTTTTTTTTTTTTTAATTAAAAAGAATTTTTTTTAACGTTTATTTTTGAGAGAGACGGGGCATGAGTGGGGAAGGGGCAGAGAGAGAGGGTGACACAGAATCCGACGCAGGCTCCTCCGGGCTCTGAGCTGTCAGCACAGAGCCCGAAGCAGGGCTCAAACCTGAGAACCATGAGATCATGACCTGAGCCGAAGTCAGATGCTGAACCGACTGAGTCACCCAGGTGCTCCATTTTATTTTTAAATTTTAAATGAGGGTTAGGCTAAATCACCTCTGGGGTTGCTTTTCATCTCTAAAATTCTGTTACGCCAACAGAGAACAGTAAGAAAAGTCTTAAGGTGGGCCATAAAAACAAAACATTAATACAAAGAACACAAGAGCTTGACTACTGAATTTTGAAAGCAAATCTCTCTCCTGGAGTTCGTTAGAAGCTTCTTATTCATGGGGCGCCTGGGTGGCTCAGTTGCTTATAAGCAACCAACTCTTGATTTCGGCTCAGGTCAAGATCTCGCGGTTGTGGGATCGAGCTGCGCGTTGGGATCCGCCGTGAGCGTGGAGCCTGCGTGGGATTCTCTCTCTCCTTGTCTCTCTGCCTCTTCCCCACTCACGCTCATGCACTCTCTTTCTCTCAAAATAAATAAATAAACTTCAAAAGGAGCTTCTTGTTCATTAAATTGGGAAACAATTTGCTTACTTTCCAGTGAAGAAGATTCACTCTAATTGTACACGCTTGTTCCCTAACGCCTGTGTCCTCAGGCCACTGAGCCCCTCTCTCTCTGTTCCAGGAAGCTCAATGTGGAGACTGCTCCTTCTCACCAAGGACGGAAGAAATGAGATTACATTGCCCCTTGTCTACGGCACTTAGCTTCTCGGAGTATCTTCCTACTTATATCTCGTTTTATTCTCATGACAGTCAGGGAGGGAGGTGGAAGAAGGTGACATTAATATCAATAAATGCTGCTTGCAAAATTAAGGGGGTGTTCCCCTGCATTTTGCAAGGTGACCTGTCAGCTTCAGCCATGAGACGATAAATAAGGCCAAATGTAAATGATACACGTGTACGTCGCGTTACAAAACCGATGTGTGCCTGGGGAAAAGGGAAAAAAAAAAAAAGGGTGTGAATGCATATGATACTACGCTCCCACTTAGGACTTCAGAGAGATTTTATCCGCACTTTGGATTTATTTTCAATGGTTCGAGGATTCTGACACTTTGGTTTTACTTTGCTCTGGAGGCAGATAATAACATTCATCGCTGCCATTTAGAAGGGAGGTGCATCTTGCTTGGATGCCAGCTTCTGAAGCCAGCAGGCGAGGGAAAACCAGCATCAAAATTACCCTCAAAAAAGCCTTAAGCCTCCTGTGAAGTGCAGTCCACAGGACACAGCCTTTTACATCCACTGCTGTGGACTACTTAGGACGTGAGATGTACGGTGCGTGATAAAAATACATCTGCCTGATATCATTTGATGGTATTTCTAATTAAATTATTCATATTGTAATTACTCCATTTTTCCTTTAGGGTAGAAGAAGAGTGGCAGCGGGGGAGGCTGAGGACCAGGCACCAAGTTCAAGAACGTGAATGCTCCACTGAACCGGACACCTACTACGTGCCAGGTTCAACGCACAGCCTTCATCCCCCTGCATCCTCAGAACCACTCCTGGAGGTCAGGGGTCAGTGAACTTGTCTTGTAAAAGGCCAGACGGTAAAGATTTTGGCGAGAGAACAGCTACAGACTATATGTACACAAATGGGCACAACTGTGTTCCAATAAAACTTTATTCACAAATGCAGGCTGCAGGCCAGGTGTCACCCCGGTTGGTCACAGTTTGCTGACTCTTGCTTTAGATGGACAGCACCATGGGGCGCTTGGGTGGCTCAGTCAGTAGAGCATCCAACTTCAGCTCAGGTCATGATCTCACAGTTTGTGGGTTCGAGCCCTGCATCGGGCTCTGTGCTGACAGCTCAGTGCCTGGAGCCTGCTTTCAGTGTCTCTCTCTCTCTCTCTCTGCCCCTCCCCCACTCATGCTCTCTCACTCTCTCTAAAACAATAAATAAACATTAAAAAAAATAGAGGGACAGTACTACGCCCTTGGCACAAACCAAGGAAGAAATGAGACACAAACTTTGAGTGAGTGAGTGAGCTGCTTTTTCAAGGCCACACAGATGTATCTTGTAAGTGACAGGGCTCAGTGTGCTCCTAATCATGAGCGTCACTGACATTATCACAATCACAAGCATGTTAATCGCTGCCATTACCATGTGAGCTCACCTTAGTGAGGTTTACTATGTGCCCGGCACTGAGCTCAAGGCTAAGTACGGGAACCAACTCATGTGCTCCTCTCAGCTGCCCAAGAAATAGGCACTGTTATTATCCCACTCGTCAGATGCGGTCACTGAGATCCAAAGAGGTTAGGAAGCTTGCCCAGTATCACGCAGCGAGTGACTAGAGAAGCCTCAACCTGGATCTGAGCAGTCTGGCTCCAGAGCCTACGCTCCTAACCACTGGGCCACACTGCTCCCCAGTCAGGGCTTTGAAGACAAGTACAAGAACACCAGAACGTGCCGGGGAGGGAGTCCCATTTAGGGAATTCTTTCTGCGATGCAGCTTTTGAGTGTACGTTGCACTCCTAGAGCAATTCATAAGGGGGTTAGATAAAAATGATTCCCCAATTATCTAAGGAGATGGCGTTGCCGGCCAGCCAGGGTAAATGCCATAAAGTGGCCAAAATGGTAAGGCTTGGCATTAGACACTCACTCCCATCTACTCAGGTGAAATGCTCAGCCTTGGCAGAAAGAGTTGGGCTTTGGAGAACAAATTCAGTGGAAAGAGGGGCCATGCAGGGACCTCCCCAGTGCAAAGGAGCTTCGAACAAAGAACTTGTTTCTCTCCACTGGGGTATGGTGCCGCCATTAGGTTACTCAAATGAGCTGATTGCTTCTGTTGTCCAAATACGAGGGCTTATGTTGCTCTCATTTTATGTATCTCTGGAACTTAATTTAAATGACAAATATCTCACTGAAATACCACTTACTCTCACCAATCCGACTGGCAAAAATCAGAGGCTTGACAAGAGAGCGTTGGCGAGAGCTAGGAAGCTGGTGGTTTTGAGCATTGCCGGGGGAAGTACAAAATGACAGACTCCCTTTGGAAAGGTGTTTTGACAATACCCTCAAAAGGACGAATGCATTTTTCCTTTGGGGCTAGCAATATCGCTTCCAGGAATCTACTGTAAAGAATCACCTCCGCGAATGGGAAACAAATGCACAAGGGTATTCACTGTATCACAATTTGCAATAACAACTGTTGGAAATGATGGGTGAGTCCGTCAGTAGGGACTGGCTGAATAGGGTGAATCCACAAATGAAATGGAATGTTGGAAGAAAGAATGGGCAAGCTGCTTATATATAAGACAGTCATATGTCAAGTGAAAAAAAATCAATAGGCAGAAAGTATATGTAGGATGCAATCTTTTCTCTAAGAGGAAAAGAAGACTACATGGGTTCTGTTTGTAAAGAGAACCACCCAGAGGTACATGCACAAATGCAACAGCTCACTGTCACTTTTTTCTGACGTTTATATATTTATTTTGAGGGAGAGAAAGCATGGAAGGGGCAGAGAGAGAGGGAGAGCGAGAGAATCCCAAGCTGGCTCTATACGGTCAGTGCAACACCCAATGCGGGCTGGAACTCATGAACTGTGAGATGATGTACAAGCCTAAATCAAGAGTCGGATGCTTAACCGACTGAACAATCCAGGGTGCCTCACTGTTACTTTTTATATTGTTTTGATTTTTGAATGGTTTGGACCCATTTTCTATCGAGAAAATTAAAAGAAACTTAAAATATTAAATGTCCAAAAGCCAGATTCAAATTAAAAACAAAACAAAACAAAACAATGGGAAACGCTGTAGAATGTTCCCATGAGAGAACCTAAGAGGGTGGTCTACGGGGGGAGAGGGGAGTAGCCTCTGTGAACTTCAGCACCCCGAAGCTTTGCCAGAAAGACAACGCGATATTTAAGGAAAAAGAAAAAAAGCAAGAACAAGGAAAGGAAAATCGAGACCTGTCCGGATGGGTTGCCTGGGAATCGTGGTTTCCTGGTGCTTACAGAGCATCTACACGTGTTCCCCCCCACCCCCCACAACTCCATGTTCTTCCCCAGGTGAGAGCTCTTAAGATTCCCTATCATGCACAACAAAGCCACGTGGCTCAGAGAAGCAAAGTAACTTGCCCAAGGTCACAGAGCAAGGAAGGGGAAGAACCTGGTTAACAACCAGTCATTCTGGCTGCTAATCCAGTGTTCAGTACACCCTGGTGCCTGCCGGCACCCCCTCGTCAAGCCCAGGAATGGGAGCAGCCCGCCCCCACGTGCCTTCAGCCCCATGCCAGCTTCCTGGACCTTGATCGTGACTTCCACCTACAGCCTTGGTTTTCAAAGATACCTGTGGCAGAGTAAGGAGGCAGGGAGGCGGACCCAGAAGGCTGCCCAGCCTCAAGGGCAATCACTGTTTGGCTCCTGCCGCCTGTTTCCATGCAGGAATGCGGGCCCCGGTCTTGTTGGATCAGATTTTTCCAGAAGTCCAGTCTTAGAAGACAGCTTCTAATTTTTAAATATTGACAATTACAAAAAAAAAAAAAAATGTAAAGCTCTGTACAGATGCAACAAAACAGGCTTCTAGTTTCTAACCTAATAGGTAACTAGGCAGAAGACTAGAAAATTTTCCATTATTTACCTCGATGCCGCGGAACCATGGCGGGGGGGAGGGGGGCGAGGGGGAGAGCTCTTTAAGGAAATTTCATCATAGCAACAGAAATCTGTTAGACAAAAAGCGTGACTGTTTGGAAGACAGGTAAACGTGGGCTCTGCGACACACTTTCAAATTCTTTCAAATTCCCCATGTGCTGCCTCCAGGCTGGTTCTGGGACTTGAAGTTACATTCTGTCTCCTGAAAGCCCGAAACAATATCCCTGTCACTCTTCCTTTGCATTTTCTGTGTAACTCAAATTCCCGGGACCCAGTTTACTGCCAAATTACCTGAGATAAACAAGTCATGCTAAGATCCTCTTTTCCTCTCCAAACCCAAACAGCAGCTGGCAGCTAGAAATGGTTATTTATAACCTGCACACTGTTATGCACATTTTCTTGTGCACTTCTAAAAATGCTTAGCCGTGCATTCTTTGGCTGCCTTCATAATTAGATGAGAGCCTGGGGACAATGCCGTGCGGTAGCAGAGAAGGTAGGCTCTGGGTCAGCCTGTCTGGCTCAGCTTCTCATTACCTGTTTGGAAACCCCGATACCGTAATTCCACTTCGGTCTATTGTCAGTGTTAAGACAGTACAGATGAAACGATTAGAGCAGTGCCCTAGTAGGTGATGGGGTTTGGAGTGGGGGTGGGGATCCGGAGCTGATGGCCAAGAAAGAATTCTTGAGATGTCTTTGGGGCAAAAAGCAGATTTATTAAAGCACGGGGACAGGGCCCATGGGCAGAAAGAGCTGCACTGGGGGTGTGAGGAGTACTATTATATACTATGGAGTTGGAGGAGGTAAAGTCAAGAGGAAGTTTCTTAAAAGGGATTTTCCATATGCTAAAGCCTCACAGATCACTGGAGGCCTAGCTATTGTCAAGCTAAGGTTGTTTTTCCCTCTAGCAAAGCATTGAGACAGTAGGGAGTTCCTGGAGAAGGTTTTACTCTGCCTGCCCTCAAGTGTTTGTCACCTGCCTGCAGGTTATAAGGAAATTTAATTTTACCTGCCATTTCCTTCTTGCCTTTGTTCCCCACATCACTATGGAGGGGAGGGTGATGTTGGGGCTCCAGGAAACAAGCCTGTAGGTTTCTGGAGATTAGGCTATTGATAAGATTGCCTTTTTCTTGTAATTTACCAAGGTATTTGTAAACGGATGGAGACTCGACTCGTGTCCTGCAGGACTGCGATCTCTATCAGTTAACCATTTGTGTTCCATCCTTTCCTTTGTTTTTGGGCAGCCAGGAGTCCACGAGGAATATACGTATCCCACCTGGGGGGGGGGGGGGGGATGGGAGGTATGCTAGCTCGTGCTTGGCCTTCGGCTTGCCTTACGCTCCCTCATCAGAAGAGACATCAGTAGACATCCCTGGAGTCTGTGAATGAATGAACGAATGAATGACCAAATTTTTTGAATGGATAAATGCTGGGAGGACAAGAGGTAAGAGTACGAGAAGCTGTAAAGACTTCATCTTCTCTCACAATGTATTTTCCTGATCCTTCCCCCCCCCTGCTTTTTCTCAGATGGTGAAATGAAATATGACAAAGTGGGTTTAATACACCACTGGAGATAATTGGAAAATATTGATTTTTTTTCATTTGAAACGGTAAAGATAAGAAAGTGCCCCACTTCTGTAATCTAATCAGTGGCTTATGTGACAACATGCTTCCCAGGCTAAAATGTACTTTGGTCGACCTCTGTATCCATCACACAAGTTCCCAAAAGCATTCCAACTACACCCGCCAGCCCAGCCCCATCCTTTCATCCCAGCTCCTGGCTGAATACAAGTGGGGACACGGCGTTTGTGAATCTATGTGAGCATGTGTGTACACATACAAATTAAAGTGTCTTCTCGGTATTTGTGTTCCACCCCCCCCCCCACCCCAATGATCTGCAAAACAGCCCTGGAAAACGTAAGAAATAATGCATGAGATTCCCCCAGAATCCTAAAGAAAAAGATACATTCCTGCCTCTGACAGCTAATTTTTACTGAGAACCTATTAAGTACTGGGTACCATTTTAAGAGCTTTATTTATGTTTATTTATTTTTGAGAGAGAGAGAGAGAGAGAGAGTGGGGAAGGGGCAGAGAGAGGGGGACAGAGGATCTGAAATGGGGTCTGTGCAGCAGAAAGCTGCATGCAGGGCTCAAACTCACCAACCATGAGATCATGACCTGAGCTGAAGTTGGATGCTTAACTGACTGAGCCATCCAGGGGCTCTGTTAAGGGCTTTATTTTTTAATTTACTTTTTAAAGTAAACTTTTAAAAGTCTTTTTAAATTTGTTTTATTTTAGAGAAAGAGTGAGAGAGAGAGTGCAGGGGTGGGGGAGAGGGACAGAGGGATGGGGGGGAGAGAGAGAGGGAGAGAGAGAGAGAGGGAGAGAGAGAGGGGGAGAGAGAGAGAGAGAGAGAGAGAGAGAGAGAGAGAGAATCTCAAGCAGGCTTCACACTCAGTGCAGAGCCCAAGGTGGGGCTCGATCCCAGGACCGTGGGATCATGACCTGGGCCAAAACCAAAAGAGTCAGATGCTCAACTGACTGAGCCACCCAGGCGCCCCTTAAGGGCTTTAAATAGATGAATTCATATGATTCTCACGGCAGCCTTATGACGTAGTCCTCCTATTAATCTCTATTTTATAATTTGAGAGTCCAGGCACTGAGAGATGAAGTAACTAATCTCCCAAGGTCATGTGGCCTCAGGACCAGAACCCCCTTGGTCGGTCTCCGCACTCTGCTCCTCCCTCTCCTCTCCAAGATGAGGAAGGTTCACAGAGTGAGCACCTCTAACTTGAACAGGGAGAGCAGGAGAGCGAGTCCAATCCTCTGCCCTGGTTTTTTCAGAGTTGCCTTCTGCAGGCTTAAAATAAAATCTCCACCTCAAATCATGCAAGAGGCAGGACTTCCCACCACAAAGGCTCATCAGGAGGGAGGCTTTGCATGGCGGCGGGGCGGGTACAGAAACGGAGCCAGGCTGGTTCTCCGGCAAGTGGCCACCTTAACTCCCCAGGCCTCGGCCTCCACATCTGATAAATGACAGCAATCAGACCAGATCGGAAGTTACTCAACTGGCTGAATCCAGGCCACAGACATTTGTTTGGTCTCCATAATGTTTAAAAAAAATTTTTTTTTTGCAGCCAACAGCTTGGGAGATTTCACATTTTAAAATCCTGAGTTCTGGGGGAAAAAAAAAAAAAGAAATACTGAGTTCTGGATTGTTTTTGAAAACCTAGAAGATCTGGCAACACCAGGCTTGCCTTCCTGCCTGGCAACAGTTGTCAGGAGCCGGCAGATGGCTGGTATCCTCTGGTTCCTGGCCCCCTAGCTCTCTGTCTCGCTGCCACTTTGGTCTGACAGGCTTCTCCCTACAGTAAAGATGAAAGTGAAGGTCTGTGTGTCCACACCTCTAGCAAAAGTGAGAATCATTACCATCATCATCCTAATTGCAGCTAACACATTTATACTTATCGTATGCCAGGTCCTGATCTAAGGGCTTTGCATCCATGAACGCATTTAATTTTCACAATAACCCCAGGAGATGGAACAATTATTATCTCTTTTCTACAGATGATGGAGGTATGGAAGAGGCTACATGCTTCAAGGAATTAGTAGACGATCGAGTCCTTTATGACATTGAGGAATAGTCCCAGGTATGCAAAGTGTACGTAGGTGTTGAAAGAATCTGACATCAAGCAGCATAATGAAATAAACCCCAGTCACTGTGGTCATTTACATTACCTGCCTGGACCCTGCAGGCTTCTAAACCTGTATTCCTGCACGGGATCCTCAGAGTTTGGAAATCTATCAGATTCCCTGGACTAGATCTGTTAAGTCCCTCCTGGATCTAACTGTCTGTGATTTTAGGTAGGTTCATAAAAACATAAAAAGGTACATAAATAGTTTGGGGTTCTTGAGAGAGTGTGTGCGTGCGTGCATACACACACACACACACACACACACACACACACACACACATATCGCATTGCAAGGTCACTCAGAGTTTATAAGAGTGTGGTGGTCCCTGCAGGGCTTCTGTGGTTGGTGACCAGTCATCTGTGATGCCCCACCTTCCTGCCTGGTGCTGCATTTGCCTATAACCCTTCAATGACATGTTAAGTCTCCAGAGAATCCATCAGCTACGGGGGGTCAAGGCAGCATCAGAGTTAGAAATGAGGCAGGAGAGGGGCGCCTGGGTGGCTCAGTCGGTTAAGTGTCCGACTTCAGCTCAGGTCACGATCTCACGGTCCGTGAGTTCAAGCCCCGCGTTGGGCTCTGGGCTGATGGCTCAGAGCCTGGAACCTGCTTCTGATTCTGTGTCTCCCTCTCTCTCTGCCCCTCCCCTGTTCATGCTCTGTCTCTCTCTGTCTCAAAAATAAATAAACGTTAAAAAAAAAAATTAAAAAAAAAGAAAAGAAATGAGGCAGGAGATAGGGGTGATGGTGACTCACTGGGGCAGAAAATGGGGGAAGGGTAAGAATGCTAGCTGAAAAATAGAGGGAGTACAGACTAACAGAGGCCAGGGGTACAGTAAAGGTAGCCAGGTCAAGACATATTATTAGGACTGGGTTGAACTACTCCAAAGGTTTCTGGGAGAAAGAGGAAGATTGAGCTGCAAGGACTTTTTCCCTGCCTGCTTTATGGAGACCAGCTACCCATTCGCTAAGGGACAAATCAGTTCATCTCTTCCCTGATTATGACGTCAGCCCAGCAAACACTCATGTACATCTCCCTGTGCCACTCCTTGGGCCAAGTGTTGGGTGTATAAAGGAACAGGAGTGGGTCTCTATCCCCAAAGAGGAGAAAAGGCTCGGAGCCCAACACCTGTAATATAGCATGGGACATGAGGGCTATGGGATCCCGTCACGTGGGAGGATTAATTCAGCAGATGTCGGTCACCATCATCTACAGCGTGGAGGTGACTTGAAAGAAGGAGACAGCTGGCAGGGAACACAGCAAGGGGAAGGCAGGGAGGTGGAAAAGAATGTAGCGTATGCAAGAAATAGCCAGCTTTCCGAGGTGGCTTGGGCAGGGGTTAATTTCCAGGTGCCCATAGGCTCAGGCGACTATTCTCAATGCAAGAAAAGAGCACTTGATGACAGGTGCCACCAGCCAGAAGAGGTCAAACTGTCATCACATGTCCAAGACCAAGGGGTGACCAATGTTCAGTGCTGGGGACCAGGGCTGTGTGGGAATGCAGGCCCAGCAGGGCCAAAGCACCCTTCTATCAAGAGACTAAATAGCCCCGGTTTTTATGGGAAATCACTATTTTTAAATATGGGAAAACACATCAACGGACCCAGTTCAGCCCAGTATAATACCTCTGGGCAGGAGGGTGGGTGGGTAGGTGGGTATCTAAATATGAGGCTGGAGACCAGCAGACCAACCAAGGGACAGGGGAAGGGAAAGACACTGTTTCCCCAGGGAAATTCTCTGATTTAAGGTGCTGTGTCTGATTTAAAGCTACAAGGGTCAAGCCGTTCAAATCCCACGGGGCATCAGCAGTCAGTCCAGTGCTATTGAGGGCAACTGATACTTCCTTACTCTTATATAAAGTGATCTGTAAACAGCACCAAGCTCCAGCTTCCAAGCAACCATACTGCTCCTTGTAAGCCCTCTCTTATGTGTAAACAGAGGAGCAGCCACAAAGTCAGATCCTGAGGGAGCCAAGAGCAAGGGTCAAGGGCAGTGCCTTTTTTTTTTTTTTTTATTTGCTTTTAAGAGAGAGAGAGAGAGAGAGAGAGCATGGGCAGGGGAGGGACAGAGAAAGAGAAGGAGACAAAGAATCTAAAGCAGGCTCCAGGCTCTGAACTGTCAACACAGAGCCCGATGTGGGGTTCGAACCCATGAACCATGAGATCGTGACCTGGGTGGAAGTCGGCCACTTAACCGACCGAGCCACCCAGGCGTCCCCAGGGCAGTGCCTTTTAAACTGTTTGTTCTTCCACCAGCCTAAGAGGGAGCCTCGCCCCCAGACTCACCCCCTAGGTGAGACGACCTGGCGACACCCTGGCAGGGACAAGTTTGAAACAGGTCTTTGATGACATACTCTAGACATACATTAATTCTAGAGTGTGTGCTTTACTTGGCGGAGTCCTGGTCCTGCTACCCGCTGGCCACGTGGGTGTAAATGGGCCCAGTTACAGTGAGTAGCATATGGAGCTGTCTCAAGCATCAAATCGAATGGATCCCCCATGGAAGGAGTCAGCAAACCTTCCCAGTGAAGGACCAGATAGTAAATACTTCTGGCTTTGTGGGCCATACGGTCTCTGTCACAACAAATCAACTTTGCCAATGAAGCATGGAAACAGCCACAGACTGTGTGCATTTATATGCAGAGGGGGCTTAGCTATGTTCCAATAAAACTTTATTTACAAAAGCAGGCAGTGAGGCAGATTCCTTTGAGAAAGGGGAAGACCTTCACGAATGTCATCTTCCAGGAACTCCCAGGTTGGATTCTAGTTATCTGTTTATGACTGGCTTTCTCACCAGACTATGAAGTTGTTTTTTTTTGTTTTTTTTTTTTAGTTTATTTATTTATTTTGAGAGAGACAGAGACAGAGTGAGTGGGGGAGGGGCAGAGAGAGGGAGAAAGGATCCCAAGCAGGCTCTGCACCATCAGCCCAGAGCCCTACGAGGGGCTCGAACTCACGAGCTGTTGAGACCACGCCCTGAGCTGAAACCAAGAGTTGGACGCTCACCCGACCGAGCCACCCAGGCGTCCCCAGACTATGAAGTTCTTAAGGGCAGGGAATATATCCCCCCCTTTTTTTTCAGATTGAAACTAAGTGAACAAGCATATACAGCATAGTATGCCCCACAGGAATAATTCATAAGGATTCCAACATTGCCCAAGTTAATATGAGAGTGGAATTGTTGCTTCAGATGCCTATGGGGCCCAGGCAGGGAACGCAGGCAATGGAGTTCAGGTAGGTGGCCAGTCAGGTAGGTGCTGTGACAAATTGGAAAGGGCACCTCCCTTCTAAAAGGGTGGTCTCCGTTAGCTCTAGCTGTGAGGAGATTGTTGCCTACAGAATTCTGATCCGGTGCTGATAGACTTCATTGATTTTTAAAGAAAATCCCACAATCAGATGTTCATGAGAAATCTCCCAATCTTCCAATGTTGACAACTCATTCAAAAATTGAAAAAGCAAAACATTAGGGGCCAAGTAAACAGGATTGTGGGCTCATTCGTTCGGAGGCCCCCAGTGTGTAACCTCTGACGTAAAGAATTCCGTTTTCAAATTTGCTACATCTTTCTTTTTTTTTTTTAAGGTGAAAAATGCTGGAACTAATATGTTGAAAAAAAGAACTTTACAGGAAGTTTTAAGAGTAATACAATGAACTCCCCTCTACCCTTCACCTGGATCCAGTCTCAATCATCTTAAGATCTCTGGATTCCGGTGCGCAGAAAGCACTGGAATGTGGAGTTACTAAATGAATGCCCTGAGGAAGAATAAGCAAACCGTGCTGTGCCAAGTTCCTGTACGTTAAAATCACAGCTGGAGATGAATACTGGGAAATAGGGAGAGGGGAGAAATGCACCCGACTCAAGGATGGGCGCAAAGAAGGAACGAAGACAGAACAGACCAAGAGATTACATGGACCACATGTTTATTTTGCCCGCTGAATGCTTGCTTTATTTTATTTCATATCGGTTTTTGGCTTGGCTTATTTTATGTAGCAAGAGAAACAGACAAATCACCAGGAGCCCAGGTGAATACCACACCAGAATGAAACAGACCAGGCACGTGGATAGCATACTTCCAACAAAACCTTACTAGTTCGCTCGTCGCCCGTTTTGCAGTTTGGGCTTATTTAGACAAGCTAGGCTAAATTTCATCTTGGCGTTATTAATTCTATGAGAAAGTGTACTAAGCAAATGAACAGTATAAGCAGGGGAAATGTTGAATATTTGCTCTAGGGAGAGCAAAAGCAAATGAACAGCTTTAAAATCCTTTCTAATTATGTTGATGTGCTGAACTTTTGTCTAATTATTATGTTCCTTGAAAACTGAGTAGAAATTTTTTTTTCCTAAACCATATTTTAAAAGCGCTGGGGGGAAATGTGACTTTAACATAAAGATGAACACTTCAGGGGCAAAAGACTGGGGGCGCCTGGGTGGCTCTGTCTGTTGAGTGTCGGATTTCGGCTCAGATCATGATCTCATAGTTCGTGAGTTCCAGCCCCACATTGGGCTCTGTGCTGACAGCTCAGAGCCTGGAGCCTGCTTCAGATTCTGTGTCTCCCTCTCTCTCTGCCCGCCACCCCCACCCCCCCGACCCCCGCTCACGCTCTGTCTCTCTCTGTCTCTTGAAAATAAATAAACATCAAAAAAATTAATATATATCCGGGGCAGAAGACTCGCACATTGCCAGTTTACTTTCAGGTAAATACAAAATGTAGCACGTCAGCTTTTCTTTTAAATAAACAGTGAGCTAATTACAAAGATTATTATTTGCTAGAGAGCTTCATCAGATTCCTTCCTCCCTCTTCCGCCAGCTGAAGTCTGCCCATTTGCAGCTAACGATAGCATTAGCTACCACGAGGAGCACTTTTTATATGCCAGACTTGGTGTTAAGTGCATTCATGCATAGTCTTGTTCAATTCACCATTGGGCTAGCAAACAAAACAAAGTAAGCCTTCTCATCAGCTTGACTTTATTGACAGGAAAACTGAAGCTCAGAGGGGTAAGAATCCACATCAAGATATGAATCCACACATACAAGGCCCCCGAAATATACCAGTATTACATTATGATGTACTGCAGAGCCAGATAAAACCTGCCCAAAGTCAAAACCAATGTGTCAGGAAAAATGTTGTGAAAAACCATGGTGATTTGGACATGCAGAATTAACCAAACTACAATCCAGTTTGGGGGTACTTGGTAGATACTTAAGCTTTTGTAAGTTTAGGAAGTAAACATCCTTTTGATAAGGCCTGCCTAGTTGGCTAGAATCACAATTCATCACGGTATGCTTCACTTTATCCAACAGGTATGTGCGTACAAAATTGTGTAAATCTAAGTGTTAAAAATAGTAATGGAAAAAGGGATCCTTTGAATGCTAAATCTTTTTTTTTTTTTTAACGTTTATTTATTTTTGAGACAGAGCATGAACGGGGGAGGGTCAGAGAGAGGGAGACACAGAATCTGAAACAGGCTCCAGGCTCTGAGCAGTCAGCACAGAGCCCGGACGCAGGGCTCGAACTCACAGACCGCGAGATCATGACCTGAGCTGAAGTCGGCCACTTAACCAACTGAGCCACCCAGGCGCCCCTTTTGAATGCTAAATCTAATCTTAGGGCAAATGCTTTCTTAAAAGAGAACAAGCTTTTCTTGTTTGTGACCAGTCTGAAAATTAACAGGTTCCTCTATTAGGCCACGGTAACGTTCTAGGAGTGCTGACATGGTAACAGAGCGACAACGTAGACTTCTTGAAAATGGCCTACAGCAATAGTTCTCAAACTATCTTCCACAGACCCTAGGAGGAAGAGAGATCCACAAAGACAAAACTATTCTCACCATAATTCTAAAACTTTTTTTTATTTACATCAGTCAATATTTGCACTGATGATGTGAAAGCAGCGGTAGGTAAAACTGCTTGTGGCCTGAATCTCTACAAGGCAGCAGCACCAAACTGTGTTATTAGTCATTATATTCTTTACTACCACATACTCATGATAAAACAAAACAAAAGAAAAATCATTTTCACCTAAGAATATCCTTATAAAATAGTAGAAATTAATATTATTAAATTTCATTCCTTGAGTACACAACTTTTTAATACTGTGTGTGACAAAATGGGAAGTACACATCAAGCACTTCTGCTATGTGCCAAAGTACAACAGTTGATCCCAGAAAACACTCATGTGCTTGTTTGAGTTACCAGCTGAACTAGCCACGTATGATACTGAATGCCATTTGCACTTAAATGAACAACAAACTATCAATATTCAAACTTTTCTCAAATATATAAAAAAAAATGAGTCTGTCCCAAATACCCAACTGACAGTGTTTGTTGCCCAAATGAAACTTGTTTCTTACTACCTTGAGTTTAACAGCTTATATGGTAGTTATATTAACAAATGTGATTTTTTTTATATCATAATGACATTCTATTTGATATTAATAATGGAATTTTTAAAATGTCAACATTTGGAAGATTTGTATAACTCGGTAAATCAACATTTCCTAAATGACAAACATTTAATGTAACAAAATCATACATGGGTAAAATATCCAACCAAAGGGCATGATAAACCAATGGATTTTAATGCAATAGAGTATAAAAGTTCACCAATATGGTTTCAGATGCCACACTGTACATAACCTTCAAGAATTACAACTTGCTAAGTCTTGGTGTAGCATCAAAAAAGAATGGTATTTGAAAAGGCAATTAAAATAGTCCCTGCTCCAACTATATATCTGTGTGAGGCCAGACTTTGCTCATATACATCAGCCAGAAAACACATTTGGTTGCCAAAGCCGAAATGAGAGTCTAGCTATTTTCTATCAAGCCAGACATTGAAGAGATTTAAGAAAATGTAAAATAATGCTACTACTACTCTTCCTACTACTTTTGGGGGCGGGGGCGCAAAGCTATGTTTCATTAAAATTATTATTTATATTCAGAAGTAATGGGTTCATGGTTATTTTTAAATAAGTTGATAAGTGGATGTTTTAAGATTTTCTCAGCTTTAATTTCTGATATGCTAAATTTCACAGATCTACATAAACAACACTCTTCTGAGGTAAGAGCATAAAGGAGTCCTGAGACCAAAAACATTTGAGAACTGCTGTTCTGTAGAAACATTACATTGATCTTCCCACAAGGCAAACTGCAAATGACATTTTACAGTACCTCTGAAGTACAAAGGGCAAAGCGTCTTTTAAGCGCACATCAGATTATTCAATTAAAAAAAAAATCCCACACTGCATTAAGTGGATATCACAAAGGAACAAATCCCTGTTAGTGGTGAAATGAGAAAACTGATCTGGATTCTAGCATAGACCCTAACAGTCTGTCTAAACATTAGTCCTCCTGTCTTCAAAATGAGATCCGAGTAGCCTATTTTTAGATTGCTTCCCATGGTCGATTCTCTGATTCTAATCAGGGACCTCTAGACAGTGGCCCACAGGCTCCATCTGGCCTTCAGACTGATTGGCTGTCCCGGTATTTAGAGAAGTGCCCCAGGAAAATAATAGGTTGGAGCCGAGTGAGACGCTTTCCTTTCAAAAGGCGAATTGATTTTCAGTCGCAGCCCAATCCAGCCCGCCAGACTTGTCCCTACAGATATCTGCATTTGCAACTTCTGGAATGAAGGGCCTCTGAAACCCGTTTCAAATCTCAAACTGCGTAATTTGGTTCCAGAGGCAGAGTGTCTGGCTTTCTTACCCACCCTGCCACTTGTGGGCTGTTTGGTTAGGGGCAAGTTAACTTCACTGAGCCTCAGTTGCTTCATTTGCAAAACAGGAGAACACTACTGACCTCAAAGGGCTGTTCTGAAGCTTAACGAGGTGTTGCTTGAGAGAGCTTACAGAGTTCCTGGCACTGGACGGTACTAATTATTCTCAGCAGAGCTCATAAAGAGAGTATGCCCTAGAATTCCCCCACCCACCTTACCAACTCCCTTTTCCCACTAGCTGACGACCGCACTCCCCAGGGTGACGCTTACTCCCGCACCAACTCCCAGATTGCACAGTTCCACATCCGAGGAAGACACACAGGACCCCCTCGCCCTCAGACTTCTACTTCTCCTTTCCACTCTAAACCTCTTCTGAGCCCCCAGCCTGTACCGGGTTCCTACACGACCACAGCTCTGCACCTTGGCCAGACCACTGACCACTCCCCCCAGCCTCTTCTGGCCATCCCGGATCACTAAGGCTCCCTTTCCCTCAGACCGGAGGCCACCATGGGTCAGGAAGTGGTGGTCCAGGGCTCTCCGGCCTAGGATTCTGTCCGGGGAAGCTTCAGGAGAGGTGAAAGAATAACTGCCCGACCGCCCGGAGGGGCCCACGGACACTCACCGTCCATCCCTAGAGGCGGCGGTTCCGGGTGCTCGAACCGGAAGCGGCCCCTACACTGTTTGCAGTTCCCCTGGTTACTGCGGGGTTCCGGACCAATGGCGGTGGAGATCCAGGGACTGAGCCCGCCCCCAAAGGGAGTGACGTCGCATCGGCGCTCTGGAACTCCTCCTCGGATCTCTAAGTCCATCCCGCCTCTCAGGGCTGCCGAAGGTTGTGCGCAGGCGCGCTGGAGGGCCTTTAGTGTCCTGGTGCGCAGGCGCCGGGGGAGCTGCCCACCGAAGTAGCAATGGACGCGCTTGAGTCGTTGTTGGACGAGGTGGCCCTCGAGGGGCTTGATGGCCTGTGTCTGCCTGCGCTGTGGAGCCGTCTGGAGACGCGAGTGCCGCCCTTCCCCCTGCCTTTGGAGCCCTACACGCAGGAGTTCCTGTGGCGGGCCCTTGCCACGCACCCGGGCATCAGCTTCTATGAAGAGCCTCGAGAGCGACCCGACCTCCAGCTCCAGGACCGGTCAGCGGCCTGGTCCTGCGGCGGGCGGGCGAGAGGGCGGGCGCGGAGCCCGGGGTCCGATGGCTCTGGGAGGGGCCCAGGTTCTGACGGGAGAGGGTGGGAGATAGGAGTGGAGCCCGGGGAGGACCGTGAGTCGTGGGGCGGGGGTGGGGGGGGGGTGGGGGGGGTGGGGAGGCCTGGGTGTAAGGCTGACTGGGGGTTCCTCGGGCCTGGTAGAGCCCGGGCGTTCGATGGAGTTGAGGGTTATCTCATGATGTCCCATTATGTCCGTGTGGGTGTTGGGTGGTGGTGAGCAGGACCGGCGGGATATTCTTCAAGTTTCAAAGAGTACTCTTCTTCCGTAGTGGTTAAGAGGTGAGTTCAAACCAAGGCTGGAGACCGATGAGTTCAACCACCCTTTCTGGGGCATTCGTTCAGTGCTTGACTGGAGAGCCTAAGTCAATTAGACATCTGCATAACAGCAACCTTAATAATAATAATAATAATAATAATAATAATATAATAATAATATAATAATAATAATAATAATAATAATAATAATGGCTAGCATTTATGGAGTGCTTATTTTTGGCCTAGTACTATACCCTAAGATCCTGTTCTGGGAGCTTCAGGAGACTGAACTCACTTGATCCTCAGCAGTAGGTACTGTTATCTTCCCCATTTTGCAGAGGAGGAAACTGAGCCTTCGATTAAGTAACCTGTTCAACGGTTACAAAGATTATAAGTGACTCACGTGTTGATTTGAACGCAGGCCATCGGTCTGTAGCATCTGTGCTCTAAAGGCATATTGTGAGAAGTTCCCAGAGGTAATACTGTCCAAAACAGGACTTAAAGACTGGATTTAGGTGGGCACTTGGCAGAGTATTCTGGACAGGAAACCGCACATGTGAAGCCTGCAGGAGGAGAAATATGTTAAGTTTGGTTGAAGTGTAGGATTGGAGGTGGGGAATGAGGAATAATGTTTGGCACATGTATGCTTGTTGTGAGCCGGGACTGTTCTAAGATCCTGACATAGAGTGAGTTATTTAATTTTTACAAAAGCCTTAGAAGAGAAGATTGAGGCACAGAGTGTTTAAGTGACTTGTTTAAGATCATCTGCTAGCAAGGCCAGAACCCCCAATTTGAATCCACGAAGTCTGGGGTACAAAACCCACTCTGCCCTTCGCTCAGTTGGACTGGAGAGGGATTTGGGTGGTCTTTTAATCCACTTAAATAGCTTATCCTTTATCGAAAGGGTAGTTAGAAGCCACTGAAAGGCGAGTCAGACTAGGGGCAAAGTGTGAAGTTGAGAGATTTTAGTAATCCAGCCACAAACAACCAATCGTGGTTTTGCTTACCAGGGCACAGGTGAAAATAAGAGAAGCAGGTGGGATGAGAACCTATGAAACCAGAATAAAGAGGATTGGGTGACTGGATGTGGGGTATAAGGAGAGGTGGGAGTCAGGGATGATTCCTCTGGTTCCTGATATTTGGGTACCTGAGTGAATACTGATGCCCTGCCCTGTTGGTAGGGAACACAGAAGGGCAGCACAGTGGTTGAGTCTTGGGGGAGGTGGGGAAGATGTTGAACGTACTTTGAGACACGTGGAGTTTGAAGTTCCTTTGGGTGACCCTAGTGGAGATTCTGTTTAGTAAACATGTGGCTTCATGCGGGGCGGGGGAGGGGGGAGCAGGCCAGAGAGGAGTCATCCCGTATGGTTGGATGTTTAAGTTGTAGGCCAGGATTCTCCCTGGAGGCCTAAGACATGGCCCTGAGGTGCACCTACGTGGAAGGGCTGGATGAAGGACTAGGAACCTTCCAAGAAGCCTGGGAAGGTGTGGCTGGAGAAATGGAGGGTAGCAGTTCAGAGTGGTGTCCTGGCAGATAGATGGCAGATGTGACTGGGGGTTGGAGGGTTACGCAGTGTAGAGATCACACAGAAGGCAAAGGAGGAAAGGGCCAATAAGCTTAAGTGGGATTTAGCCTCAACTGGACTAGAGGAGGATGTGAGCGAGGTTTGCAAGGAAAGCTTAACAAAGTTGGCTGACTGGATAAAGGAAGAAACCCAAGTCAAAGATGTCTCCATGACATTGATACGACACAACTGGGAGAGAGTGGAGAGGAGGGACTTTATTGGCGGCGGGGAGAGGCAGTTATAACTTTGCCTTTGATCTCCTTGAATTTGAGGCGTTTGGTAGACAAGCGAAGATACAGGGTCAGTGTTTGGAGGGAAAAGACAGGACGTAGGATCCCAAGGTGAAAATTGTTAACGTACAGGCACCAGATTTGAAGGGAAACCAAAAGGCCACGACTTGGGCCAGTAGGATGGTTCTGGTTCCAGCATTCAGCTTCTTAGGGTGGATTTGGGGGACCCTGGGAAGGCCTGTGTTCTTTGCGTTAAAAAGGCAGGAATGCTGCTCTAATCTGCATTTGCAAAGTGGGAAGACTGAGTGAGCACATTCTCTCTCTCTCTCTGGTCTCAGCAGGAGGTTGTCAGAAGAATGTGGCCCAGTATGTACTGTTTCCGGAGCTGATTTGTGGTTTGGTATTTGTGCCTTCCCTCTTGTAGATACGAAGAGATTGACTTGGAAACCGGAATTTTGGAGTCCCGGAGGGATCCAGTCGCTTTGGAGGACGTCTACCCCATTCACATGATTTTAGAGAATAAAGATGGCATCCAGGGCTCTTGCCGGTACTTTAAGGAGAGGAAAAACATAACCAATGACATCAGGACCAAGTCTTTACAGCCCCGCTGTATGATGGTGGAGGCCTTTGGCAGGTAACTGATCTGCACCGTCAGAAACTCATGGGAATCCTCCTGCTTTGGAGTCGGGTGCACAGTCAGAGCGCTGAGTCTCGTCAGCCCTTTACGAAGCCTCTGCCTTCTTCACTCAGCTCATTTTGCTCAGGGACCTGCCTTTCTCTTTTCCTCGTGTCCACAGTCCTGGCACGGTTGGGCAGAGCAGGAGGCTATCATTTGGATCACTCTTTTTTTTTTTTTTTTATGTGTTATTTATTTTTGAGAGAGAGCACAAGCGGCAGTCGGGGAGGGAAAGGGGAGGGGGGAACAGAGGCTCTCAAGTGGGCTGTGCGCTGATGGCAGCGAGCCCAGTGTGGGGCTCGAACTCACAAACCATGAGATCGGGACCTGAGCTGAAGTCAGCCACTTAACCACCTGAGCCACCCAGACGTCCCCTGGATCACTCTCTCGTCCCCTGGATCACTCTCTCGTAGGGACTGGGCCCCCTGCTGCCCAGCGGTCCTTTCCTGAGTCTCCGGCCGGACCCCCGGTTTCCCCGAGTGGTCCATTCCACCTGTTACCTTCTAAGCCTAGCCCCACTCCCACCTCCCTCCCCGCTTCACAGAACAGGGAGAAGCTGCCAGTGTGAACTCTCCTGACTTCCATCTTCAACTTGCAGCTGTTACGTGTCTCTTCCTCCCCCACCCCCACCCCCCAGCTCAGAGGTGACCAGAAACCATGTCACCAGGACCAGGCCCTGTCTAGGGCCTCCCTCTGCTTCTCTTCCTCCTCCTCTGCCCATCCCCCTTCCCGCCCCCCAGCCCAGCTCCCTGTACCTCCTGCTCTTTCCTGCCTCTCTCAGGAAGCTCATCTTTCTCCATCATTTTCTTTCTTTCTTTCTTTTTTTTTTTTTTTTATGTTTATTTGTTTTGAAAGGGAGGGGCAAAGAGAGAGGGAGACAGGATCCAAAGCAGGCTCTGTGCTGACAGCAGTAAGCCCGATGCGGAGCTCAAAGTCACAAACCTCGAGGTCATGACTTGAGCTGAAGTCAGATGCTTAACCAACTAAGCCACCCAGGTGCCCCTTCTCCGTCATTTCCAACTTTTGGCCTTTCTGCTGGTACTGTCTCCTCAGCCCTAACGTGACTCACACAGCTTACAACAGGACCTTCTCTTGACCTCAGATCCCCTGTGACCATAGATCTCTCTTTCTCTCTGCCGCTTGTAGGACCAAGCTTCCCAGAAGAAATAGCCACTCTCACTCTTTGTCCCCTTCACCTCTGCCCTCTCAGTCCTGATGTCTGACTTTATTACTTCACCGAAATCTTATCCCTGAAGATTCCTAGTAACGAGCCTGTGGACACTGTAGGGCCCTTAACCTCCTTGCCCCCTCCGCCCCATCAAGGACTTGTAAAGCTTTTGTCCCATGGCTTCCTGCTTTATTTTCCTGTTCTAGCCGATCCTTACCAGTTCCCTCATGGACTCCCCGACTTCCTTCCACCCCTTAAATGTTGGGCTGCTCCCCAGGGCTCTGAGTGCTCCCCAGGCGTCTGCCAGGTGCCGTGTGTGAAGTTACAGTAACCTCTTCCTCAGTGCGCCCACAAGTCAGAGCATCACTCTCCTTCACCCCAAACTTGCCTCCTCTTCCATTTCCTGCCCCTTTTGTGTCTTCCCTCTGCTCCGGAGGATTCCCACGCGCCTGCCGTGTAAGACGCAAACTTGGGCCCCTTCTCTCTTTCTACGTTCAGCTGGCCACCGAGTCCTGTGGACTTGACCTTCTGACGTTTTCTCAAACGCCCTTTGGGCTCAAAATAGTACAATAGTCTCTTATCTCCCTTCTTACTGTCTCTCCTCTTCGGAACTTTCCACACTGCATGGAACATTTTTCTCTAAGATGGACTTGCGGTGGAAAGTGCCTTGGTCACTCAGGACAGATATCAGACTGGCCGCATGTCCCCCACAGACATGCTTTGTTTAGCCAGCATGGTGGTTTGTTTGTTTTCAATTTTATTTCATTGCTAATATTTAAAATCTGGATTTCTGCCTCCTCTTAAAAACATTACAGGATCCATGGGGCGCCTGGGTGGCTTGGTTGGTCAAGCCTCTGACGGCAACTCAGGTCATGATCTCCTGGTTTGTAAGTTCGAGCCCCGCCTCGGGCTCTGTGCTGTCAGCAGAGTGCTTTGGATCTTCTGTCTCCCTCTCTCTCTGCCCCTCCCGACTTGTGCTCTCTCTCTCTCTGGGACTGTGATTTTCCCTTGGTATTTAGGCCAGAACCATGAGCCATGTCCCACCTAGTGCTGCCCACCCTGCTGAGTGGCCCATCAGGCTCCATATGCCTACCCGCTGCCCACCCAGCTCTCCCCCCATAGCCCTCTCTGTGCTTTGGCCCGAACACGCCGGGCTAATCTTACTCAGGGCTGCAACACATGTTGTTCCTTTTGCTTAGAGTCTTCTGCCTTCAGGACTCCTGGGGGGCTCGGTTGGTTAAACGTCTGACTCTTGATTTCGGCTCAGGTCATGATCTCACGGTTCGTGAGATCGAGCCCCTATTCGTCGGACTCTGAGCCGACAGCGCGGAGCCTGCTTGGGATTCTTTGTCTGCCGCTCCCCGACTCACGCACACTCCTCTCTCTCTGTCTCTCTCTCTGTCTCTCTCTCTCTCTCTCTCTCAAATAAATAAACTTAAAAAAAAAATTCTGCTTCAGATCTTCACATCTCCACCCTCTTCTCTTCATTCAGCCTTGGACTTGGCTCCTCAAGAAGTATGTCCCTGTTGCCCAGACATCATCGTATTACTCACGTCAGTACCAAAAATGGTCTTCAGTGTTTATTTACGTCACTCTTTCCATACCAGACTGTAACCTTGAGGGCGGAAACTCTTGTTTGTTCATGGCTGTATCCCTAGGATCTAGACTATGCCTGGCACCACATCGGCTCCTGAGAGTGCATGTTGACTGACTGACTATCCTGTTGGTCTGGAAGTTCTAACCCCTGACCTGTGGCATGGCATCCAAACTCCCTGGACGGCACTGCCAGGCCTTTTGGGATGTGGACTCGCACTGACCTCTCGGGCTCTCCTTCCTTCTGCTTTCCAGCCTGCGACCCCACACCAGGCTTCCCGGCCGGGCCATTTGCCCCCAGGACAGGCGCACTGCTTCATGCCTCCAGAAACTTGCAGGTTCTGCTTCCTTGCCCTTCACCGCCCCCGCCCCCAAGCTTAGTGCTCACTCAACACCCCCTCCTGTGAGAGCGTTCCCTAGTCACTGTGCGTGTGCTCCGTTCACACGCGCAGCTTAGATGGAATTGGGCTCTGGACGCATGCCATTTCCTGGGTGCTCTCTGGCAGCTGTTGGATCATAGCATAATCGCTCACTTTCTGGACTTCCTCCTCCAGTGGACTGTGAGCTCCTTGAAGGTGGACACCGCTCTTACCTATCTTGGCATCTCTGGTACTTTACATTGTGCTTAATCAGTATTTGACATCCTGTCTGGTGACCACACTCAGCATTTTAAGCCTAGCAGGAGTCCCTTAGTCAGCTAATTGGAACTGTCGGGATTATGATAGTGCAGTGTAGTAAACAAATCTGAGCCTGTGCGAAAAGCAGCAAACCTGTTCCCCGGTTTTCCAGCTTTCTTTTCCCAGCTGGCCTCTTCCAGTTTGACTTAATGAACCTGTTTCGGACGAGAGAGCAAAGGTCCTAAGTCTGTGATGTGCAGACACAGGAAGTGGACTCTTTCATGGGTGTTCGCAACCATTCTCTCTGAGGATGGATTCTGCCGACTTCCATGACTCTACAGAAGACTTATTTTAGGTCACAAACAGTGTAAGGTTAAAAGGAAGACAACCTCTTCTTTCATCTTTGCCCCAGTTGGTGGTAGAAGTGAAACCAGCCAGTGTGGGGTAGGAAGAAGGAGAACCGTCAGCCTGAGGGATGTGATAGAAGAAATCCGTTTCTCTGCCGAGTCTCCATCACTTAAGTCTGAGGCTCCACCCACTGGGCCTCATCTGCTAATTTAAGCCGACATCTTGGGCAGATTGGCCCACTCCATTCACATACTCTTGGGGTCCAAGCCCTGCAGCAGAGATCCCACGAGGGTGTGCTGGCAGAGAACCCCTCACTCACTCACTTCTTGGCATCAAGATACCCCCACTTGGAAGCGCTCCCTTTCCCAGATGAATGCATCACTGAGGGTCCCTGTATAAGAACTCATGGACTACCAACCCCTCAAATCTGGGCCAGCATCTAATTCTTCTTAGCTCTGTTGTTTACACATCTAACCACAAGGCCTGTCTCCCATCACGTCACTCAGTCTGAAATGCCTTGCTAGGACGTATTCTTGGCCTCTTTATTATTTTCACACCTCAAGTCACTAGGAGGAGCTGACGATTCTTCCAGGGTCTGGTCTTCCAACAGAGTACAAATCCGCTGATTAGCCAGTTCGGTACAGACCTACCTCGTCGTCCTGCACTTCACAGATACTGCGTTTTTTAGAAATTGAAGGTTCGTGGGGCGCCTGGGTGGCGCAGTCGGTTAAGCGTCCGACTTCAGCCAGGTCACGATCTCGCGGTCCGTGAGTTCGAGCCCCGCGTCGGGCTCTGGGCTGATGGCTCGGAGCCTGGAGCTTGCTTCCGATTCTGTGTGTCTCTCTCTCTCTCTGCCCCTCCCCCGTTCATGCTCTGTCTCTCTCTGTCCCAAAAATAAATAAAAAACGTTGGAAAAAAAAAAAAAAAATTTAAAAAAAAAAAAAAGAAATTGAAGGTTCGTGACAACCTTGCGTCAAGCAAGTCTGTTGGCACCATTTTTCCCAGCAGCATTTGCTCGCTTCGTGTCTCTGTATCACATGTCGGTCATTTTCTTAATATATTTTCTTTCCTTTTCTTTATTTTTTTTTTAATGTTTGAAAGAGAGACAGAATACAAGCGAGAGAGGGGCAGAGAGAGAGGGAGACACAGAATCTGAAACAGGCTCCAAGCTCTGAGCTGTCAGGACAGAGCCCGGCACGGGGCTCGAACTCACAAATTGTAAAGACCATGACCTGAGCTGAAGTTGGACGCTTAACCAACTGAGCCACACAGGCGCCCCAATTTTCTCAATATTTTGAACTTTTTCGTTCAAATATATTCAAATATATTTTGAATTCGTTCAAATATATTTTTGTTCAAATATATTCGTTATGGTGATCTGGGATCGGTGATTACAGTTTGGCGAAGGTTCAGATGATGGTTCGCATTTCTTAGCAATAGTATTTTTTAATTAAGGTACACACATTGGTTTTTTTTTGGACATAATGTCATTGCACACTTAATACACTATAGTATAAACATACTTTTATATGCACCGGAAACCAGAAACTTTATTTGACTAGCTTTATTGTGATACTTGCTTTATCACAATATTTGCTTTCTCGCGATGGTCTAGAATTGAACCCACAACATCTCTGAGGCGTGCCTGTATTTTTGACTCTGAAGCTTATCTGTCCAGTTCAGTAGGCTAGTTTGCTCACTTAACAAATACTCACAGAGCCCCGACTATGCACTACAATCATACTAGGCACTGAAGGTGTCCTAGTGAACAGGTCAGTACCATGTGCCTACTTTTTTTTTTTTTTTTTTTTTTTTTAAATTTTTTTTTTCAACGTTTTTTATTTATTTTTGGGACAGAGAGAGACAGAGCATGAACGGGGGAGGGGCAGAGAGAGAGGGAGACACAGAATCAGAAACAGGCTCCAGGCTCCGAGCCATCAGCCCAGAGCCTGACGCGGGGCTCGAACTCACGGACCGCGAGATCGTGACCTGGCTGAAGTCGGACGCTTAACCGACTGCGCCACCCAGGCGCCCCACCATGTGCCTACTTTTATGGCACTTAAATTTGAAGGGAGAAGATGGACAAGAATGTCTGCCAAAAAAAAAAAAAAAATGACCTTTAAAAAAAATTTTTTTTACGTTTATCTACTTTTGAGAGAGAGAGAGACAGAGCACGACTGGGGGAGGGGCAGAGAGTGAGGGCGACACAGAACCCGAAGCAGGATCCAGGCTCCGAGCTGTCAGCACAGAGCCTGATGCGGAGCTCGAACTCACCAACCATGAGATCATGACCTGAGCCAAAGTCAGACGCTCAACTGACTGAGCCCCTGAGGCATCCCCGAAATACGACCATTTTTAAGAGTGCCGGGTGCTGTAAAGAATATGACAATGGCCGGGTAGGGGATAGCTGGGGCTACACTTTCAGGAAGGCCCGAGGAGGTCATGTCTAAGCAGTAGCCCTAATAATGAGAAGGAATCCGTCACCTACAGATTCGGGGAGGGGCCCGGGCAGAGGAAGCAGCTCATTTGAGGACCAGCAGGGCCATGGAGGGTGCGTCAGATGTACCAGGCCCTGCTGGGGAGTTTGGGCTTTGGTCTGAGTGTCCTGACGAGACCTCGGAGGGCACCACATAAGGAGAACACAAGGTTGGCTCTGTTCACCCCAAATGCTGCAGTTTGGACACTGAAAGCGCCTTAATGGGGGGGATTGTAAAGCTGTAAGAAGCAGCACAAAATGATGATTCTCTAAGGTTCAGGGTTTTGTTTGTTCTTTTAAGTTTGTTTATAAATAAGTGTGCAGGGGAGGGGCAGGGTGAGCAACAATCCCAAGCAGGCGTCATGCTCTGCACTGAGCCTGACGTGGGGCTCGATTCCATGAACCGCGAGATCATGGCCTGAGCGAAAACCAAGAGTCTGATGCTTAACTGACTGAGCCACCCAGGCACCCCCTGTTTTTTCATATTTTCTTCAAATCACTTAAAGTTATTTCTTCTGTGTGGTCGTTTCTGATCCGCAGGTGGGGAAAGAGACTGATCATCGTCGCCTCCCAGGACATGCGGTACAGGGCCTTGATAGGCTTGGAGGGTGACCCCGACCTGAAGCTCCCTGACTTCTCCTACTGCATTTTGGAGCGGTTGGGCCGGTCCCGGTGGCAAGGCGAGCTCCAGCGTGACCTCCACAGCACTGCTTTCAAGTAAGGGGATGATTCGCTTGACAGGGCTCCCTGATGATTGTGCCCTGCCTCCCAGCCTGTTGACCTACCTCCTTCCCAGTTCCTCTCAGCCCTGCCACTGGGGCAGTCTGCAACCTATGCTGACTGGGAGTGCAGGGCTTTGTGTATGAAGAGACCCTGGAGTGGTCCTATCATTTAGTATCTAAACCAGACATTTTGAGAGTGGAGAGTGGGGCCCCAGGGCAAGGCCAAGGCAGTGGTCATAAATTGGGACCGCCGGGCAAACCAGGATGTATAGTCCCCCTAGTTATTGGCCACTACAGGATTGGGCACCTGTATTTGATGGTGTCATCGCTAACCCTCATCGTCGCCCACCCCACCGTCCGTCCCGTGCCCATTTCCCTGGGCCTCCACCCCCATCCCCCGTCCGCCTCTGCCGGGGACCTCGGCTGTGCTCTTAGGCTGAAGCATGGCTGTTGTTTTCAAGGCCGCTGTCTCACAGTGACTGTCGTCGTAGAGTGGCTGGGTAGGACTAGCCAGTGCTACAGTGTGTGTCTAGCACTGACGTTCAGGTGAGAGGCCCTCTGCGCTGTTGGGAGAAAGCAGCCAGCAAAGCAAAAATGACAGAGCCACGCTCCTCCTCTCCTCCAGGGTTGATGCCGGGAAGCTCCACTATCACCGGAAAATTCTGAACAAAAACGGGCTCATTACGATGCAGTCACATGTGATCCGATTACCCACCGGAGCCCAGCAGCACTCAATCCTCCTCCTCCTGAATCGGTTTCACGTGGACAGGTATAGCGTGTGCACGCCAGAGCACTCCGTTCTGCCCTGCGCGTTAGGCCTTTACAAACCATGGAGGCTAAATCCCAGCACGACTGTAGCTTTTTACTTTTATTGATTTATGTTTTGCTTTTATTTTAGAGAGGACGAGCACACACATACATGCGCAAGCAGGGGAGGGGCAGAGGGAGGGAGAGAATCTTTTAAGTTTTTTTTTAAACATTTATTTTTTTTGAGAGACATAGACAGAGCACAAGTGGGGGAGGGGCAGAGGGAGAGGGAGCCACGGAATCCGAAGCGGGTTCCAGGTTCCGAGCTGTCAGCACAGAGCCCGAAGCAGGGCTTGAACTATGAACCATCAGATCATGACCTGAACCAAAGTCAGGACGCTTGACCGATTGAGCCACCCAGGTGCCCCAAGGGAGAGAGCCTTAAGCAAGCTCCACGCTAAGCATGGAGCCCAATATAGGGTTCGATCCCACAACCCTGGGACCATGATCTGAGGCAAAATCAAGGGTTGGATGCTCAACCAACTGAGCCACCCCAGGTGTCCATGACTATAGGTTTTTTTTCTTTTTTTTTTTTAACTATTTATTTATTTTGAGAGAGAGAACATGAGCACAAATGGGAGAGAGGGACGGGGGGTGGGGAGAGAGAGAGAGAGAGAGAGAGAGAGAGAGAATCTTAGACTCCACACTCAGTGAGGAGCCCAACGCGGGGCCTGAACTCATGAACCATCAGATCATGAACCAAAGTCAAGAGCCAGACGCTTAACCTACTGAGCTACCCAGGTGCCCTAGACTATAGCTTTTTAAAAGAGATTTACTATCTATTTTTGATTGTGAAAATAAGTCATGCTGATTTAGAAATTTGGACATTATATTGAAGAAGGAAAAAAAATTCCTGTAACCCTATTGCCCGGCAATAGGGACTGTTAACATTTTGGTGAAATTTGGGGGGGGGGAGTATAAAAATAAAAACAAATCAGTCAAATCAGATTTGTTTTGGTGACAGAATTGAGATTGAATTGTATCCGATTTAAAATTGGCATGTTTTTCCAACACGCAACTCTCATAATCAGCCTAGATGGTGAGATGTGGAGGTTGTGCTGAGTGATCACCGTGCATGACGTTGCTATTTAGCCTCGGGTCCTGGTCCAGCCAGTATAGCAAGGTGGTGAGATGTGTACATTCCCTTCTGAGGATGAGGGTTTCTGGGAGTGAGTCTCTGACTCCTTCCTGCTCCCTGTTGGGGTGACTGCCTGGCATAGGAATGGGGGAAAGCAGTGTTCCACCACGCTTGAGACAGGCCTCAGCCTGCCCTCCGGCACCTCATGGCCTCCTTGGTGAGACGTCCAGAGACCAGGGTAGGGAAGGATCGAGCTGGAGTAGGCCTTGGAAAAGGTGGCCCTCGGGTGAGTGAGCGGGAGCCCCCGAGCGCCTGGCCACCTGTGCTCCACAGTGGAGTCGGGCAATGTCACGGAATCCTTGAGAGGCAGTAGGCAGGCCCTTCCTTTCCCTGGACCACAGGGAATGACTCTGACTCTCCCCTAGCCGAACGACAGAGACCTTGCCCATTACCAGTGGCCAGGCATGCTGTCCAAATGGGAGGTGAGTGAACACTCAGGATTAAGTATAAGTTTTAAAGTCGACAGTGTCCGCTGCCTAGCACAGGCCTGGGCCCAAAGAAAGTGCTTGATACACATGTAGGCAGACTGTTGACTAAGGATTTCCAGGAGTAATGATATCACTGCATTCCTGTCAAAATTCCAAATTTGTCGTCAAACCTATATTTTAGGAATCCTACTGGAGAGAGAATCATGCTTCTACAGTTTGCATTTTATTTATTTAGTCTTACTTTCCACTAGTTAAATACAGTATCACTAGACTCCTACCTGGTGTAGGCGGCAGCTGTGGGTGGAAGAGATTAACAGTGGACTAAGTCAAGATCTGTTTTTAAATCTTTGCCCCTTACTTGGGCAAAGGCACTTGACCTCTCTGAACCACGGTTTCTTCTCCTAGAAAATGGCCAAGACTCAGTGCTTGGTGTTAATTCACATGCAGTAAATATCTGTGCCTTCCTTTATCCTTTCATGTGTTGAGAGGCAGTCGAAGTGGAGAAGTGGGTGCAGACTCCGTATCCCATACATAAGCCCTCCGTGACCCTGAGCTTGTGACCAGTTAAAGTCAAGGTCACCTTCCCAGCTACGCCCTGCCCCCCAGCCTCCCCAGGCACACATAGTCGGGAGCCCTCCGCTCTCTTTCATAGCTTCCTTGGTGGCCATTAGCTTGGAAGCAGTCATTTATGATTCTACACAATAAAAATGAGGTGGGGGGTGGGCTTGATCAGGCCAGTGAAGTCAGAGCAGAGGCCAGCCTTCAGAATCAAAGGCATCATGATACAGCGAACAGAGCGCTGGATGTGGGCAAGGACCTAGGTTCATGTCTTGAGTCTGAAGTTTAGAAAACCTGTTTCACTTCTTTATGAAATAATCCCCTCCTTCACCAAGCGATTTATATAGAAATACCTAAGGTCCTTCCTAAACTTGATGCTATTATAAAAACATAAGGCATTTTGAAGAATCCTTACGGCTGCGGCCCAAAGGTCTAGTTTGTACACGGCCACTACCTAGGTGCCCTTGGCCATGTGACCGAGCCACTCAGAGCCGGTCTCTGCCCCACCAAGTGCGCGTTGTGGGCTGGATGGTGGCCGAGACCGAAGATGAAGGTTCTGTAGTTTGGGATGTGGTCACTGAAGGCTTGCGAGGCACTCTTTAGCAATAGGTTTGACCAGACAAGCTGTTTTGTGTTTCTCACAGGAGGAGCAAATATGACATCCTCATGGAGAAGCTCTCGGGTGTGCTGAGCACACGGAGTAACCAGATGGAGACCCTGGGCAGGCTGCGAGAAGAGCTGGTAAGTGCCCGGGGCCGCCTGTGCTCTGGGCCGGACTGAACTGTGCCACAGCCTGGACATCTTTGTTTAGTGTACCTTGATGGTGGCTTGTAATCAGCCCTGTTCACAGACTTAACCGTCCTTAACCTGGAAGCGAGTGGGATCTTCCTTTGTTCCACAGAAGGAAAAAGTGCCCAGGACTTCATCGAAGGCCTTCCTGCCCTAGGCTGGCTCCCGTTTTCCCCAGGGTTTGCTCGAGGCCCTGCGGTATAAGTTCGTGTGGAATGGTGGACCTGGGTACTTAGGGGTGCTTCTGTGAGCACGCTTCTAATTCCATCACACCGGTTTAATACTGAAATGATAGTGTGACGGCACGGGGAGAGAAGTGCTTACCCACCGGCCTAGTCTCTGGGCCCCGCAGTAGAGTTGGGGGGAGGAGGAAAGCACAGAGGGGGCATGTGGCCTCCAGGCTGATTAGAACGGTGTTCGGCGGAGCCAGCATTAGACGGGGGAGAGAAACAAATTGCCCTGCCAGTTAGACAGCGGAACTTAAACCTGAAGTTTATTTTTTCTTTTTTTTTCTTTTTTTTTTTTTTTTTTTTTTAAATTTTTTTTAACGTTTTATTTATTTTTGAGACAGAGAGAGACAGAGCATGAACAGGGGAGGGTCAGCGAGAGGGAGACACAGAATCTGAAACAGGCTCCAGGCCCTGAGCTGTCAGCACAGAGCCCGATGTGGGGCTCGAACTCATGGACCGCGAGATCACGACCTGAGCCGAAGTCGGCCGCCCAACCGACTGAGCCACCCAGGCGCCCCTTAAACCTGAAGTTTAAAGGCAGCCTGTTTGGGTCATAGTGATTAGCCCACAAAGGACCGTGATTTGGAATCTGATTATCAACATCAGGGTTGGGGCGCCTGGGTGGCTCAGTAGGTTAAGCATCCGACTCTGGATTTCAGCTCGGGTCATGATCTCATGGTTCGTGGGATCGAGCCCCGTGTTGGGCTTCATGCTGAGCTTGGAGCCTGCTTGGGATTCTCTCTCCCTCTCTCTCTGCCCTTCCCTGTCCCTCAAAATAAATAAACATTTAAAAAACCAAAAGACAATAATCCTTGCTCCTTACCTCCTGCATTGGTGAGCGGAGCCCTCATCTCTGATTCCGTCATAGAGGGAAATGGGCCTCTTCTCTATGCTAGATCTCCTCTACGCCCGAGCCCCTCATTTGTTCATTTATTTATTTACAGCTAGAGAGAGCACACGAGCAAGGAAGGGCAGAGGGAGAGAGAATCTTAAGCAGGTTCCATGCCCGACACAGAGCTCGATCTCCTACTCCCGACTGAGATCATGACCTGAGCAGAAATCAGGAGTCAGATGCTTAACCGACTGAGCCACACAGGCCCCCATGCCCAAGTCTCTTTGAGGCAGAGCTTAGGAACTGAGGCCTGGTGGTCAGATTTGGCCTATATGTTGTTAAAAGTACATTTGACCTGGCATTTTTTTTTTTTTTAAACTGAGATTTCACAGCAAATCTAAGTTCCCTGCTTCCTTTGACATATCAGAGGCTCCGTCAAGCCTGGGCCTGCAGTCTCTCCTGATGGCAGTCAGCTAGAGCCAGCTGTGCGCTGGCCAGCCGCCCCTCCGCCCGCCCCCCGCCGGCCCCTTCCTTCCTGCCACCTCTCAGACACCAGGCCCTTGTCATTTGGCATGACATGTGCACTGCTGTTTGTGGTAAGAAATATTTTTCGGTATCTGAGTCTCCATGAAGAGTGGAAAATGAAAGAAAAATACATCTTTCTCTTGAGAGATCCTAGTAGAAATGAAGAAAATCCCTATTTAATAAACAAATCTCTGCCCACATTGTTCCTCATATTTCTTGTCCAGCAGACATCGGTGATTGAAACCCTCCGCCCTACTGGGTCACTCGGGCGTGCGGAGACCGGGCTGGTCGGGTCCCAGGTCAGCACTGCGGACTGTCTAAGTGATACGAATGGACTGTCACAGGATGCTGTTCTCTTATTTCTCCAGCAGATACTTTAGTGAATGTCTGCTTTGAGTCAGAACTGTGTCCTGTACTTCGATGACAAAAATTAGTGAGGATGACAGGTCTCCCACTGTCGTGGAGCAGTCTCACTGGAGAGGCAGACGTGCGAACACATGCTCAGGCTCGAAGGCGCCTCGCAAGGACGCGCTTCAGGGAGCTGGGAGAGGCTTTATAGAGCAAGTTGCAGCTGAGCTGGGCTGTGAAGAAGTGTTCCCAAAGTAGACAGACAAGAAATGGCATCTCGGGCACGGGAGGGTGGCTCCAGCAGGTTGGCAGAGGCGCAGTAACCGAGCCGTCGCCAGGCGGCAGTGTGCTCAGGCAGGAGGAACGGCAATGTGGCTGGAGCGCTAAGAAAGGTCTAGAGCACCGGGCTGGGGGGCTGGTTTGTGGCCTTCAGCCTCGTAAACCGCCGGTGGCAATTCAGAGACGGAGAAGTTACGAGGAGGGAAGAGTGTTTATAGGAAATGAACCTGGCAGAGGAAGAGAGATTGGAGGTGTGGGTGGCAAGGTGGATGCTGTTGACTCTGGCCGGGGGTGATGACCGCTAGAAGGGAGATGTTTTGGAGAGGAGCTAGCAGCGCGGAGTGAGCGCCTGAGGCCAGGACGTGGAGGTGAGTGAAAGGGAAGGAGTCTTGCTGTCCGGCTTGAGTAATGGCTCCTCACTGAAGCCGATGGGGCTGGAGGGCAGGCTCCCGAGAGCAGGGACCGGGGACCAGCGACCGTGCCTGTTTGTTCACTGCTGAAGCCCCACCAGGCGGACGCTGCCTGGCCCATGGTAGGCGCTCAGTAAGTATTTGTGGAATGAGTGTCTGAATAAAGTAGGGAGTTCAGAAGGAGGAACACGTTTGCACGAGGACGAGGCGCATGACAAATTTGATGTTAGGATTTATTGAGTGTGACGGTCTTCTGGGACTTTGACTTAGTGATGTCTCATCGGCAGCCGGAAACAGGCTCAGAGGAAGCGGAGCAGGATTTGGTGAATAATTAGCCAACACGTGAGGTTGATGCCATGAATATGCATGCTGTCCTTTGGGGGGAATGGGAGAGGCTCACACGGCCTCTTTCCCTTGTTGCTGGGCAGATTGTGCGAGACCCTGATGGCAGACCCCCCGGAGGGCAGGACTCCCATCATCCTCTCCCGCGCTTGGGATCGTCCAGGACGTAGGACCCTATGTTAGGGGCTGGGGTTTGATGGATGAGCTTCCGTAGGGTCTTTCCATGATGCCGAGGGCACAGCTAGATTAACAAGAGATCCCATTTACAAGCCGGTGGCTTCGGATGAGCCATATGTGAGTCATCTGTAATTCCTTGATAGCCGTATGTCCTCCTGCCCGAGGGCTGGGGCACTGGCTGCTCTGAGAGTTGATCACATATGTGGTGGCGGCAGCCCGCAGACATTTTGCTCCCTCTCTCTCCCCCAGAGAGTAAGAGGAAACCCGTAAGACTCCACTAAGGGCTCTTAGTGGTAAGTGCCTCCTGTCATTCAGCCCACGGCCTACAGCAGCTGGAACTGGCCTCATGACTCCAGGGGTGGCCAAGTCAATGCTCGTCGCAGCCAGGATGGATTTATGAACAAATGAAACAGGCCGAGTGTAAAAAATGTTTTTGCTCTCGGTATGGATTCAAGAAATATGTAATCCTCCTGGTAACTACTGTAGGAGAAGACGGCACATAACTGGTGACCTTCAACCCCAATGTACCAGAGGCTGATGGGGCCACCGTGCATGGGCCTGCCTGTCGCGGCTCCCTCTGACTGCTGCTCTGAGGACCCGCAGTCCAAGGATTTGTTGCTGGATTTTTTTTCTAGGAGAAGCTAGAACCTGCTTCGTATATATACATACATATATATATATACATATATGTATATATATATATACATACACACACACATATATATGTTTATATACGTTTATATGATAAATATATATACACACAAACGTGCATATGTATGAAATCTCTCACTTTCCAATGTTGGCAAGTAAATCGGTTATTTTCAAAAACATGCAGATGGGAAAGCATGGCCTGCACTGGAGGCTGCACATCAGCCACCCCTGCAGCTGGGGTCACGTAGGGTCATTATGGGCACGTTGCCTTGCAGAGCTGTGAGCGCTGGGGCGCACGTGATCATCCTCACGTTGTGGAAACTTCACTGATAGACTACAATTTTTTTTCTCCTGAATCTTTTTTTCTGTTTGTTCCATTGCCTGTGAGAGGTGTGTGTGTGTGTGTGTGTGTGTGTGTTAATGATACACTTCCTTGGTTAGAAAACCAAACCACTGAAAAAGTATACGGCGAAAAGCCTCCTGGCTCTGCTCCCATCTGCCTCACTCCCACCCCTGTGTATCCATTTATAGAATCATCTACACCTTCTTCTGTTCCCTTGACAGCATAGCTTGGAGTCTTTCCTCATCAGCCCCTCCAGTGTTTCGTCGCTCAAGATAATCGGTTAATTCAGGTCCTGAGCCTGTGTTCGTTCACATGACTTTAGCGGTCGCAAACGCCGTGCTCGTATCTGATAGCAGCTCTTAAATTGTGTGTTGGCAGGGGCTGTGCGAAAGGACGTTTAAGCGGCTGTACCAGTACATGCTGAATGCTGGCCTCGCGAAGGTGGTGTCTCTCCCCTTACAAGAGATTCACCCTGAGTGTGGACCTTGTAAGACAAAGAAAGGTAAAGAGTCTCGGCCTCTGTTCCCTTGGCTGCGCAGACGGCTTTCTCTTCTCCCCTCCAAGCTCCAGCCTTTCTGTGTCACTACGTTTGGCCTTGCGGTGGGAGGACTTCACGTATTTGGTCGAGTCTTCATTCCTCGGTGCCTGACTTAGGATCTCCTGTAGCAAAAGTGCTCAGGAAATGTTTGCCGGATGAAAGCAATCCTGAGGGCCCGCACCCATCTCCGTGTCGGTGTCCCTCCAACATCTCTGCTCCGTGGCGTCCAAAACCAAGTTCGTGTTTTCCTTCTCAGGCTAAGCCACTGTCCATTCCAGCATTTGCAAGTCCCTCAGCCGTGTCGCATGATCTCATTCTGTAGCCCTTGCGAGGTAGGTGGTAGGGTCACCTTTTAGGTGTAAGAAAATAAAACTTAAGAGGTGCTAGTAACTTACAAAAGGTTGAGCAATCGTAAGTGACAGATGGGGGATTCGAGCCTTCCCAGAGAGTTAAACTCAGGACAAGAGACCGTAAAACTTTAAAAACCTTCCTTAGTGCTTTATTTTTCTCTATCCTTGAGTTTTGCACCATGCTGCTCCTGACCGACCGAAGTCATTGAAAGAGCCGAGGGTCAGAGCTTTCAGTGAAAGATGATAGATGGAGCATACGCATGTATCTGCACTCTCCCCAAACTCCTCCCTAGTGACAACAAGGGATAGAAAAGGAATAAACCAGCAGGTGCAAAGAGGCTAGGGCAGGAATGACAGCACAGAGTCAACAGTATTCTGGTGCCCGAGGCAGACGAACACGTGGTAACAGACTGAGCGGCCTGGGGAACCTGAATGCCTGTGTGTGGCAAGAGCCAAGGATTGATGCCTCCACACCCGAAATTAACTAAAGATGTGGAGATCCCAGGTACCCTTGAGCACAAGTTTGGATGGTGCCAGAGACGAGGGGGTCGGTTGGCAGCGTGTGCAAGAAGCCGCCGCTTCCCCAGGTCCCCTCCCTTACTTTGCATGGCCGAGGTAGAAGTCCTTTCCCACACAAGTCTGGGCTTATCTCAGGATGAGATGCATGAGAGCGTCTCTGGGCTCGCAGACCCAGCCGGGGACAGGGTGCCGTGCTGGCAATGGGACACAAAAAGGTGAGGGTCCTCTCCCTGCGGTCCCCCCATGTGGCTCCTGAACATTGGTGGCCAGACTTACCATCCCCTAGGCCGGAGGCTGGAGGCTGCTTTCCTGCAGAGACCGACCTGTCCGAGAAACGTCCTCCAGATGCTGAAATTTAGGGGTATCCCAGCAACACAGCGGGCCCCTGCCCGCTCACCGTTCCTGGAACCCCACGCCATGACAGCCTCTCCCCTGCTCCTCCTCACCCTGCACGACATCCAGAACACAGGCTCCAGGCAGCAACTGAATACTTCCCTGAACATCTGAGAACTCTAACAGGAATGTAAGAGAGACAAATGGGGGAACTAGGAACAAAGTGAGGAGCAGAGGAAAGCCTGGAAGGACTTGCAGAGAGGAGGCGTCGCATCTGTGAAAACACAGCGAGAAGCTGTAAAGGGGGGACGGACGGAAGATAAAAAAGAGCTGTTGGAAATAGAAGAAATCCGCTTATCGCAGTGAAAGAGTTAGCGGGAGGGAAGGTGGTAAGATAAAGTTGAGAAGGATCTCAGAAACTCAAAAGAGGCGGGAAGTAGAGCTCAGTTGAAAACAAGATGCTAAGCCTCGAAGGTCCGACAGCCCGCACGACGGGCTCACAGTGGGGGAGACGGAATGTGGGCAGGGGAGGAGAGGGGAGGAGGTGATGAGAAATGACACAAGGGATTCTCCCAGATCTGCAGCACGGAGGTTCTAGAGCAAGAGACCTATCAGGTGCCTAGCGTGAAGAACATAACAGAAACCCACACCAACACCCACCATCCTGGAACTTGAGAAACCCCGAGCCAAAGAGCCTCCAGAGAAGAGACGTCAGACTTCCCGGGAGTCACCGAAGCTGGGCGGCCTTGGAGCAGTGCTTTCCTTCTGAAGGGAATGGACTTTCAGTCTGGAGTTCTTTTATTCAGCTTTTGCATCGATCCGCTGTGAAAATCAGGAATCTGAAACCGCTCGTCTCCCATGTTCCCTTTCAGGAAGCTGCAGGAGGATGCCCACCATCAAACAGCAGACTGAAACAAGAGGCGGGGAAAATGGGGTCCAGGGAGTGAGGAGACCAGGAGAAACGTGGGAAGGTGGTGAAGGGAAGTCACCATGACCGGCACGAGGGCAGCCCGTCCCGGCAGGGGAGCAGGAGAAGGGGGCTCCAGGAGGGACGGAAGTCCACGCAAAGGATCAGTTGCCCGGTGGGTGTGAATGTGTTTAGAGAAGGTTGTATGTCGGCAGAGAGTCTGCGTGTGAATTAGTGACAGGTACGCAGAAAACCAAGCCATTGGGAAAAAATGAAGTTATTAATTCCAGGAAAACCAAAAGGTGCATGAGAAAAAAAGGTTGGGGCCTGTAAGCTTGACTTTGTGGGCAACCTATCAGTCACTGCCCACCCTAACTGGCTCCCTGTATCTGAGAAAAGTCTCAGATGGGGAGAGGAGATGGGAACACACCCATATTATCATCCAACAGGTGAATAAACCAGGGAAGGAGCCCCCAGGGGCGTAGGGGAAGCTCCTAGAGGGCACCTCCCCTTTGAGTCCCTTCAGTGCCGAGTGCACACGTGACTGGTTGAATGCCTGGCATCCCTCTTCTCGGGAACGGGTGGGCGGCATCAGCCTTCTCAGGAGGAAGAACACCGGGAAGTGCTGCTGGGTCCTGTGGCAGGGACAAAAGTCCCAGGCTTAAGTGCATTTGACTCGAAGTGGGATTATCTGAATGCTTAAAATAGTCATTGCCCGCGGGTCTGTTAATCTCTTTTTTTTTTTTTTTTTTTTTTTTTTTTTAATTTTAGAGTGTAAGCGGGGGAGGGGCAGAGGAAGAGAATCTTTTTTTTTTCTTTAATGTTTATTTATTTTGAGAGAAGGAGCATCCACACACATATATACACACGTGGGGGAGGGGCAGAGAGGAAGAGAGAGAATCCCATGCAGGCTCCATGCTGTCAGCACAGAGCCCAACATGGGGCTCGATCTCACAGACCACAAGATCATGACCTGAGCCAAAATCAAGAGCCTGACGCTTAACCGACTAAGCCACTCAGGTGCACCCCCTCTTTTTAATTTGAGAGAGAGACTGCATGTGAGTCAGGGGGAAAGGAGTAGAGGGAGAAAGGATCTTAAGCAGGCTCCAGGCTCAGCATGGAGCCTGACTCAGGGCTCAATCCCATGACCCTGGGATCATGACCTGAGCCTAAATCAAAGGTCAGATGCTCAACTGACTAAGCCACCCAGGCGCCCCAAGAGAGAGAGAATCTTTTTTTTTTAATTTATTTATTTTAATTATGAGAAAAAGAGAACACGAATAGGGGAGGGGCAGAGAGAGAGAATCTGGAGCAGGCTCATTGCCGTCAGCACTGAGCCCGACGTGGGGCTCGAACTCACAAACCATGAGATCGTGACCTGAGCTGAAATCAAGAGTCAGATGCTCAACCAGCTGAGCCACCTAGGCGCCCCGAGAGAAAGAGAATCTTGAGGAGGCTCTATACTCAGCATGGAGCCCAACTCAGGGCCGAATCCCATGACCCTGGGATTATGATCTGAGCCAAAATCAAGGCTCAGACACTCAATGACTCAGCCATCTAAGCGCCCTTAATCATCTTTATTTCCTGATTTCTTGCAAAGAAGACATTAAAAATAAACAGACTGGATTGATTATATTTTTAAAGTAGAGAAACTAAGAAGGAAATGCCCTTAAATAACCTTTCTTGCTGGGCGGGCAGCCACGGAGCAAAGCTTCTCCCAGGCTTGAGGTCCCTGGAAATTCAAGCCAGCCGCTTGCAACTGAGACACCTGAGTGAACTTTGATGTAAGACAGCCCTGGGTCAGAATTCTTATTTTGTCACTTCCTGTTGGGGTGACTCTCAGCAAATTTTGACCTCTCTGTACCTCAGTTTCCTCAGCAGGGTTTTCTGGAGATGATAATACAACTTTCCAGAGTGTCATGGGGCTGCCCGAAAACCGTGCACACACAGCGGGGGCCACAGAATGGTAACGGCCACATGTAGCCATGTATTTTGCTTGGCTCACGGCATGTGTTTTCATTGGGTAGGTTACCGGTCTTTTAAAAATCAGAAATTGCACCTAAGGAGTCAGCCTTTCAACTTGCCTGCACAAATGAAATTAGGCAACGTGAAACTGCATTTCTTTAATAGTAAAGGGTCAGGCCCCATTCCCCAAGGACACCCCGCTTCCTGCTATGTAGCCCATAGCCAGCTTCACTCTGGTATGTCATCGACCTGACCCTTGAAGGTGTGTCTGTGGTCGGGGTTTTCTCGAGGCCTGGTGCTGGGACTAGAAGCTTCCGAGACTGGGTACTGATGGTAATGATGGCTTTGGCTCCTTCTGCAGGGTTAAGTGGGCAGGCACCTAAGACAATGACGATTGGAAATTTTAGATTGTCACCCACAACCACGGTGAGCCCATTCTGACTGTCCAGGGGGCTCATCTCTCCCCGGTGGGCTTGTCACCCACCTTCTGCTGCTCAGGCTTATCGACTGGGTTCTCCTGACTTCCTCTGTCACACTGTGATTTGGTTGTTTGCGTGACTTTTTTCCAAACTAAGTAGTGAGCTTCTTGAGAGCAGCCACCACACTCCTCACATCCCTTCTATCCTTGAGACCCGTGCAGGGTCTGCTTGGAACAGAGTAGGGCTAAGCAAATGCTTAGCAAATTTAATTTAATTAGGTAGCACTTCAGTTACTTTCCTGGGGCAGGAGACAAGGGATGAAGGCACAGTTCTAGTCTTTTTTGCCTTGTGCGTCATCCCACTTTGCAGAATTAATATAAACCTTCCCTCTAAGGCATGAGGGAGCAGACAAGACTTAATAAGTAAAGATGAGGGATTACTTCGTGTAAATTTACAGGTGTGCTTGGATATATACGAGTTGTTTCTAAAAGCTGTAAATAGTTTGGGTTTCACATATTTCAAATACATTACAGTAAGCTGCAGTGATCTGCTTTGCAGAAAGGCGGGGTGGGGTGGGGGGGAGTCTGGGTAATGAAAACAGTCACCCTGAACTGATCTGTTTTGCAAATTTGGATTATAGTCTTCAAGAGTGGACTAGTCAGACTGTATTTATTCAGTTGGGCTGAGAACAAAAGGGAAGAGAAAGAGAAGTTAATGGCGTGATCCTTCAGAAAATAATGGCAACTGGAAGCAGTTGACAGAAGTCGTGCCCCCCCGCCCCCCCCCCCCCCAGGGCTAATGATGGAGGCGGTGAGTCAGCGGGTTTTCCAGGTTGGGTGACGAGGCGGGTCCAGCATTGAAGAGGATGGGGGAGGGGCCCTAGCATCTGTATCACCCTGTTCGTGATGTAGCCTCTTCCCATAGCTATTAACCCAGGGCCCTTAAAAAATAAGGAACAAGTTCAACAAGACAGCGGGACACGAGATCAATATACAAAAATCAGTTGTATTTCCATTCATTGATAACAGGCACCCCAAAAATGAAATCAAGAAAGCAGTCCTCCCATTAGCATCAAAAAGAATAAAATACTTGGGAATACATTCAAGCAAAACAAGCGTAAAAACATATACTCTGAGAATGACAAAACATTGTTGACCGAAATTTCCGATCTAAGCCAGAGGGAAAACCTCCCTTGTTCACAGATCCGGAGAGGTAGCCTAGTTCAGATGGCTGCACTCCCCGAATGAGCAGAACCCCAGCTGACCTATGTGCAAACATTGGCGAGCCAATCCAGAGTTCATCTGGAATTGCAAGGTGCCCGGAAAGTTAATCCTGGGAAACAAGAATCCACCACAAAGCAACAATAATCAAGCCAACACGGTACCGGCACAAAGAGACCACGGAGTAGAGCCGACAGTCCGGAGGTACACCTACACATCGATGGTCGGCTGATGTTCAACAAGGGCTGCAAGACCATTCAATGGAGAGAGAAGCCATTCACAAGAGGCCATTACAGCGTGATTCCACTTGGGTGAAAGTTCAGGACAGGGAATCCGGAAGGAGATTAATAAGTGCTTAGGGCTACGGGGTGGCCACACAGGGGTGCCAGCGGCTACAAGGTCTGAGGCAGTGAGGACGTTCTCAGACGGCCTGGTGACAGGTTGACAGGTGCACGTACCTGGGAACACACGACATCACCATCGACTTGCACGCTTCGCACGGTGAATGGAGTGGAATAGGAATTGTAGCTCAATAAAGCTGTTAAAAATTAAAGTAAAACCAGCAAACACTTGTAACAGGGTACAGCAAGCTTAAGATCATTCAAATGGCACAAGGCGACATTTAAAAAGTTCTAGTAGGATTCAGGTATACGAGCTAAGAAAAAAGAGAAATGAGCCATATCAAGAAGGATTAACACACAATAAAATAAAGGTTTAAAAGAGTTTTGGAACCAGGAGAGTAGAATTAAAAAGAACGAAGATCAGAAACACAGAAAGGATAAAAGGTGAGCATAAACATGAAAAGAATAGAAGAAGGTTGTCAGGGCCGAGTTTAAAGCCTAGCAAATTAGTGGTGCTGGGGGAAAACCAGTTAAATCGGTTAAAAATAGCAAGATCTCTTTAAGTTAAAAGTGACAAAGTTGATCCAAGGATGCTAGCTAAAAAATGAAGGGTAATTACTCTCAGTAATATTTCTCATAAATGAAAGAAACAGACACTTTATGGCAAAAGCGATTAAAGGCAAGAACCTCAAAGAGTAGAAGGAGTAAAACACCCTAGTGGCATAATTCCAGGCCGCGTTCCTGCTGTCCAGGAGGGAACTTGTACTGAAGCCTGCTGACTGTGAGGGAATGTTCCGTCAACCTCCCTGAGCAGGAAAACGTGCCTGTCCAGGCTGTGCTAGGGGAGGGGGAGGCTGGTGGCAAGTGGAAGGGGAGTGGGGCAGGGGGAGAATTCTGGAGAATCGGACTGGGGCAGATGGCAGTCGATGTGCCAGAGATATGGGGAGGGCCTGGCCAGGTTCTTTGGGCTTGTAAGAGCCCAGAGGCCAGTGCAAGGACTTGTGAGCTCGAGACTGGCCGCACGGGTGACCAGCTGGCCACAGGTTGGCGAGGGGCCAGTAAAGTGACTGCGATGTGTCTGCTGAGCACCTGGCTCAGAGCCCTCAAGAAAAGTGCACGGTTTACCCCAGCCCTTTCCATCTATGGGTCTCTAAGAACTTTGGGGGCCTAACCGAGTCCATCACTAACTCAGCCCAAGGGCTTGGGAGGTGGTCCCTACCCTGGGTATTTAATGGTGGCTCTGGAACTCTCTCAACCGAGGACATTTCTACAGTGTCCTGAAGTTCGTGAGCCCTCTGTATGCATGTATGTGATTGTCCGTGCCCTTGTTACCTTGTGCAGTTAGCAAGGGAAACCTTAGATCCTGTGGGCTTATCTCAGGGCGTGAAAAAGAAGGCACCAGGGGAGATTCTGCCGTTTTGTAATCCCATCCTGTTAGTCTTGGAGCCAGGAGAGAGATGGGAAAGCCATCCAGATAACATGTCAGGCTCTATGCCAAGTGTTCGTGCTGTGTTCTGATCCTTTTGGCCACCCCATCGTGCGGGTGCCCTCTTCTTTTTCTTCCCTTCACTGATCAGAAAACCAGAGCGCAGATCCCTTGCCTCAGGTCCTAGAGCTAGGTTCTGTGGGGGGGTTGAGCACAGAAGGTGCGAGTCTGTCACCAGGGCCCTCTGCTGCCTCCCTGACAGATGACAGGGGTGACCGGATGGGCAGTAGAAACTGGCAGGCAGGGGCGGGGCTGAAGGTGGGGCCAGCCGAGGACAGCTGTCCCAAGGGCAGGAGAGTCGGGAGATGTGGACTACCCCTGCGGACCATCTTCTCTCCAGTCTGTCTTCCACATCCACCGTGGAAATAACTTCGAGTCACGCCTACGGAATAAAAGCAAATATGCATAGAAAGTGAAAACTACAATATCCATCGCTTGGCCTGGAAACCTTTTGCAGTCGGTCTTCCCCTTCAGTCCCGCCCTCCCACCACCCCTGCCCGCCTCGGTGCCTCTGCCCGTGCCTTCCTCCCGCCTCGACAACTGCGTATCCTCTAGCGTCCCGCTTTGGGGCCACCCTCGGTACCTCCTCCCCCCACGCCGCCTGGCCCCACATGCCTCCCCGCTCACCAGCATCGTGCATGCGGGCGGTAAAGCCCTGCCTCATAGCTTCTTTCTCTGTAGTCACTGAGCACTTAGCGTGTTTAGGAGTGAAGCTGAACACCTTACCTGCATTTACTCCTGTAGTCCTCAGCAGGTTAGTCTAGACATGCCATTAGAAGTGTGCCCATTTTATAGATGAGGAGCCGGAGGCTCAGAGAGGTTAGCAGATTGCCCAGGGAGAATCAGTCAGAACTGAAATCCGGGCTCGTGTTGAAACCTCAGCAGACGGCCCACCTGCGCTCTCCAGCCTCTGTCTCAGACGCCACCCTCTGCGGGCAGGAACCCTGCAGTCTTCGTCCTCATGTGTTCTGGGCCCAACGCACAGCAGATGCCTGAAATTGAATTCGAGCCCCCAGGCGATCTCCTGGTATTTTCGGCCCGGGTGACGGGCTATGACCCTTGGTCCTCAGAAGCTGTGTTTTTCTAAGGTTGCTGTAGTGGTAACAGTAAGAAAAGCGGGAGCAAGTGCCGCCTACGTGTGTGCCCGGCGCGGTCCTGGGGAGGAAGATCCTGTTCCTGTCCCCATTTACTAGGGAACGGCCCGAGGCACAGACTGGTCTTCTCCCTTCACCATGGTTATCCAGCTGGTGAGTGGCAGAGGCAGGTTCTCACCAGAGGGAGACTCCAGAGCCCGTGTTTCTAACCCATCCCATCACCCTGGCGTGTGGGCAGCAGCACCCCCCTCCGCCACTGAGTGCAGTCCCGGACTCTTTGTGTCCCCTGGGCATGCTTCTCATTTCAGTGTCTGGACTACCTGAATGACTCCCGAGCACTGACCAGCCTAGGCCCGTCCAGGGGTGGGTGCGTGCGTGTGCGTGCGTGGGTGGTGAGACAGGAGCAAAGCACTGAATTTGCATAACCTCCCCCTGGCTTACCAGTAGGACTGTCCCTTCACTGGTGACTCTTCCAGTGCACGTCTGTCCTGGTGCTCGTTCGTTCCCATCTTGCTCTTGCTTTCTCCCGGGTTAACCACTTGGGGAGCAGCACTCTGCCCCGTGGCGAGATCTTCCCCGGGGGTGTGAGAAACACAGGCTGTTGGTTCCACTTCGTAGCAGCTTGGGGCTTTCCTTTACAGTGAGCGGTGTTTTCTGATAGAAGTTGGAAGTTCTAGCCCAGCCGGGTTGCCTAGTGTGGAAAAAAGGCCACTTTCTAGGTCCAAGACGTCCAGTTGGGTCCCTTGACCCCTCTGAGCCTCAGTTTCCTTTTTCATGGGATGGTAGTGGTTACTTGCAGAATCCACACGACGATTCAGATAGCATCTGAAACCACCTCCTGCAGTGCCTGATGCATCCCGGATGCTCAGTAAGGATTCCTCCCTCCCGCCTTCTTTTCTGGGTCTTCAGAATGTCTAGTAAGTGAAGCCATTCTTTCTTCATGCCAAGGCAAGCCCATCTGGGTCTTCGACACAAAAGAACGGTGTGATTGGTTTGTGTTGAACTGCTGACATTGGTGCACGCTGTGTCTTTAAGATGCCTGAAACTCCTCATGCTTGACTGCGTGTGCAGTGATCTGGCTGGCTCTCTCTCTCTCCTGCCTTCCGTTCCCGGGAAGTAAGCCCCGCACCCAGGGATCGGCGGTTGCCATTAACAGACCCGTGACTTCTCCGCTAGAGTGTCTAGTCACTGAGGCGGCCGCTCAGATGGCGTGACGGGCGCTACTCACGCTGTGTGCGTGTGCTGACCGGGGTCTCACTCTGGCCCCTTCTGTGGCTTCTGCTGGCTTACAGTCTGGAACAGACTCCTGAGAATTTGCCTTAAAAATAGGCAAATAAGAGCTGAAGGGACTTCAATACTAAAAATTGACATTTTGAGGCTGTTTAAACTCCAGAGCTATTGGAAAGGTGTATGAGGCTGCTGCAGTCACGAGCCACAGAGCCACAGACCACACCGTGTGGCATCCTTCACCTGCCTTATCTCTTGCAATTCTCCCCACCACCCCCTGAGGCTAGACGTTCTCCTTAGCCTTAGTTTCCAGGCAAGTCCGTTGAAGCTGAGGGAAGTCAACCGGTTTGCTCAGGTTTGCACACCGGCTCTGGAAGAAGAGTCCAGATTCTTTTCTTTTTTTTCCTTTTTAATGTTTATTGATTTTTGAGAGAGAGACAGAGTGCAAGTGGGGAAGGGGCAGGGAGAGAGGGAGACACGGAATCGGAAGCAGGCTCCAGGCCCTGAGCTGTCGGCACAGAGCCCGACACGGGGCTTGAACTCGTGAACTGCCAAGATCGTGACCTGAGCCAAAGTTGGACGCTCAAACAACTGAGCCACCCAGGCGCGCCACCTGTCTAACACGAAATTTTCCAAAGTAAGGGTACATTTGACACAGCATGGGGAAATGGACGTGTTTCTGCGATCAGTGTTTTGAGAAAGACCAGAGACAGACAGCTTGGGGTTTGCTTGTCTGATGGCTCCAGAAGAAAGTCCATGCAGTTGGGCTTCATGGCAGAGAAATGAGCTGTGCTTTGTGGGTTAGGTAGAGCTGCAGACCCCGTGGCCCGAAACCTCACCGGCAGCCATGTGCACGTGTCACGCCTGGCCTTCCAGAAGCACGCTGGGCCCCGTCTGAGATGCTCGAGCCGCCCCACCACTCAGGGTGTGCCGGAGACCCTCCCTGTATCATGGGGCTCACGGGGACCGGCAGCCTCGGCTTGTCGTGAATTCGTAACAGCCGTGACACAGGACTGGCCCTCAGCACGGGCTGGCTGGCCGTAGGATGACTGCTGTGTTCCGGCCTCTGCACAGACGTCCTCCCCAGTCATCCTTACACCAACACGTGATGTACAGAACGCCAGCCTCTCATTTTGCTGAGCTTCACACGAAGAGCTACACTAAGTCCTTCCTCCCAAGTCCCGGACACGGGAGGTTGTAGGGCTGAGACGGGCCCACGGCTGCCCGACCCGGGAGCCCAGGTTCGCCCCGATGCTCCTCTGAAGGTCCGGCCGCCCTGGCTGGCAGCGGAGACGTCAGCGGGGCCGTTTGGACCAGGCCATGACGGGACGGACATCAAGTGGCGTAGAAGCAGAGGTGAGCACGGGTGGCGACTTGATGCCGTGAGGAGCGGAGGCTGGGAAGGCTGAGCGGGGTTTTCCCTCTTCCCCCTTCACCCTTGGAGAGCTGTCCTTCGTGGTGTTGTTTTAAAAAGAAAAAAAAAAAAACAAAACAAACCTTAAAAATGTTGAGCGTGGAGCCCAACGCAGGGCTTGAACTCGCCACCCCGAGATCAAGACCGGGGCTGAGATCAAGGAGTCGGGTGCTTCAGCGACCGAGCCACCCGGCCACCCTCCTCCTTCACCCTTTGGGTTCCCCGAGTGCGTAGTAGTGTTTCTCCTCCTCCACTTGCGCCGATGTCCAGCGCTGCTCTGTGCGTCTTTTCTTGGCCGATTAACCTCGTGAGGAAGTTAGAACCAGATGGAAGGAATAACGCCAGGCTGTTGCTGAGACGTGCTGGCCTGCCCGAGTGCCGCATTGGACCGTCGCTCCCGCAGAGGCCAGCGTCCCTGGCCCCGGGTCACCCGCCGTTCTTGGTCACGTGGGTGTCTTTGAATTAGGGGCCGTATGTTGCCCAAGGTTTGGGCCCCGGGCTCGGAAGGCAGACTGTCTGATAAATCCCGGTTCCTCCCTTGCTAAGGGGTGGGAGTTTGGGCGAATGCCTTAGCTCCAGCTGTTCTCAAGTGTGAAACAGAATGGTAGCAGCCACCTCCCACGGCCGTGATGAGGGCCAGCTCGTGTGACACGTGGAGAGCTTGTGTTGGCGTCTGAGGAACGGGAGCAGCTTTATCGGGAGCAGCAGGTCACTCTTTGGGCACCGTCTGAGGGGCGAGGTGGGGGTTGAGGGGGCTGGGAGGGGGCTTGGGGAGAGGTCGGGGGGAGGACCCAGTGGGGAGTGACTCCGTGGTTGGTGGGCTGGCCACAGGTGCCTCCATCTGCGGCCGCGAGAAGGAAACCCGCACGGAGCACCCAGTTCTGGTCACCTGAGCCTTGAAATAATTTTCAGCCATGCACATGGGCGCAAGGGTCCCCCTCGTCGCCGTGGCTCCCCTCCTGGTTGTTTTAGGCTCCTGGGAGGGAGAAGTGGAGGGGGAGGGCAGGGCAGGCACCCCGAGCCATGGGCAAAGCTGTGGGCAACAGGAGAACCTCGGAGGGCCTGGCAGGTGCGGAGGAAGCCGAGGTTTAAGGAAGCCAGTGCTGTGATGTCATGTTTCTTCTGTTGAAAAGTCATGAACGGGGGATTTTCTGTCACTGTGAGGAGTGCAGGCCAATTAGCACGAGGCTAATGCCTGAGGACTTACCAGGCTGCCCTCACTTCTGTGTCCATTTGCCCCAGGCCTGCCCACCCCCCCATGAGGTTCTGGTGGGTCCGCCATGGCAGACCCTCCTCTGAGGGTAAATCTGATGAGTTCAGGGCCCTGAGATGCACTACTGTTTGTGAAGGACACCTGTGGGCCACGTGCTGTGTCCCCCCATGATAATCCCCTGCCCCAGCTGGGGTGGTCGTACCTGACCTTGCTCCGAGGTCAGTCTGCAGTGCTCGGTGTGGGCATGCCACACCCCGCAGGAAGGCCCTCAGGGCCCGCAGCTCCCGCACAAGAGGCGCTGGGTGGCAGAGGCCAGCTTTATTGTCGCCCCTCCTTGCCCCGGTACCCAGGATTGTGCTCCTCGGTGGCCCAGTGGAGAGACCATCTGTATCCCTCATGTGATAACTACTGCAGATTTGGTGACTGAAGACAGCATTTTATTAGTTTAGTTTTTACTTCTATTTATTGTTATTTTATAATTCTGGAGGTCTGAAATGGGTGTCCTTGGGCCACAGTTGTGATGTTGGCAGGGCTTTGTTCCTTCCAGAGGCGCTAGGCGAGAATCCATTTCCCGTGGCCATTTCCAGTTTCTGGAGGCCCCGTGCATTCCTTGGCCTTGCGCTCCCTTCCTCCGTCTTCAAAGCCAGCAGCCTAGCATCCCCCAGTCTCTCACTCTGATCCTTCTGCCTGTCTCTTTAAGGACTCTGTGACAGGGGACCCGCCCAGATTCTCCAGTATAAGCAGCTAACTGCGACCCCTGCAGCAAAAAGCCTTAATTCAGTCACACCTGCAAGTCCCTTTTGCCACAGAAGGGAACATATTCACAGGTTCCGGGTGTCAGGGCGTGGACATCCTCAAGGGGCCCTTATTCTGCCTCCACACTCCTGTGTCACAGGACGTCTTAGTGCTGGATCGTTTCTTCTGCTTTGGAGGCCTGTGACCCCTGAGTAACCTTGCACCTGTCGTTTACAAGCTCTGGGGAGCTTGGGCAAGTCGTGTAATCCTCTGAACCTCGGTTTCTCCATCTGTAAAATGCCTCCCAGGATTGTCAGGATCGAATGAGTGAGTTTGCACTAGCAAAGTGTTAAGATGTTGTTGCTTCTCCCTGTACCTGTGTCTCGGTCCAGCCGTAGGCAACACTTGTTACGTCGTGCTTCTGGGGTGGCATCCAGGCACACTGTGGTTGCGTGAGGGCAGGCGCTAGTGCACAGAGTGGTGGCTTGTCCGTGTGCTGCCACTTAGCCCCTCATCACTGTTTCTGTCACTCAGAAAAGCTAGCTCTAACGAGTGCTGTGTGGACCTCTTCGTCCCGGCAGCTCTCACCTCTTTCTATTTTCTTGGAATAAATTCCCACTCTTGGAGCAGTGTTCTCAGAGGCTGCTAGGACCCGTTTACGTGGCTGCCACACCTTACTGGCTGTGGGTGTCCGCTTTAAAAGGGAAAAAAAAACAGCTTTCATTCTTGAAGCAATACGGCTTGTGTGCCAGGCACCGTGCTGGACAGGCAGGCCAGCTTCCTCTTGTCACAGAGCAAACGCGACCAGGAGAGGGCTGCTACTGTTTCTTTAACAGCCTGACACAGGGCCTCATTATCCCCCTCATTTGCATGTCTTTGTTTCCTAATTATATTGAAAACAGAAAGCGGTTTTATGGAGGAAACTTTCAGGTCTCGTGCCCCAGGATGTGCGGTTTCAAATGTTCCCAACTCGATGCTGCATACAGGCTTTCTTGGGTCTCTGTCCCAGCGGGGCCCCCCCACCCCCACCCCCGTCCCCAGCAGTGTTGTGCTCACTGCTGGAAAACTATGCCACGTTGTGTTCCTAGGGACGGACGTCATGGTGCGCTGCCTCAGGCTGCTGAAGGAATTTAAACGGAAGGTCGAGGATGACCACGACCAGGACGACGATGAGGACGAGGAGGTCATCTCCAAGGGAGTACCCCCGGTGGACATCGTGTACGAGCGGGACATGCTCACGCAGACCTACGAGCTCAGTAAGTCCCGTTCCCATGCCTACTTGCATGCGGCTCGAACCCCAGGAGTCGAGGGGTGTGTTGCCCACGTGTTGAGAGAGGGCTGTGCTGTGGAGCGTGTGAAGCGGCAGGGAGTCCTGGGGCTCCCGTGAAGGGTTAGGCTTTGGGTCCGATTAGAGCGTGAATCGTTGCTGTGTAGAGCATCAGCAAGGTCTCTGAGCCTCAGTTCCCACATCTGTAAAATGGGGATGGCGGTCACCCTAGCACGTGAATGAGGAGCAGAATTAGAACGCTGGCGTCGGGCCTGGTATGTGGGAAGCGCTCAGGAAATGAGCAAAGATTTGAGGGCTACCTGCCATGTTCTCAAATTGGTCTGAGTTGCTGCAGCCTGGTGGCACCTCCCCCCCACTCCTCACCCTTTCCCTGGACCCCCTAGAATCCACGGAAGACAGTGGTCACCCAGAGCCGTAGACGGTGTGGCCGCACGTCCCGTGGGGAGGACAGAGGAGAAGGTGCGGTGGCCACGGGACCAGCAGCTCATACGAAGCCACGTTGGCGAATCGGCACGGCCTTTTCGAGGGGCCTTTTGGTCGTTTTTATCAACTCTTAATATCACTCTGAATGGGTTCCTCTGAACACGGTTTGGGAAAAGCTGCCCTTAACCCTTCTGTGGCTTCTTTGAGCATGTTAGTAGCTCAACATGGGAATGCATCTTAGCCCCCTCTTTCCTGATGTTTATTTTCATGCACACACAACACAGCAAGAGCACCGTTATCCAGATGGCTTGTACCTGGCAGCGTGAGCTATGCGATGCAGCAGGAAATAGAGGGGCGCTGTTTCTGAACAGAGTTTTCCCACAAAGCCTGCCCTGTGGTTTGTGCACTTCGCTGGGGGAGGGGGGTTCCCTGCCGCCACCCACCCCCCCCCCCCCCACCTCCCAGGCTCCATCCTGGGATTTCCAGTCCAGAGCCGTTGGGTAGATTTATTTTTTATTTTTGTATTTCCTATGTATGTATGTATGTATGTATGAGAGCATGAGCAAGGGAGAGGGGCAGAGGGAGGGGAGAGAGAGAGAGAAAGAGAGAGAGGGACCCAAGCAGGCTCCACACTCAGCCCAGAGCCCGATGCAGGGCTCAATCCCACGACCAGAGCCAAAAGCAAGAGTGAGACTCTCAACCGCCTGAGCCACACAGGCGCCCCCATTGAGTACACTTAAAAGGGCTTCTTAGAGGCAGCGACGGTCACAGCACCGAGCGGTGACAGCATGTAGCAGGGCAGGAGCTGACCAACTAGAGGGGGCAGATAGTGCAGCCCGGTTGTCTGCTGTCGCGTGCTGCAGGGCCCAACAGCGTCACCCCCTCCCTGGCCTGCTGGCGGGCGGCTGTCACGGACGGCACAGTGATCGGTATTCCTCGTGCCTCTGAGTCGCAGTCTGCGTCTGCCGAGAAAGCCAGGGAGATGAAACAAGTTCTTAATTAAAAACCATTTTTTGAAAAAGGATCTTTTTCATTTGTCTGGAGAAGCTCCCCGCTGCCGGGCACAAGCGGGAACTGCCGGGGCTGAGGACGTCAGCGGCGGGCCACTGGCCGCGTGCTGTCCTAACGCAGGGGAGCCCGGTGGCGATGAAAAGTTAGCTGCTGGAAGTGGCTGGCGCTCAGAGGTGCCGGGGAGGCGAGGTCGAGAGGAGACCCGGGGTCTATTCTGCCCGTGGGCTCTGCCGCGCCAACCGCTCTGTGCTGAACTGGGGCGGTGGGAGCGGACTGGCCTCGGGCGCGAGGCTGCGCTTCACACGTCCTGTCCTTCCCTGCAGTTGAGCGCAGAGGCACGAAAGGAATTTCCCAAGCTGAAATCCGAGCGGCTATGAACGTGGGAAAGCTGGAGGCGAGAATGCTGTGTCGTCTTCTTCAGAGATTTAAGGTTGTCAAGGTAACATCGTGAGCCCTCCGCACACTTCATTGTCTTCGGGCGTGCGCACGGTGTGACAGTGAGGGGCCGACTCAGCCGGGCCGAGGACGCGTCGCCTGCATCTCTGCCACCAGGGGCCGCCCGGGGGCGTGGCGTGTCTCCCAACCCCCTGACTTGGTTTCTGTTGGCTTTCACTTGTTAAAAACCGGGTGAACCTTCAGCACTGATAAGTCGGTAGATGATGTGACCGCGGGGGGAGCACAGCCGCGCAGGGACTCTCAGGAAGCCGGCTAGCCCCCCACTGCCCTTTCAGACAGGGCGGGTGCTGTCCAGGGACCCCAGCCCCCACTCAGGCCTCCCTCTCTCTTGTCACTCTCCTGGCTCCTGGGGACATACGTGTCTGCTGGCCCCCTTTTGGAATTCACACCTGCCCTCCAGGCCTTATCCTTCACTCTCTTCTTGCCAACAATGTGACCATTTTGTTGGAAGGCAGTCGAGCTCATGATCGCAGAGCATTTAGTATGGCCCTTGGCATGTGGTTGGCATGTAGAAGGTGTTGCTTTTCTGGCCATTAAGGGCCCAGGAGAGCCCCTTTCCCCCCGTCCTGAAGATACGGGTGAGTGTGGGTTGGTGATGACCTCATCCTCCGTCCCAGAGGCAGGGACTGCATGGGGCTGGCGACCTCCAGTCTGTGACAGCGGTTCTGAGCCCTCAAATTCTGCGTAGCCAACACTCACCGCTCGCTAACCATTTCCTGTGGGCCTAGTCTGGTGCCAGGCACCGGGGAGATGGGGAGGGCCAAGGTAGGGCCCCGCCCTCAAGGAGTTCACGGTCCCGTAGAGCAGACACACATTCAGGGCTGCGGTTTGAAAACCCACCTGAGGGACGGCCAGACAGGCGGACGGCGACGGAGCGTCAGCTGGGCGGATGTGGGGCCTGGGTGGTGACAGGGGAGGTGCGGGAAGGATCAGGAGATAGATATCGCAGCCCCCCGCTCTCCCGTGTGCCCGAGTATGGCAGCGCCCCCCAGATGCGATTCAACCCGTCTCCTCCCCACCAGGGTTTCATGGAGGACGAGGGCCGGCAGCGGACCACCAAGTACATCTCGTGCGTATTTGCAGAAGAGAGCGATCTCAGCCGGCAGTACAAGAGAGAGAAGGCCCGGAGCAAGCTGCTGACCACAGTGAGCTTGGCCTCGGTGCAGGAGGAGTCCCTCCTGCCCGAGGTGGAGGACAGCTTCCTCTCCGACTCAGACAGCGAAGAGGAGCGCGGCAGCAGCAGCAAGAGGAAAGGCAGAGTGTCCCAGGGCGACGGGAGAGGCTGCTTCGGCGCCGGTCTCGGGACCCAGCCTCATCACTCCACCCCAGCGAAGGGTACGGGGTGCTCTCGGGCTGCGGGGAGGGGCCTCGGTCTGAGCTGCTGCAATCCTCCCTTGCTCCGGGGGTCTTCAGAGAACAGCCCGTTCACTTAGCACCCGAGGGCGCCGTTGGTGGTGCCCTGACTGGGGACACGGTCACATGACCCTGTGTCTAGAGGAGATGGTCACGTGGTCTGTCCCCTGGCTGCTGGCAAGGCCGTTCCCCTTGGCAGATAGTCGGTTTGTCTTGCGGTGTCTTTACCATTCAAGGGATGGAATCCAGTAAACTTCCTCTCTCCCCTTCTCTCCAGCAATCTGAGGGCCCTCAAGTTTTTAGTTTAGTTACAGACTTTTTTAAACATGCGGAGGGTAGAGACGAAGACAGGCTTTCGAGTCTGGTATTCAGCTAAGCACGGGGTGGTGGCGGGGGGTGGGGAGGGGCGTCGCCGCTGCTCGCTGCGTCCTCCCCCCATCCTCAAACCAACCAGAAGGAATCGTTGGCCTGCGTGGGCCTTGTCTGGGCGAGTGTAAGTGCCCCTTTCTCCGTCCCTCCGTATGGCCACCGTTCATTCATGCCTCTCCCGCCCCCTCCACTGCAGGTGGCTGGAAAGTAAACCTCCACCCACTGAAGAAGCAGCTGCCCTCCTCCCTAGCGGTGGCCGAGGAGAAGGCCTGCCAGAGCTCTGCGGGCGGGGACAGCCTCCTGGACACCAGCGCCTCCGCGTACCCCGGCGCGCCCTTTGGCTCCCACTGCATGGAGAGTAGCAGTGGCGACATGACCGTGATCGAAGAGGTCAGGCTTGAAAACCCGAAGGTGAGGGCTCACGGTGGGGACGCCTTTTGTCCAGCAGGGGCCCGTGGCGGGTGGACCTTGGCCTTCTCGGTCCCATGTTTGAGAATCACAGCAGGGACACCTGCGTGACTCAGTCCATTAAGCATCCAGCTCTTGGTTTCAGCTCAGGTCATGATGTCATGGTTCATGGGATCAAGCCCCACATCAGCCTCTGTGCCGGCAGTACAGAGCCTGCTTGGGATTCTCCATCTCTCTCTCTCTCTCTGCCCCTTCCTCACGCTCTCTCTCTCTCTCGCGCTCTCTCTCTCTCTCTCTCTCTCTCTCTCTCTGTCTCTGTCTCTCTCTGCCCCTTCCTCACGCTCTCTGTCTCTCGCGCTCTCTCTCTCTCTGTCTCTCTCTGCCCCTTCCTCACGCTCTCTCGCTCTCTCTCTCTCTGTCTCTCTCTCTCTGTCTCTCTGCCCCTTCCTCACGCTCTCTCTCTCTCTCTCTCTCTCTGTCTCTCTCTGTCTCTGTCTCTCTCTGCCCCTTCCTCACGCTCTCTCTCTCGCTCTCTCTCTCTCTCTCAAAAACAAATAAATAGACATGAAAACAAAGAGCCACAGCAACAACAAAATCAGTAACAGGAAAAGCGCTGTGCGCTGAGTGCTCGCTTTGTGCCAGGCGGTGGGCTAGTCCTGCCCAGGAAGTAACACGGTGCTCGTTTATACACCGCCTTTTTGCCCAACCAGAAAGCACCCGCACCGCTGTTGACACGGTGTTTTAATCTCCAACGACTTGCTTTCTTCACATAAAACTTATTTTGGAGGGAACGTTCGTTTAGATTAGTGGTTCCCACTCTCAGTGATTTGGGCCCCCGGGGGACGTCTGGCCGTGGCTGGCGGAGACGTATCCTAGAACCTGCAGGAGAGCCCACGAGAGAGAATTGTCCAGCCCCAAATGTCAGCAGTGCCAGTGTTGAGAAGCCCTGCCTTCCGTGAAAGGCCAACGTCCTTTGCCATAAAAGGAAGCTAATTCTAAAATAGATAAAAAGAAAGCCAAAACTGCTTAGCGCGTGCTGGTCAAACACTGTTGTGTGCCAGCGTCGGAGATGCGATAGAATCCATTGCTTTTCATTCACGTAATTAGAGGGTTTAGAAAGGCAGCTGACACGGGCCCGCCGTTCTCATGATGCGATTCGGGGCATCTTGTGCCGTCCTTTGTCACTCGAACGTGCCTCATGCTGCCAGTGGCACCGCCTGGGCTCTGGGCTTCAGAAGCACCCCGGCAGAGGACAGGGCCCCCAGCGTGGCGCACAGCTGTGACCAGGCAGCCGTAGGGGCTGTTGCTGCTCTCTGAGGCCTCCGGACACCCCTGAGAGAGAAGCGTTGTCTCTGGGCTGGGACGAGACAGTGCAGGCCCCCCGGGATCAAGTGACTTGCACCTGCTCAGCGAATGACACAGTGAGGACTGGAAATCATGTGTGCGGGGCTCCCCCCGTGCTGCTCCCTTCCTGGTGTGGACACCTGTGCTTTAGTACCACCCCCGCGGCAGAAGCGATGGGGCACAGGGTGCGAACGTTTTCCGTGGGTTGTTCTAGAACCTTTCCGTGGGTTGTTCAGCCTTTCCGAGGCTCTGGGCGCCATAACTTCTCAAGTCCTGGTTGGGTCTGTGTCGAACTGAAGAAGCTGGGCCTGCCAGCAGGTGGATCCCAGAAGGTTCTGGAGGGTCTGTCTGCGTTGCTCACACCCTCGCCCCTGCTGCGCCTTCTGATCCGGCTCACGTCTCCGGTAGCGTGCTCCTGCCGGGTCCCAGAATTGCTTCGCTTGCTGCCCAGCTCAGCTCTTTCTCTTCCTCCCAGAAATCTGTTCCCAGAGTAACGGCAGAATGCTGTCCATTCTACATCCGTGCTGAGAAGAGGGCACGAGCAACGTATCTGGAGGGCCATTGGCAAAGCATGTTCTTCACCATGCTCTCCAGCAGCCCCACAGCACGTGGCCAGTTTACTCATGGGTCCCCTCCCCCCTCCCCCAAAATGTTTGCTCTGCAGTGCAGTGCAGGGGAGCACAAAGGTCTTTCTCACGGGCCCCTTCTTGAATCTTGAGCCCTTTTGAGCCGGTCCCCCTTCAGGAAAGAACCGTTCCTCTCCCGAAGCCCCGGCACTCAGCCGGGAAGTGATCTGGAGCCGGCGGTCCTGACAGCGGGACATTCTCGTTCTCCTGAAGCGTCTCTGCAAGTGAGGAGCACATCCGGCAAAACAGGCCCCGGGCCGCCACGGGGGTTCGTTTGCGCTGAGTGATCCGCAAGGAGTATGTTAGAGTCAGGATTTCCTTTCCCTTCAGGGGCACTGGGGCTTCACAGATTTGATCCTAGGGCAGATGGCACAAGTTCATGGAAGCTCCTGGAAGACAGTAGCCATGAAGAGAGCTGTGGGCATTTTGGCAGGAATGGGAGACAGAACACGGATCTGTCTTCTCCCTTCGTCTGTCGTTGGGCACACATCCTGACTTACCTAGGGACAGCCTGAGTCCGGAAGCCTGCCTCTGCTTCCGTCCCATATTCCCAGAGAAACAAGCCCTCTTGACTTTCCTTCTTGAAACGTGGGCATAGAAATTCCCTCGTGAGGCAAAGCACACCCACAGGAATGGCGTCTGGCCCCCTAACCTTGCCAAACTTGTTGTATGCTTGTCCTCTCGGTCCTCGCTCTAGGAGAGTGGCAGTTCCCAAAAGACGGGGAAGCACGGCCCAGGCCAAGACAAACCGCACGAAACCTACCGGCTGCTCAAACGCAGGAACCTGATCATAGAAGCCGTCACCAACCTACGCTTAATCGAGAGCTTGTTCACGTAAGGAGCTATCTTTCTGTCTGTCTGTCTGTCTTGCACTGACAGTAAATCTCAGGCCAGCTCGTTGTCACAAGCCACAGAAATGACCGAGAGGCATTGGCGTCTTCTGCTCTATAGACTCTCGTGGCATCCCTGTCTGGTAGAAAGGATTCAGCATTTGTTCTAGTGGTTAAGAAAGTGTAGGCATTGCAGAACATTGAGACGCTAGATGGGGAGAGAGTGACTGAGTTATAAGTGGAAGTTGGGGAGAGTTCCTCTCTTTCCTTGGAGGAGGGACTGAGATAACAGCATCAGCTTACGAACTTTTCTTAGGTCAGCATGGGGCCTTTTGTTCAAATGCAATCTTACATGGAAACAAAAACAAAGAGACGCGGGTGGAACCTGTGTGTTTGCGGTGGCTCTGTTCGCGGAGAGGCTCTGCACTCTGGTGGGGTCCTTTAACCCACCATCACCGCTGCCTCCTGGGCGGCATCTTCAGGCTTCTGAGGCACCCGGCGTCAAAGCCACTCGTTCTCTAGGGAATGGGGAGACCGTGTGCAGACACTGTGGCCTCGTCTGTGCAGTGAGGGGTTTGGCTGGGCGTCCGAATGTCCTTCCGGCCCTGCCATTCGATGATCGGTGGGTGAGCTAGAAACATCCCTGTAGTGACTCAGTAAGATGTCTGAGGAGAGGAATCAGAAAGAGCTGCGGACCTGAGAGTGTCGGCGACAGTACATTAGACAATCCTTCGGGCCTTAAATTAACCCAAAGACGGATGAAGACATCTCCGTCGTGGCGCTTAGTGTCCCTGCCGTCATCGTCAGGTTCTGGTGAAAGGCTCAGAATGTGACGCTGCTGTGCTTGGCGGCTCGTCTTTAGCTAACTCATTCATCGCTAAAAGAGTTGACTGTAACGTGTCCAGAAGTCAGCCCTTCAATGGCGAAACCCCCCTCTGACTCTCCCCGAGTTTCTGCTGGTTACCACTAGGCAGGCTCTCAGCTGCCTGGGTTGAAAGGGGGTTGAAACAGATCTTCCTTGCTGATATTGGGAATATTAACTTCTTACTTTGTTTGTGACACCCCAGGATTCAGAAAATGATCATGGATCAGGAGAAGCAAGAAGGCGTGTCTACCAAGTGCTGTAAGAAGTCCATTGTCCGCTTGGTGCGGAACCTGTCCGAGGAAGGTCTCTTGAGACTGTACCGGACTACGGTTATTCAGGATGGAATCAAGAAGAAGGTACGCGTGGTTCTCCCGATGCCCACCGCGCCAGCCCCGTGCCGTTGGAAGTTTCCTTGACCGGCTTCTCTTGTGCCCGTCAGATTTCACTTGTTCCTTTGCTGCCAGTAACTCAGAATTTCCCCCTGTGCCTCCCCATCTGGGTCACAGGGGCCGTGCCAATTTTCTGTGGAGGTTGGCCACTGAAAAGGGGAATAACTTGCTTGGATCTCAGAGCAGCACACTCAGGCCTTAGAGCAGGTGTCCGGCCCGCAGCCCAGCCTTGAACGACAGGAAGGCAAGTAGGACTCCCTGGAGCTCGGCAGGGCAGTGCTGGCCGACATCGAGCCACATTTAGCAGGTGGACATTTAGTAGGTGGAAGGTTTAGACGAGGCAGCAAGAACAGTTTCCACCGAGATCCAAGGAGACGTCCCCGAGGAAGCGAGTGCCGGGGCGGTTTGGCAGGGGAGCCATAGATCTTCTGTCTCAGTTTATCTGTTTCTGTAAGATTTAAAGTTTGGGGCCATTCCCATAGCAACCGTAGCTCAGCAGCCCTGCTCATACTCCAAGGCCTCCGTTTTTCAGGGGCAGAGTAATTTGAGATCGCCCTGCTGGGCACGGGACCATAGAGAAGCTGCTGCGGGGACAGTCACTGGCACTTGCCTGACCTTGTGTTCTGGCTACGTTTTAAACCTCTGCCTTAAGAAAGCTGTGCCTTAATGTTTTGTTTCCTTAATAAGCTGGCAAGGTCATTTCTGGCTTTTTTTACTTTATCTTATTTTTTTGAGACGTTCGAGGTTTGAAAAACACAGAGCGATATACAAAGTGACATAAAGCGTTTCTGCCATTCCAGGGTGGCAGCTTTCATCAGTTTTTATAACTACCATCGGGGCCCCTTGGCCTTACCTCCTCCTGCCCCCCGCCGGCCTGCCACTCCTTTCCTTGAGTGGGCAGGAGGTCCGTGTGCTGATCTCTGCCATCGGAGCACAAAGGCCCCCACCCCTCAGCAGCAGCACCTGCGATTTCTGTGCGTCGTCACAGAGCAGTTGCTTCAGATGCGGGCATCCTGCTTGGGACAGTGATCGAGGACAAGAACACCCCCCACCCACCCCCACCCCCAGTCTGAGAGTGGAGAGGGGCGGCTCCCACAGGTGCCCACTGTGTCTCCGGCTCCCGTTCGGCCTAGTGTGGCATCCACCAGGCGGTGTGGAGGCAGGGGTGAGGGGTGAGGGCGGGGAAGCACCACCTGGAAAGCGAAGGCGCCGGCACGGGGGCCTCTGCCGCGGGGCACTGCCGGTGCTACCGTGCTGGCGGCCGTTTCCCGCTGGGACGAGCTGCCTCCAGAATAAGCTTAAGTAGCTCAGCAGCTCCTTCTCTGGTTCACCGAGCGCACGCCAGCGGCAGGCTGCCCTCCGAGCCCCCGAAGGCACGTTGATCCCCCCGCGCACTCACACCCCTCTGCCCCGTGTGGCAGCGTCCGCTTCGGCCTTTGCTCCTGCGTCCTGTGCTGCCCGCTGGGCCTTCGGGGAGGTGGCTGGGCCATCCGGCTGTGGACAGTGGGGAAATAGGGATGCTTTGTATTTGCACCAGGCTTTTAAGTACACCGAGGTGTTACCTAACCGCCTCTTTTGCGCCCCACAAAATCCCAGAAAAGTTGGCAGGGCATGGGGGAGGGGCCCCCATTTCACAAACGAGCCGCCCAGTCCCTGTGATCAGCCTCTCTCGGGGCATTCTTGGCCTTCTCGGCGTGAAGCCTGATGGCCAGAGTCCCACGTTTTGAAGACCTTACCTTGCTCTCTCCTGCCAGTGTCAGACACGGAAGAGAAGCCTGGCTCTCCGGGGCCCCTGGCCCCAGGGCCTGCCATCCTGCCCGGCCAACGCACTCACACCCCTCTGCTCCCCCAGGCCGTTCCCATTTGCCCTCCTAGACAGCACTCACGAACTGGTAACCGCCCTAGCCGTTCAGCTCCAGTACCTTGGCAGAGGTAAAATAGCAAAAGCAGCTCTAAACCCTCTGCCAGTCGGTTTCCAAGTGCGCCTGGCAGGAGTCCCACAGTGGCACTCTCGGCGAGGGGAGATTAATGAAAGCTGCTTACCTTTTCCAGATGGGAGGCCTCAGGATTCACGAGCAACTGTGGGAAATTCTCAGATAGCTGGAGGGGGGGGCGTCAGGAGCGGGCCACCAGGTAGCTGCGAGGCCCCTGGGCCGGGACAGCCCCGCCAGGGGACTGCAGGGCGGGTCGCTCCGGCTCCAGGCCAGAAAGTCCTCACCTGAGCAGAGCGGCACGTCACCGATGACAGAGCTTTCTCGCTCGGTCGCCGGAGGAGGGATTTTGATGCCAGAAATTGTCATGGCAGACCGTTCAGCAACACCTTTTGCTCCGGGCTTACACGTGTCTCTTGGAAGTGTTAGTGAAAGCAGGCACAGCCAGTGTTCGGCAAAAGGAACCGAGCCGTAGAGCTCCGTGTCCCCCGGCTCCCCCCCTGCCCTGTGGGACGCTGCTCCGCCCTCTCTGCAGGTGGACCTGGTCGTGCACCCGTCCATGGACCAGAATGACCCGCTGGTGAGGAGTGCCATCGAGCAGGTGCGCTTCCGGATCTCCAACTCCAGCATGGCAAACAGGCAAGTCGCAGCGCCCCGCGGGAATTCACAGGGAAGCCGCCTGGGTCTCTGTGGCCTTCCTGGAGCAGCTTTCACGAGCACCCTTTATTCGCACCCGTGTGAGATCAACACACTCACGGGCTTAGGAGCAATTTCTAGAGTTTTCAGAAAAAACAAAGTCCTCATTTCGTTCATTCAGCTCTGCCTCGCGGCATCGACAGAGCACTCCGAACCACAGGCCCTGTGTGTGCGAGGCTCGCTCAGTCCCCTAACGGCTCCAAATGAGTCCAGTTGCCTTTCTGAGGCCTTCTCTAATCTTGTGAAGTGTCTCGTGCACTGAGAAAACTCGGGGACGGGAGAAAATTCTTAGCCGGGTTTAACCTGGAGATGGCCGATGGGCAGGCAAAGGGCTCCGCGTGGATTGCGGGCCTTGGCTCACGTACTTTGAACCGGCTGCTGATTGATTTCCCATCACGTCCCTTACCTCTGGCATTTCTGAAAGCGTCAGAGGACCCGGCACGTTGGGCCGCCTTTCTCAGAAGGCTGTCCTGGAGGTGGGGGCACACTCTGCAGGTCTCCACAGCCCTGTCGTCCCCAAACATCTCGTGACCTGACACATTTTATTCATGCACAGCACCTGCTTGGCTCCTGCGGGCAGCCAAGGTTGAAACTCCAGGGCCAAGTGGCTTCATCTGATCTGCCAGGACAGACCCTGTCCTTTCTCCCAGCTCTTGGTCCTCGCAGCAGAGTGTTGATCTTCTATTTGAACTGCAGGGTTAAAGTGGTCCAGCCTCCAGCGCCTCAAGCAGAAGCTGAAGAAGAAAGTCCAGAAAAAGAGGGTCCGAGTGGATCAGGAGACTCTCAGCTGAATACTTCCTCCAAATCAGAAACTGGACGGGTGAAAAAAACAGATGAGAAAATGGGCATCACCCAGCTGAAAAATTATCACCCTGTTGTAGGTAAAAAGCAGCTTCTCGTCGACGTCTGATGGTGTGTCGGTGGTTGGTGGTTGGCTGCATGATGGCGTTTGAGTCCCTTGGTGTTCTGCAGTCTAGCACTCGGCTAGAGTCCGAGGAATCGGGTTTGCGTGGCTAGCTGGGTCATGGGGGCTGGCCACGTGACTTCTGCTGCCGTCAATACCCCCATCTGCCAAATGGGCAAGGTCTCAGCCCCGTGGGCCTCACATCTGAGTATGAGACTCAGATGAAACTGTGCTAGATCCTAGCGAGAGGGGTTAGGCACAAAGATTCATTCTGCTCCGCATCCTTGGGCTGGAATATGAACCACATAAACCACAGAAAACCTCCGTCCCTCCCGACCCCATAAACCTTCTGGTAGATCTAGTCATTGATGAGTTTGAACACCGTGTCATTTTCCCAGAGTCTGTTCTCCGACAGGGTTGCCTCCTCCCTCAGCCCCCGTCGAGCCGCCCTAGTGTGAAAGTGTGCGGGCCCAGTGCAGGCGGCCAGGTACGCGTCACTCTTCTCCCGGCTCATGGGGCACGGGCCGTGGCCCGGTGTGGGTGCAGCGCAGCAGACCTGAGATCCCGGGGCAGAAGACAGCGTGTGTGTGTGTGACCTCCCTCGGTGCCCCACATCACCGCAGGAGGCCTGCCCTTGCTCTGCGGGTCCCGGAGTGTTCCGTGGTTAGCAACCGCAGTCCGTGGGAGCCCAGGGCCGGGGCCAGTGCCGGGGCAGCAGATCGGCCCACGCGCTGGCTACACAGAAGGCATTGAGCATGCTGCTCGAGTGGGCACGGTGGTGGAGGAGGGCCTCTGCCCGCTCGCCCTCACTCCCTGATCCTGTGGCTCCTTACTTTCTCTCCTGTCCTCTCTCCTTGGGAAAAGCCAAGGAGTACTTTATTTGTGTCAACAAAGAAACAGGATGCTTTCAAAGAACCCCGATGTGGGGGTGTTTTGCACAGCCCTGTCAAGCCCGGGTCCCCGTGTGGAGGCCTGTCAGGCTCTGTGTGGCGGTATCCTCCTCTGTCACACTCTGGCTTGCTCACTGCACTCTCCTCCTTCCTTGCTCCCCCCCACCCCCTGCCCCTGGCCTCTGGCCCTCCACGGTACGTGCCGGGCACACGCTCACCTCCGGCACCTTGCATTTGTCCCAGGGTGCACCTCCCCAAGTCCCTGCGTGTCCCCACCACCCCACCACCTTAGTTGCCCTCTAGGTGGAATTCTAGCCCTCCTCCCACGTCCCCACTGGTTCTCTGCACCGGCCATTTCCATCTGTCGTGTGACTTTAGGTATCTTGTTAATACCTAAAAAGTATTAGAAAGTAAGTTCTGTGAGAGTCCGAACAGCACTCACTGTGAGTTTGAGTGGACTGAACTGAAGTGAATCTGGGAGTTTTCAAGCATTCCCTCCCCCCACCCCCTCTTGCCTCAGTTCCAGGACTTGGCCGTTCTCTAGGATTTCTGCCCAAAATGCCTCGCCTGCGGGTGGTACACATGTTTCTGTGGTACCTAATCTACGGGCACCCTGCCAGCCATGTGCGGACAAAGCTGGGCCTTGGCAGTGAAAGAAGAATGGGAAAGCAGGAGTCAGGCAGGATGGGAGTCCGGCCCTTCTCCAGAAATTACATGGAGACTTCCTCTGATGCCCTGCCCAAGGACAGCCTAGGGGGAACCTTCCTGGAGACTGAAGTGGAGCCCCCCACGGAGAAAGGTGAGCTGTTGCCCTCTGGAGGGGAGTCCTAAAGGTTCCTCATCCTTCTCATCTGAACTGGCTGAATCCCCACAGCGCCCCATCAAAGTAGAGTCATAATCTAGACTTTATGAACCCGTGGGCCTCCTGCCTGACAAATAGGGTTTTGCCCGAGTTTGTGGTGAGAGGGAATCCGGACCTACCGGGATGATGTCACCATCATGTCTGGCGCCCTGCCTGCAGCACTGACTCTGATTCTCTCCTAGTGTATGTGGATGAAGCCTCATGGATGCGCTATGTCCCTCCCATCCCTGTCCATAAGGACTTTGGCTTCGGCTGGGCTCTCGTCAGTGACATTCTCCTCTGCCTGCCCCTTTCCATCTTCATTCAGATTGTGCAAGTCAGTTATAAGGTACTGATGACTCCCAGGGATATTGTGGGGGCTGGTCCCTCAGCCTAGACCAGAGGACCTACACTCACCTGGTCAAGGGAAAGTACTTCCAGACTTGTGGTTGTCTGGATGGATGGATGGAAGGAAGGAAGGAAGGAAGGAAGGAAGGAAGGAAGGAAGGAAGGATTGGATGGGTGGATGGTTGGGTGGAAGGAAGGTAGGAAGGGAGGGAGGCGTGGAGGGAAGGGGGATAGATGGAGATGAGATGGATGGATGGAGAGATGGGATGGATGGATGGATAGATAAGATGAATGGGTGGGTAGATAGGCAGACAGATAGGTAGGTGATGGAGAATGGATGGATGGACAGCTTGGATGGATGGATGGGTGGGTGGGCAGATAGACAGATAGATAGGATAAACAGGATGGCTGGATAGACATAGATAAATTATTGGCTGGATAGATGGATGGTTGCTTGGTGTGTCAAAGGAAATACTTGAAAGACTTAAAGTTAGATCAATTAGATATATCGAAAGAGACAGATAATTATGTTGTAGCAATATGCTTCTAGAAACTTGGTAAATACCAAAAAAGGAGAAAATAGGTTCAGAGAGACTGCTGCCCAGAAAGGAGTGGTGTGTGTTTTTTTCACGGTTCTTGCAACTGACCCTGGCCTTGAGGGTAAGCTGATCTTGAAAATGACCTCTTAGGTAGACAACCTTGAGGAGTTTCTGAACGACCCTCTGAAGAAGCACACGCTGATCCGCTTTCTCCCCAGGCCCATCCGACAGCAGCTTCTGTACAAGAGGTAAGGTCCCTGAAAACGATGCAGGCTGGGTGACAGTCCCAGTGGGCCCCTTGAAGTTAGGTTCTGAATAATTGTTCACCAGGAACAGAAAAAGGTTCTGCCCCCCAGCCTGTGAGGACTCGGGGTTTTCATTCATTCAGTGACCCTGTGAGCCTTGTGGATAAAGCACAGAGGCAGACGAAGTGGGGGCTGGAGAATTTTGTCACTTAATTTTGAGGTTCTTTTCAAGTGAAGTCTGTCGATAAAGACTGCGAGGTTCGGAGTCGTTTTTTTTTTCCTTTGGCTAATGTTACTTTCTCAATCAAAACCCCATGTCGGATCCACGCTCCGTTGCCCTGGTCGGGTGCCGGGAAGGGGCTTCCGGGTCTCTGCACAGGTCAGGCCCCATGAGGTAGAAGAGGGCGCCACGAGCGAGTCCCACGCCTTCGCCCGACGCGGGCCGCCTGGCCACGGCCGAGTGTGCTGGCACCGGAACCCGCCGCTCCCCTCTGTTTTCCAGACGCTACATTTTCTCTGTGGTGGAGAACCTTCAGAGGCTGTGCCACATGGGGCTGCTGCAGTTCGGCCCCACAGAAAAGTTTCAGGACAAGGATCAGGTAACGTGTCCTGCGCCCAAACGAAGGGGGTCCTGATGTCCAAGCCGTTTCCAGACAGCTGGCCGGCCGTGGTTCTGAGCTTCCCCCCTCGCCCCGTCTGCGTCTCCCTAGGTGTTCATTTTCTTGAAGAAGAACGCGGTCATCGTTGACACCACCATCTGTGACCCACATTACAACCTGGCCCGCAGCAGCCGGCCCTTCGAGAGGCGTCTTTACGTCCTGAAGTCCATGCAGGATGTGGAGAACTACTGGTTTGACCTGCAGTGCGTCTGCCTCAACACCCCTCTAGGTACAGTCTGTCGTTGCTGGGCTCCCTGTTCTCCCCGCTCTCTGTGCCATCACTGGGGTTTAGAGCAAGAAGAAACTAGAAGTCGCTGCTGGTTTTCAAACTGTTCTCCAGAGACCTAGAGTGTCCTTGGGGCTCCCTTAGGAAGGAGGGCGATGCGCTTCTAGTAGGGGGGCCCCCAGGCCATTCTGCTTTGTCTTCATTCACTCGTGCATTCAGTAGGTGTTTGTTGCACACCTGGTGTCTGTTATTCCTGGGCCTGACCAGGACACACGCACCCCTGCCTTCCTGAGTCTTAGTTCTCAACAGAGAAGACACACAGATCCACGTCACTTGCTGAGACAGATGCTGCGGAGGAAGTATACGGGGGCGTGAGTGGAGGCTGTTTTAATGGGGCGGCATTTGAGCCGAGCTCTGAAGGCTGAGGCCGAGCCCAGAGCCGGGGAAGAGCAGTACAGGTGTGGGAACGTCACGTGCATCATTGGGAGAAGCAAGAGGCTGGTGAGGGCGGGGAGGAGAGTGGCAGCTGCCATTGGAGAAGCAGGGAGGAGTCAGGACTCTGGGGGCCCTGTAGGACTTGGTACGGGGTTCGGGTTTATTCTAAGAGCAGGAAGAAGCCGCTGGATAGTTGTAGGCAAGAAGTGACAAGATCTCTTCCATTTTTCAAAGCTCACCCTGGCTGCTGGGTGGGGAACGGATGGAGGAGCCCGAGAGTAGAAACAGGGCCGTGACTCCTGTCCCAGAGAGATGTCCACTGGTGACAGTGAAGGAGGGGGGCAGCTTGGCAGGTGTTTTGGAGGAAGAACTGAACAGATTGGGCCAGCAGGTCGGATGAGTCGGGTTTGGGGGTCAGGCCTTTGCTTGTGTCTCCTTCCTATCCCTGCCATGTCCCTTGACCTGTGTTCACCTGGCAGTGACCACTCGTGCATCAAGCATCGTCTCTTTGAGGAAGGCTTTTCAGCACCTTTATGCTGTCAGCTGCTCTTTCTGAGGATTCCTTGCGCACAAGAGATTTGGCTTCCGTCCCCACGGTGTCTCAAAGCGCCTGGTGCACGGTCGACGTGCCGTGAATGTTGGTTGACTAGATGGAGGCTTTTTGCAAGGCCATAGACCAGTGCTCTTTCCTCCAAGCCAGTTTCCACCTGGTCTCTTCGTGCCACCTCTACTAGGAGGAAGGGCTGCCATGTCCGGTCTGAACCTGGGAGGGGAGCCCTCTTCCCTTGCTCCTGTCACAGAGCCGAAAGGTCACCATTGCACCTCACTTCTTGGAAAGCCGGAGGCCCAGGTCTGGATGGGGGCGAGGGGCTGCGGGGGAGCCCATGCCCCACACTGCACGCTTGTGTTTGGTAGATTTGTTTACTGTTGGCAGGGTGATGAACCCTTGCAGTGAGAACCTTTGATGTAATGGGTCCAGACAGGTTTTAGAACTCGTGTGTTTCATAGAATCCTCTGGCATTCAGTAAGCTAAGCTTTTACCATTTCAGATTTTTAGAGTGCCCTAATTCCTCTGCATTTTATACCCAGATAAAAATTTGTGAACCGGTATGTTATTTGCACCAGAGTTGTTGAGGCTTGACAACTGGTGAATTTCCATCCCTTTTAGTGTTCATGAGCAGAAATAGGGGAGGCTTAGAGTCCATTAAGCAGGCACCGATTGTCCCTTCATTTAACAAACACTTGAGGAGGGGCGCCTGGGTGGCTCAGTCGGTTAAGCGTGCGACTTCAGCTCAGGTCATGATCTCGCGGCTGGTGAGTTCGAGCCCCGCGTCGGGCTCTGTACTGACAGCCTGGAGCCTGCTTCGGATTCTGTGTCTCCCTCTCTCTCTGCCCCTCCTCTGCTTCATGCTCTGTCTCTGTATGAAAAATAAATAAATGTTAAAAAAAAAAATTTAAAAAAAAACACTCAAGGAGGTTCTGCCCCAAGGACTAAGGGGAAAGTACCATATAATAAGACATGAGCCTCCTGCAGAGCAAGGGCTCACCAAGCATGGGTATGGGTATCACCAAACAGATTCACTGGGAGAGACTGTTAAAATGCAGATTATCAGGCCCTGTCCAGAGCTTTGGATTCAGCAGGTGTGGGGATGGCCTAAATCTGCATTTCAAACTCACAGCGAGGTGGCGCACAGGAGAAGCAGTGCCTTAAGTCCTCCTAGACTTAACCAGCCATTCACATGCGTGACCTTGAGCTCCCTTGAAGACCTCTCTGAGGTTGACCTCTTCATTTCTAAGCCAGGAACACCACCACCAACAAATTATGGGCTGAAGCAGAGCTTGAACCCCGTGTCTTATGTAAACACCAGCGAGCAGTGTGGGGCATGGGCTCCCCCGCAGCCCCCCGCCCCCACCCAGACCAATGTCTCCAGTCGAGCATGTTGGAAGACCGTCTTTGGTAGTGTGCAAATCACCAGAATCTTCCTTTGCCTTACTCAAGCAACGGTTCGTAGCGGTTTATGTTTTCTTGCAAGAAACACAGTTTTCTTTATTGTGCCTTTACAGAACGCTATTTCTCAACTGTGTTAATGCAGCTCCTGGACACTCAGAGAACATCTGGCTGTCCTCCAGACCCCACCTGGCCCAGGGACACTGCACTGAGCTATCTGCCCAGATCCCTGCTGACCCCGACTCCACGGCCCCTGCCAAGTGCATCATTTTTGTTTACCGCCTCCTCCGGGCTGGCACACAGGAGCTCCGTAGGCTTTCCCTGAGGAAGGAGGCCCCAGGGCTCCTCTGCTCGCGATCCCCCCACGGCCGTTGGCCTCTCCTGTTGCCAGCTCGCCTTCCCTCCCTCGTGGAGTTCAGCCAGAGTACAAATCCTTTACTCGGGTTCACACCCCAGTGTTTGACCCCCTGACATCTATGATAACGCATTTGTACGAAGAGGGTCTACCAGTTTCAGAGCCTGTCCCGCGGTGGTGAGCGGAGTCACAGGAAGGGAATCTTTTGCCCGCGGCTGCGAGGCGGCCTGCCGGAGCCACGGCAGAACACGGTCCCCAGGGAAGCTTGCGTTTGCTCTCTCAGGTGTGGTGCGCTACCCACGCATCAGGAAGAACGGCACCCAGGATGAGGGCACTGATGAGGAGGGCAGTCTGCAGAAGGAGCAGGAGAGCGCCATCGACAAACACAATCTGGAGCGCAAGTGTGCCCTGATGGAGTACAGCACGTGCGTCCCCGCACCCCCCGCCCCCCCCCCCCCGCCCCCAAGTGCAGTCCCACAGGCTCCAGCTCCTGGGTGTCCGGCCACACAGGTCAGGCCGGGAGCGCCCACGTCTCTGGTGCAGAGGCCGTAAATCGGCGGCCACGGGCCCCTCTGGCCCCGGCCAGCCCTTGGCCCACATACTGTTAAAACAGAACAAACTTGGTTGCCACAGTTCAGAAGCTGGGAAATTTACGTAAAATTCTGGGGTCGGGCAAGCGTTTCCCTTCTGTCACGTGTTACCGAGAAGGTAAAAGGTAGTTAGGAAAAATACCTCCACCGTGTCGCGGGCTCTCTTTTCAGTTCCCAAGAAGGTCTCTCTTTCCGTTTACTTCCCACCTCTCAGGGGGAGCCGTGAGGTCGTGGACGAAGGCTCGATCCCCGGGGACGGGCTGGGAGCCGCCGGGCTCGATTCTAGTTTCTACGGGCACCTAAAGCGTAACTGGATCTGGACCAGCTACATCATCAACAAGGCCAAGAAGGTGGGCTTCGGGGGGTACGGGGAACACGCATCCCCGGGCCATTCCCCAGCCGCTGCCGCAGCTGCCCACCCCGCCTGCCCTTTCCCGGCTCGCTGTTTCTGATTTGGTAAAACCAAAGTTGACCAGAGGCACAAGTACTTATGTCCGTATGTATTGAAGGCACATCAGGCCCTTGAAATACCTGCCTGGCCAGTGTTGTTGTTTGTTTTGTTTTTTGTTTTTTTCAACGGATTCTAACTGATTCTGTCACGCGGACAGGTATTCCTTTTTAAAGAAGGAACAGAAAGTCCATGAGACACAGGTCATACATGAGGGAGCACGTGTGCAAGAAGCAAGTGGCTGCCCAGGGGAAGCCCAGCCCCAGGGGCAGCCCGACGGCTTCTGGAACGCAGCTGCACAGCCGCCCTCACCTCTCTGGCAGAGACCAGTACACCTCCGTGCATGTGACACTCTGGCTCCCTGGGGATTCAGGGACGCCCCTGCTTCTTTCCAGTGATGCGCTTGTCTTTTAGGAGAACACTGCATCTGAAAATGGGCTCATGGTGAGACTCCAGACGTTTCTGTCCAGGCGCCCGTTGCCACTCAGTGCTGGAGGTACGTGAGCTGGGGGGTTCACCTTGGAAACAGACACGGGACCGGCCCAGGCCACGTGACTACCTACCACACGTTCCATTCGGCTTCTGGCCTTCACGGGGCTCATCCTGAAATGCTCACCTCCTGTGCTTATTTCCAGGCAGTGGCAGGTTGAATATCTGGGGGGAAGCCAGAGCAGGATCTGAGCTCTGCACCGACAGGGAAGAGCAGTTCGAGATGGACCGAGAGCCCACACTGGACCGGAACTGGAGAGTGAGGGGTGGGAAAAGCCAGAAGCGGAAACGGCTGAAGAAAGACCCCGGAAAGAAGATCAAGAAAAAGAAAAAAGGTCCCGTGATGGTCGCTCGCGTCGGCTAGGCCTTGTCTTTGTACATTCCGGCTCAGAGACGGACTGCAGTCTCACTGCGGCCGGGGCTGAGTTCTGCCCCCAGACCCGGGCTTCTCTTCTCCCTCTGTTTGTAGGGCTGACTGTGCACGGTCGCCGTCTCGTCCTCCACATCGAGCTGGCAGACTGAGAGATCCTCAAGCTTCTTACATGCTTCCTGTCTTTGTGTCTTATAGGGTCTTTCAGCTTTGTGACGCCCCTCAGTTCAATTTTCTAACTTCATCTCAACTGAAAAAACCTTAGCAAAAATCATTAGCAGAAATCCTCATCTCAACCAGCCAAAATCTTATTATTCTTTTGGTTTGGCTTTTGATACTTGCATTATATTAATCGGGGCAAAGTTCAAAAGTCACGTTGTGTTTTTAACTCAGAGGAAAGGTGGGAGTCGGTCAGGCCAGGCCTGCGGAATCTCTTCCAGTCTCGTGAGCCCCCTGGGTGTGTCTTAGACTGCTGTTTTGGATCCTTCCCCTGGGCAAGTATTATAGCGAAAGACAGCAGGAGGACAGTGAGGAGATGGGTGCCTGTGTTTTCGTTCATTTTTACATCATCTAAGTGGTCTGTGTGTCGTAACAACGATCTGATAGCTATACCGTTTTCCGATGAGAACAGAATGTTTAAATGGGAACCTGTTTTCAGTGGTTTACTTGGCTGCTGTTTATAACAAATAGGCTTGTGTCCGTTGGAAAGCCCCGCGCCGCCCCCCCCCCAACTTCAGCTCAGCCTATCCAGATAGGCATGGGGTCAGTTTGGCTCACAAAGACCTGAATTCATCACAAGGCAAAATCCGGTGGTGGTGTCCCGTGGAATCCCAAATGTTCTCACCCTACTTTTCTTCTGCCTTAATTTGGAAGAAACGTCCTAAACAAACAGTCTCTTGGAATTAGCAGCAGCATATGGTGTTTACCTTGTCAAACTGCCATGAGTCTATCCCGAGGGGAGGAGATGTTGAGAGAACCTGGTGGGTAAGAGCTCACGGTTCAGACCCTCTGTCTGCTACTGACTGGGCTGTGCGACTTTGGGCAAATTGCCGTGTCTCACCGTGTTTCAGAGTCCTCAGCTACGAAATGGGGATTATAACTGCCTCCTTATAGAGTTGATGCAAAGTAGCATTTTGATTATGGGTTGTTAATATGTAAACAGCTTAAACCAGTGCTTGGCATACAGTAAATACTCCATAATGTTGGTGACTGGCACCGCACGGGGTATTTTATACCCAGTCTGGTTCAGTCCTCACGGCAGCCCTGAAGGATGCGCCTTGTTGTCTCCATGGTGCCCCGGAGTGTGCCCAGCATCTCAGAGGTCGCCAAGCGGGAGAATGGTGGGGGCCCTGCGCATGCTCCAGCCCTCAAAGTGCCTACCACCGCGGTAGGAGGGATGGGACATGGGCTGCGTTCAGGCTGCCCAGCTTGTCACAATGAAATTTGACCAGAGAGAAAATGATAGAAGCGGTTAAAGTATCTATCTGTCAAGGCCCGAGTCTTTTGCGGTTAGTTTCTATGGTTTCTGACACAATGGGATTCTGGTAGCTGATAGCCTTGGTCGGATCTCACTAGCCGAGTAGGGGCCCTTCCCCTCCAGAGTGCCAGCTCCAATCCGGCTGTTAGAAGCTCCCTCTCTTCTCCCCCTGATATTCTTAGAAGAGTCCCCCAAAGAGAAAAACAGGAGGCTGCGTTACCACGATGAGGCCGACCAGAGCGCGCTGCAGAGGATGACCCGGCTGCGCGTCACGTGGTCCATGCAGGAGGACGGGCTGCTCATGCTCTGCCGGATCGCCAGCAACGTCCTCAATGCCAAGGTATTTGGCCCCCGGGCCCCTGGGCCCCCAGGCCCCTGCCCCTCCCTGGCCTGCCTCCTCGCTTTCCCTCTCCATCACCAGCAATGTCCTCAATGCCAAGGTGTTTGGCCCCCAGGCCCCCGGGCCCCTGCCCCTCCCTGGCCTGCCTCCTCGCTTTCCCTCTCCATCACCAGCAACGTCCTCAATGCCAAGGTGTTTGGCCCCCGGGCCCCCGGACCCCCAGGCCCCTGCCCCTCCCTGGCCTGCCGCCTCGCTTTCCCTCTCCATCGCCAGCAACGTCCTCAATGCCAAGGTGTTTGGCCCCCGGGCCCTCAGGCCCCTGCCCCTCCCTGGCCTGCCGCCTCGCTTTCCCTCTCGTGGGGAGCTCTGTTCCCTATGTGGCCACACACAGACACTCAAGGCCCCTGGGACGCTCAACTGTTTTGCTTGGCCACCAGGAAAAACGTTTCCCAGAATCCCACAGATGAATATTCCCGGCCTTGCTCATTTCTTTCCAGCCTTCGGCTAACACACATAGATCTTTGCCTACCTGCAGGCTAAACAGCTCGGCGCTGTTCTTACTCTCTTCACTGGGAACCTAACACTTTCTGCTCCCCTTCTCCTGCCCTCACCTGCCTGGAAAACTCCTATTTTTCTTTCATAACTGCTTATCATCTCTGGAGAGGCTTCATCGATCCTGCCAATTGGAAGTAATTACCGCGTTCTTACCGTGTCCTTCGCACGTGGACTTTTCACGCTGCTTCTGTTGCTTCTGGCCCCTCTTGGCTTGCGGGAGTGGCTGCTGCTCAAGGCAGGGAGACTGCCCATTTGTTTTGTAGCCACAGCCCCTAACACGGTGCTCACCACACGGTAACCACTGGGTCGTCGTTCCCCGAATCCGTGTGGGATGGTGATGGTGGCCTCAGTCTGGCTCCCCGGCTTCGTCACGGCTCAGTCCCCGCCTTCCGTGCCAGTCCCCCACACTCACGTCTTCCTCCCGGTCTGTGTCCTTGAACCCCGGCAGCTGGGGAGGGGCTTCCCATCGAGCAAATTCTTCCCCTTTCCTCTGATGTCACTGCCTCCAAGAAGGTTCCCCAGCCCGAGCCAGAGCTCCCCTTCTCACTATGTTCCCCAGAGTAGCCTCACTGACTCCTAGTCTGACTATTCCTGCCTCTTTGCCCGGCTCTGATCTTCTGAGTTTGCAGCAGGGCATGGGGAGAGCCATCCAGGTAGGCGAACGTCCAGGCCGGCTGGTTCACAGAAGCCGCCAGAGGATGGGCTCTGCCACCGTGTAGTCCAGGGCCTCCTCCGGGTAGTAACACCACCGGCTTCCTCGGTGCCCAGGTTGCGTGCCCTGTCCTCGGGCGCATCAGCCAAGAGAAGCCCCGGCGGAGGTCCCGTGCCCAGAATGCCCTCTGCGTCAGGCCTGCTGGATCCCTTTTCTTGACCACTTCTCCAGATGCTCGCACCCCCATTCCCTCCTAAGTTCCAGCCCAGTTCTTCCTCCAGGGAACAAGCTGGAGGTGACAGGCTGCCATCCCTGGTCTCTGTTCCTCGCCTCTGATAGCGGAGAGTTGTGCCTGCCTCCACCCACCCTCCTTGCAGCCGGTGGGACCAGGAGAGCCCTGCTTGGTTCTGGGGCAGCAGACCCTCCCCTCATCTGCTTAAATACACACCACATTCTTGGGCCACCTCGTTCTGGGGGCTTTCGGAAAATAACCTCGTGATCAAGCCCCTTCCCTGTCTTGGTGCTCCTTTCCTGTATGTTTTTGGCGGAGATGTTCTCCTGAGTCTCTGATGGTGAAGCTAATTCAGTGCTTCTGTTTCTACTAACGCACAGAATGTTTCTGAGCGTACGCGATGTGCTCTTAAACCTCGAGAACCGCCCAGCTGACACGTTTGGCATAACCTTCCCTAACATGCTGCCCTTCCAGACAGCATTACCCTGTGCCCTCCGAGTACCTGTTACTTGCCGGAACACTCTTCCCCACCAGTTGTTGAGGATTTGGCTTATTCTCTGCCCAGCACCTCACTCGTGTCAGGCGCACCGTCAGTGCTCCGTAAATGTGATCCAAGTAAAGCCGGGAGGGGCCGGCTTTGAGTGTCCGCTGAGGAAGGAGGCGCCGCAGAACATACCTTCCCCCGTCCTTTGCGATCGTGACCCATAACGCGGGCTCTGGGGATACTGATTTTCCTTCTTGGCTTGTGTGTGTTCCAGGTGAAGGGCCCATTTGTCCCCTGGCAAGTTGTGCGGGACATTTTGCACTCTACCTTTGAAGAGTCTCTGGATAAAACCTCCCATTCGGTCGGACGAAGAGCTCGCTACATAGTCCGAAACCCCCAGGCCTATCTGAACTATAAGTAAGCCGTGTTTGAACTTCCATAAGTTGGGGCCACAGTTACTCCCATGCTTCTAGTTCGTTCTTTCCTTGCATCTCGTTTGCCCAAGAGTCCGCCCTGAAATCCAGAGAGAGTGGTGCGTGTGCAACAGCTCGCCCGTAGCCCGAGTGTTGGGGCCTGTGGGTGAAACCGCTCGTGAGTTTTCAAGGGCTCGGCCTGCCTCTGGGCCGTTTTCCGTATCCGGGGTCTTACACGCTTCAGGACAGCCTTGTGACGTACGTGCTGTTCTCCTTCACTACCCATGAGGACGCGGAGGCCAGTCAGGCTGGGCGGCTTACTGAATGCATCCCGCCAGCGGCGCGTGGTCAGGCAGAGGCGTCTGCTGAGTTTCGCCACTGTCTTCAGCGCTCAGGGCGGTTCTAGATGTCAGGGCCCGTCACATAGCTCCCTCCAGGAAGAAGCGGGGCAGGACCGGAGCCATCGGACCCAAGAGCACTGTCCCCATTACGTCCTCAGCACGTCCTCGGCGTTACCCTAGAGGGCCGGGTCCGCGTAGTGGTGGCGGCTGGCCGGGGGCCGCAAAGCGTCCTCGTTGTGGCTTGTCGGTTGCCAGTGAGGCTGCCCACCCAGGCCTTCCTCCCACGGCCAGGGCACGGCGCTGTCGCCCGCCCTGTCAGCCCCCGCCACAGGCGTGGGCTCGAGTGGGGAGGACCAGCGGGCGTCCGGGCTGTGCGCGGGGGGGCCCAAGCGTTGCCGCCAGCACGAGAGCGGGGCCAGGAGGGGGCACGTGGCAGGGTTGGGAAGGACTGCTCCCACCGACTGGTTGTTCGTGCCCTGGGTCGGCAGGAGAGCGTGGCTCGGGTTGACTCTGAGCCGTGGGCTGCCTGCCATCCGCTGGGTTGTAGAGGGAGACAGCCCAGCCGTGGATTGTGGAGTAAACCACTGCGACCAGTTGCTCACCCTCAGCACGACTGACATTTGGGGCCAGGTCATTGTTTGTTGTGGGGCCGTCCTGTGCACTGTAGCATGTTCAGTAGAAGCCCCGCCTCCACCCACTAGATGCCAGCGGCGCCCCACCCCCGACCGTGACAACCACACACGCAGGGGCCAGCGCACGAGGGCCCTTCCTGTGGGGAGCCACTTGGCCCTATGTGGAGAATCTTAGACTTTTCTAGAAGGGCTGTGGTCACCTGCTCCAAACCCCTCTTTTTTCAGAGTGGGAACAGCCCCAGAGAGAAGATGCAAGTCAGCCAGGGTGATAGTGCGTTGGCAGTGGAGTGAGTTCTGGAACTTGGGCTTCCTGGCCCCTGCCTGATGCTTCTCCGCTTGTCCCGCAGCGGCTGCTGGGCGAGGGGGACACGAAGGGCTGCGGCCCAGAGCCGCAGGACCCGGCACGAGACGTGTATCCACTTGGGGGCTGTGCCCTCACCTGCGAACAGAACGATACAGCCAATGTTAGCCACCCCTGGCCCACCCGCCCCGGCCCTCGGCAGGCAGGTGACCGTGGGGCCCCGACACCTCACTGAGCTCTAGGACGGAATGACAGCCTCCACCTTGCAAGCTCTTTGTGGAGGTGCAAGTGCCCGGCTCATAGCAGCCCTGCAAACACGGGTTGCCTTTGCCCGCGCTTCTTAGTGGGCAGGTCAGACTCTCCTTACGTCGCGGAGAGACAAAGATGTGTAGCGGACAGAGAGCGCTTTTGGAGATGAGAGCTCTTTCCCGTAGTGACACCAGGGCCTGTGTGATAGTTTAACATTTAGAGCACATCTTCACATAGGACATCTCATTTGGTCCTGGCCAGATGCCTGTGAGGGCAGGCAGGCGGGGGTCCCTGTTCTCAGTTTATAAGTGGAGGACGGAAGCTCGGAGAGGCCGAGCGTGTGACGTGTGGGCGGCCACAGACCTGACTTGACTCGGGGTTGGGTGACCCCAAATCCTGCACTGTTAAGAGCCGTCATCACCCAGCAGGTATAAGGAAATCGTACTCTGTGTTTAGCCAAGGCCAGATGTGTTAGAACAGGAGCCTTCCGGCAACTCTGAACACAGACCTCAAGCCAGACCTCACGGCCGTCCTCCCTCCCTGCAGGGTTTGCCTGGCCGAGGTGTACCAGGATAAAGCACTTGTCGGGGACTTCATGAATCGAAAGGGCGACTACGAAGACCCAAAGGTAGGCCCCCCTGGGTCATCAGGCTCAGCCTGCCCTGAGGGCAGGGGTCTCTGGGTTCCCGTCTGGTCCTGTGGGTCCCGCAGCGCCTCCGCTGGCCTTACAACGTGGATGTTTCTCCCGCGCGTCTGGGAGATCGGCTCCTTCGTTCTGTGGCTTTGGCCCCCGTTTGATGTGGCTCTAGCACCGGTTCTCAGAGGTGGTTAGAATCTGACACGCCACTTTGCAGTTGGGCCTGTTTCGTTAAGAAAACAGGGCCGCTCTTCGGAACGTCCAAACCGCTGGACTCCCTGGAAAGTTAGCAGACAGGACGGGGCCTGAGTTTTCTGGATACTTTGTGGGCGGGCTGGGCCGGCGGCTGACAGGAGTGAAGCCATCTTTCCAGACCCAGATTCCCTGCCCTGTGGCTCAGAGTCTCCTCATCCCCCGCTCGCCGAGCCAGCGCCGGGCTCTGTGCACGTGCGTCAGGCCTGGCGCCAGGCGAGGCCGGTCACAGCAGAGACCCAGCCCTTCTCGGGGAGCCCAGGGTAGTGGACAGGCAGAGAAGTGACTCTTCAGAGCAGTGCAGTCACCCGAGGGGAAAGCCCAGGCCCGCTGAGGTCGCACAGGGAGTACTGAGTGCTTTTGGTGCAGATGACAGAACACAACAACCCCACGGGGCTTCCAGCTGTTTCTCCCACGTGCCCAGCACCTCAGAAGAGGGCAGCCCTGTGCGGGCACAGCAAAGCAGAGATGTCATCAAGGCCCCACGTTCAGTCTGTCACTGGCTCCTGGTCCCTAATGGTCAGTGTTCATCCTCATACTGGCCACCTCGTGGTTGCCCCCTGACAGGTGGAGCTCCGTCCTCATCCCAGAATCCCAGGGCAGGAAGGATGGGGAGAGGGTGGCACTGGACCCTGGGATCAGGGAGGGGCCAGCCTTGGCCAGAGGCCCCTGAGGTTGCTGTCATTGGTTTAGATTCATCTTGACTCCTCCTGGGAGGCTGGGCAAATCAGATCGGGGCTGGCTCCAGGCTGAGAACGAACGGGGCCCCGGAAATGGGCTGCCAGCAGCATCTACTGCAGAGGGCTTCCGAAGGTGTTAGCACTTAGCCTAGACTCCAAAGATGAGGGACCCACTGAGGCAGAGGCAGCAAAGGAAGGGGGAACAGGGTGCTGGGGAGGGGGCCACAGTGGGGCAGGAGCACGCCCTCCTCCTGCAGCGTGGGACAGCTTGCCCCCTGGGGGACGGATTAGAGGTGAGGCAGCGGGGAGAGTGATCTGTGCCCTAGTCTGGACTGGGCTGGAGGCAGCGCAGGGAGGGAGGGAGCCATTTGGGGTCCACGGTTGAGGGTGGGAGGGGAGGAGGAGGAGGCCGAGGCCGCTGTGCTCAGGGTGAGCCAGGGAGGAACAGAGCTGGGAAGGGGGAGGCGGCAGGGGAGCACGGGCCGGGCCTGCTGATAGGTGGCGCGCAGCCGTGGGAGGCTGCAGGGATAGTGTGGGACACACTTGGGCCTTCCTGGGGCCTGGGGCCTGGGGCAGAGCTGGCAGTGCAGGAGTGAGGGCTGGTAGCGTGTTCCTTGCCCGAAATCCCTGGGCCCAGTGGCGTCTATCACCTCCCCAGGTGGATTCAGCAGGCTCAGGAGGCAGGAAGGCAGAGGAGGTTACGGTTCTCAGTCCACATTTCCGGGGGGTCGCTGCTGGGAATTTGTGACAAGATTTCCCTTGACGTATCAGCAAAACCTCCCTTCAGGGAGAGAAACGGCTTAATCTCATTCTCTCATCTTGAAAGGTTTGTGCCAGTGAGTACAAAGAGTTTGTGGAGAAGCTCAAGGAGAAGTTCAGCTCAGCCCTGAAGAATCCTAATCTTGAAACCCCAGACACACTCCAGGAGCTGTTTGCCAGGTAAGGTTCTTCTGGGAAGTTTCTGTGTGACTCTTACGGGGCAAGAGGAAGAGTCACCAGCCACGGGCGTCTCCCCTGGTCAGCAGTTCCACGGCCTTGCAGCTGACCTGGCTGTGTCCCCTGACTCTGAACCAGCTCGCCTCCTCTCGTGGGCGACTCGAAAAAGGAGAGGCCAGTGCCAACCCCAGCACCCCACCGGGAGCCCCCATTCCTTCTCCCACAGAGGCCCTGCTGCTGACTTAATCCGGGCTTCCCCGCGCACCGGGTGTGCTTTTACTAAGATTGCTCACTTGACCTAGGAGGACACTCCAGGATAGAAGTAGCCCTCCCGAGGCGGCAGTGCTTGTGACCCACAGGGCCACGGTTTGAACTTCCGCGGTGGGCCTGATTCCAGAGCCCCAGCTCTTTCCAGCTCGGCCGCTGGGCGCCTGGAGAACATACTTGGGTCCAAGCACAGAACCCGTGAAATGTTTGAGTCTTGAGTTCTGTGATCCAGGCCTGTTGCCACTGCCTAATTCACCTGTGAATCCCTTCTTACCAGCCCCATCGAGGCGGTCCCTCTGGCCACTAGATGTCTGAATTTCTTCCTGTAGAGAGGACGTTCATCTGTTGGTTCCTGTTTGGGAACCCTAGGACATGGTTGCATTTAGCCCCAACAGCTTCATCCGGAGATCTCGATCTTCCATCCGTCCAACAGACAATTTACGTGGTGCCCACGTATACCAGCGAGCGATTTGTAGTTGTTTTCAGAGTTGACATCGGTACCTTCTTTTGTGTTTGGGGCTCGTTTTTGCAGAGTTCCCCAGAACTCTCAAAGGGCATGGTTTATGTTCAGTCTTAAAGGTGTTTCAAATGGCCCGCATATTTTCAGTAAATTTACGAGGCAACTTTTAGTTATAAAAAAAATACGGTTAAAATAAAGCCTTTTTGTTTTTTAAAGGAGAGTTCATGAACCATCTGGAGGAAGGAAGAAGTCCCGCCCAGTTGTAACAGTTTAACACTAAATTTGATCTGGAGCATTCTGGCAGGACAGGCAAAAAAGAAAATGGATCCAAATACTTTGACTGAAACCAGTTCACATTTCCTGTTAACTAAATTTTAGGAAGAATTTACTGTTGCCAAGACAAATTTTGACTTTAGAATTATAGAAGCCAAAGAAATGTCTTGCAAATGAACAGCCATTATTTTTTTTAAGTGAGTTCTGCGATTTTGTCTTACGTTGAATTGCCTGGCTCTGAAATGCAATGGCTGGCACATTGGACTTCTCTTCTTGTATTTGTTTGCTTGGTAGGAACACAAACAACATTACTCGAAGCTCAGAAACACAGATGGGGACATAGCCTGCTATCTGATACAGCTACTCCCTCTTTTGAGATATTTTCTTCCAGACATCTTTCTTATGCTTGTTTTTAATCCTGATGGGCCCACGATTTTAGATCCCCTTCCCTTGACAATTAGCGGTGGCTCTCTGCCAATAGGCACTTTTCCGTGTTGTTTCATAATTGTCCATAAATGAACACTCCTCATTTTCTCAACCCTCTTTTTACCAGCGCGCTCGTTTGACGAGTGGAGTATGGTATTTTCTCATTGTAATTGACACGTACGTGTTTGAACGTTAACGAGTTTCACATTTTCTCCAGCACGGTCGCCGGCGAATGGCCACGTTGAGCAAGCATCCGCGCAGCGAAGGTCTCCTGTGTTCCACTGACATGCTCTCCTTTCGTCCCTTATGCAGATACCGAGTTTTGGCGATTGGAGACGAAAAGGATCTGACCAGGAAAGAGGATGAACTTAATAGGTAGGTACTGATGTACTGAGTGCCTTTCCCTCAGCCCATGATCCTGGCTGCCTGCGGCCTGGCACAGGAGTCACCCCGGGCCCGACCTAGCCTGCCAGCCGTCTTTGAAGGTGAAGTTGTGTGCGAACGCAGCCTGTTCTGTGGGTCGTCTGTGCTGGTTTCATCCTGCAACATCAGGTCAAGTGACTATGGCAGAGACCACACAGCCCTCGAAGACCGAAATATTTATTATCTGGCCCTTTCCGGGAAAAGCTTGCCCACCCGAGCCTCACATAGCAGTGGCTTAGCCTTAAAGTGAGTTGAGGAGGAGACAGTTTCTTTTTTTTTTTTTTCAACGTTTTTTATTTTATTTTTGGGACAGAGAGAGACAGAGCATGAACGGGGGAGGGGCAGAGAGAGAAGGAGACACAGAATCGGAAACAGGCTCCAAGCCATCAGCCCAGAGCCTGACGCGGGGCTCGAACTCACGGACCGCGAGATCGTGACCTGGCTGAAGTCGGACGCTTAACCGACTGCGCCACCCAGGCGCCCCAGGAGGAGACAGTTTCAATTCTCAGCCCGTGAGCTTTCCACGCAAAGCTCTGCTTAGAAAGCTCAGCTGGTTTTTCTCATGTTGGATAACCAAGATTCAGTTTGATTTTAGCTCTACATTTCAATGAGAAGCCTCTCCTTTTTGGAGAAGAACTTGTTGGAGGTTGGATGAAAATGGGGCACGTGGCTGGGCCAGTCAGTGGAGCGTGCTACTCTTGATCTCATAGGTAGGTAGGTAGGTGTACTGAAAAAAATCTCAGCCCTGACTACATTTGTCAGTTGTCACGTACACCTGTTTTACGGCACCACTTACCCACTAGACTCAAACATTTTTTCCTGCAAACATGGAGCAGTTAGTAAGGCTTAAAAACCACCATGTGTTTTGTTTCGGTTTATGAATAGTCTAGGCGTTCGTAGCACTTTCATGGGAGGCAGCACTTTTTGAAAACGAGAACTGAATCCACCCAAAGTGAGCAGTGCCCGTGGCCCGCGGCCTCACGTGCTCTGCCGCCCACCCCACTGTCTTTCAGCGTGGATGACATCCACTTCCTGGTGCTCCAGAACCTGGTCCAGAGCACGCTGGCCCTCTCGGACAGCCAGATGGAGTCCTGCCGGTCGTTTCAGGTGGGTAGCGGGCACCCGGCGGCAGCTTTGCGGGAGCGCCGTGGGGCTCGCCCTGTCAGAGGCGGGAGCCGAGGGAGGCCCTCCTCGCTCATTCTCTTCTCAGCTGTGCGGTCTCGGGGGGTCCGATTTCCCCTGAGACTCACGCCCTCACTTCTTTGATCTCGGAAGTGTGGCGGCAGGATCCAGTGACCGTCCCCCCCAAATCCTTCCTGTGCTGAGGTTTTCGGTCTGATGTTTAAGGCAGAAACTTAGGCAGAAGAGGAGGTGAGCCATGACAAAGGACTGAGGCAGCAATTGAGCTGTACAGCTTATCTTCTCAAATCAGAACTTCTAAATGTCGAGATACTTTGATCTCTGGAGATCACCGTGCGGGAAGGCTGCCTTTCTCCGGGCCACGAGCTTAGATCTCTCCTGAGAACGTCTTAGAACGTAATGCTGCTTTATCTTGGCTGAGGGAGGGTGGAGGGCAGGCAGGCGCTTCTCCTTGAACCCCATCCCGAGCCTGGGGAGGTGCTGGTATTAATTAGCACTCGCTACAAACAGGAAACTTGCGTTTCCCAGGGCGCGAAAAAGCAAATGTCCACGATCACACGACTCTCCATTGACCCAGAGTCCATGTGGCTCCAGGGCCCCAGCGGAGAGGTGCTCAGAAGGGCCTGCCCCCCGCCCCAAGCCAGTGCCTCCCTTGTTTTTGATGGTCACACAGGTGTATTCCAAATGGAACCTATTCACTTTTGTATTTAACCTCCAAATCTGAAACTCAGCGCTGGTTTACGTTACCAAATCAGCCCAGTTTGGAACACAAGAGGGACAAATATGAAAAAAAGGGATGGTATTATTTCTTTCTTTTTTTTAATTTTCTTCTATTTTTTTTTAAATTTTTTTTTAACGTTTATTTATTTTTTTTATTTTTGAGACAGAGAGACACAGAGCATGAACGGGGGAGGGTCAGAGAGAGAGGGAGACACAGAATCGGAAACAGGCTCCAGGCTCTGAGCTGTCAGCACAGAGCCCGACGCGGGGCTCGAACTCAAGGACCGCGAGATCGTGACCTGAGCTGAAGTCAGACACTTAACCGACTGAGCCACCCACGCGCCCCTATTTTATTTTAATGTTTCTTCATTTTTGAGAGAGAGAGAGAGAGAGAGACAGAGCACAAGCAGGGGAGGGGCAGAGAGAGAGAGGGAGACACAGAATCTGAAGCAGACTCCAGGCTCCGAGCTGTCAGCACAGAGCCTAAAGTGGGACTCGAACCCACAGACCACAAGATCATGACCTGAGCCGAAGTCGGACGCTCAACCGACTGAGCCACCCAGGCGCCCGTTTCTAATCCCACTGATGAGTTCAGACAGGTAGTGTCCCAAACTTTGGGTACCTCCTCATCCACCAGGGAGCCCTTGCAGCATGTGGCCCCCAGGCCCCGCGCCCAGAGACCGCAGAGGGGGTGGGATCCTCACAAGCATGCTGCCGGCCCCAGGATTCTGACCAGGGTCCTCGGAGCACCCTGGGGGAAGACACGGTGTAGACCCAGCTTGGACACTGCACGTATCTTCCAGATGGTGCTTGTTACTTTGGCCACAGAGGAGATGAGGAGCACTGGGGGGAAACGGAGCGATTTAGGGAAAATACGTGACCCCGTGTGACCTGGTGGCGCTTCAGAGCACCACCCCGGCCCGAGTCCTTTTACAGCAACGGCCAGGCCTCTGCAGACTCAAGACTGAACGCTCTTTCCATGCCTCTCTCAATTCGTCACCGTGAGATGCAGCTGTGGTGGAGGGGTCCCCAGTCATCCTGTTCTTGCCCCCCTCGGTGCCACGCAGCACTTGAGCCACGTTTATTCACGTGACGTGTGTACGTCTCGGAGTGGGAGGCTGGTGGTGGTGCCTCGCCCCTCCTGCATCCCAGCACTTTACAGATAAAGAGGGCAAAGCCTTGTGGGAGTCTCAACACACAGAGAACAAGAATGGAACGGTTTTGGGATGGGGGGCAGAAGTCCCAAGCAGACGGCCCCCAGTCTGGCCCTGGCTCTGTCTTGTCAGACCCAAGCTTGTTTAAAAAGAAAAAAAAAAATGTTTTTAATTTACTGCCAGCATTGCCCATAAAGATCCCAATTTCCGACTTTATACCTGTGGCCGTGGAGGGACCTTTTGGCTCTTCTGCCCAGCAGGGATTCGAGCTGGACGGGACCTCGGGGGTCAGTCCAACCGCTCATCACACAAGCAAGCCCGGCCCCAAAGTTAACGGCCAAAACCAGGTCCCTGCGTCCCAGCCAGGGCCTCGTCCCCCGCGTCATCCTGCTGCTGTCCCTCCTCCGGTTCCGTTGGCAGGCGGCGTCTGGGTTCTGGTGGGTGGTGCCGAAGGCCTCATCACTCTCCTTGCCCCCCGGGGGCGTGGGAAGTTGCGTGAGGCAGTGCCTGGGCCACAGCAAGAGGCGGGTGCTTCGTCAGTGACTGCCCGGCTGGCACTGAACGCTGGAGGGCCATCGGGGATGAGGTCAGAGGCCTTATATGGGATCCCACAAGGCTCCCTGCAGCCCCAAACTTCCGGAGGGGCTCTGCAGGGAAGCAGCCACTCCCAGGGGGCCGTGGTCGACTGTCTGCCTCTCGCATATCTGGCAGGCTGGGCCACACTCGCTCACTCCCCAGGCTTGGTGTGAGTGCTCCTGCACCAGCAGTCATCTGGGGAGCATGCCCATCACACAAGGCTTTTCTTTTTTTCCTTTCTTTTTTTAAATACAACTTATCGTCGAGTTGACTAACATACAGTGTGTACAGTGTGGTTTTGGGGGTAGGTTACAGGGCTTTTCACAGGAAGTGGAGCCCAGCTCCCCCCTCCCCAGAGGAGAAGAATGATAGCAAATTGGCCCCTCCCCCACCTCTTTCCCTCTGCCCCATGCAGTGCTTTCCCTTCAGGCTTGATGGTCTATGCAGACATCGAGGGTGGCGTGTGGGCCTCAGACTGACAAGCCCAGTGTGTGCCCAGATCCCCCTCCGGCCAGCACCCCGACTGACTACTGCCTTGGCTCTGCTGATCTCCTGAGTCCCTCTGCCATGGCACAGTGGTGAGGTCATGGACTTGAGGGCGAAGCCTCATTCTCGCCTCTTCTTGGTCCCACCCCTGCCCAGCAATGTGGCCTCGGAAGCTCCCTCGAAGTCCACGAGCCTCCGTCTTCTCTGGCACTCGTGATTCTGGGGGCGATGCGGCAGAGAACCTTCCGAGCCTAAAATGCTCAGACCGTGACCATACTTTTTCCTGGCCAGCACTTTTGAGGAGACAGGCCTAGCAGGAACTGTCCTGGGGTCTAGTGGATGCTGGACATTTGCTGTTGGGCCAGTTGGCCAGATGGTGTGGACGGAGTAAAGCGGACGTGTTTGGGAACATACTGTGTGGGCGGAGCCAACCAGATGTACTAATGGGCTGAGTGAGGAGTAGGGAAAAGAGTGATATCAGAGATGATTCTGCGTTGACTCCCACTGTCTTTTTTTTATTTAAAAAAATTTTTTTAACGTTTATTTATTGTGAGACAGAAAGAGACAGAGCATGAATGGGGGAGGGTCCGAGAGAGGGAGACACAGAATCTGAAACAGACTCCAGGTTCTGAGCTGTCAGCACAGAGCCCGACGCGGGGCTCGAACTCACGGACCGTGAGATCATGACCTGAGCCGAAGTCGGCCGCTTAACCGACTGAGTCACCCAGGCGCCCCAACTCCCACTGTCTTTTTATCCAAGACTTAGCTGTGGGGTGCAGAGCAGTCCTTTCTCCCAGCTGCCTGTCCCTCTCTGTAATCTCCGGGGTGAGACGTGATGGGAGGGAGAAGTTTGAGGGTCGGAGCTGCTGGCTTCCTCTGGGCACTCTCACACCACACCCCCGGGTGTCCTTGTCCCCCTGTGGGCCCCTCCTCTACAGACCAGCTGTAGCGTCTGCTCCCCCCACCCCCCAGCTGTGGGACCACCTTGCTCACCCGCTGCCTTGCTGTGTCGCAGACTTTCCGCCTGTACCGGGAGTACAAGGACCATATTCTGGTGAAGGCCTTCATGGAGTGCCAGAAAAGGAGCTTGGTCAACCGGCGCCGCGTCAACCACATGCTCGGCCCGAAGAAAAACCGGGCTCTGCCCTTCGTGCCCATGTCCTACCAGTTGTCCCAGACCTACTACAGGTGAGCCCCGGGCGGGGCTGGGGAAGGCGCAGGGCGTCACCTCCAGGGGGGCGTCACCTCCAGGGGGCATGGGGCCCTCCCGTGGCCACAAGTGCAGGGTGCAGCTTCTGGAACGAGTTTCCTTCTCTGCGCCTGTGCCACCTGCTGTGGGGATAAGGGCAGTGCTCGCAATGGTTTGTTCTGGGACATTTACCAAAATGAGTTTCTAACGTAACAATTCGACTAATGGCACAGCCTCGTCGTCGGGCCTAATCGGTCATTCTCACAGCTCAGAGCTGCTCCGGGCTTCATCTTGAAGCCATCCCGTATTTTCCAGACTCCGTTTGCAGCACACCAGCCACCTGAGTGGTGGTTTGGGATGCTGTGAGTCACCTTCCGGAGCGCCTCCTGACGGGAGCACTCCTCACAGCGTGGTCCGCAGCCGGCGTGGCTGGTCTTGGTCACCCGCTCCGCATTTTGTGCCACTGGCCTCCTTAACCACACACATGGAGAGGAAATCTGTGGAAATAGTCCCAGGAGTCTCCTCTCCTTGGCAGCCCTCGGCCTTGGCTGGCCTCCTCTTCTCCAGGCTGTTCTCCTTGTCCGTCCTCAGATCTGCACTGAGGTCGTCAGAAACAGAAGAGCAGCGAAATGAGGGGGTTTGGGTTTTCTTAGGCATCCCTTTGCCCGTAACTCCAGACGCTCACGCCTTTCTTGAAGGCCCCTCCCGAGTGACCTTCTGCGTCCTTTGCCTTCCTGGGATGCCGCCTGCTGCAGTAAAAAGAGCCGTGGCTTGGGAGGCAGGAGACATGGGTCCAGGTCCAGCAACGCCACTTCTCGACCGTTTTTCCCCTGCAGCATTCTAGTCTGTGAGCCAAGGGGTGGTGTTCACATCAGGAAGACCTCTGGGTCCCTCCCTGGGACCTGGGCCCGCGTTACAGCGATATGGGAAGGCACACTTGTGGACAGAGACCAGGCCTTGACTGTGCAGCCACCTCATGGAGACAGTGAGACAGACACACTCGTGTCCTCTCATCTCCCCGTGGTTCAGGGCTTGCCTCGCTAAAGGTTACCGCTAACAAAACGTGCATCCGCCTTCCCCAATTTGGCGCCTGTTCATAGCGAAAGGCCGCGAGGCGTGGAGTAGCGGGTTAGATGAAAGGCCACGGCCCCTCCGTGCAGGTGTCCGGTGAGCAGGGAAGGCACACGCAGAGGGGATTGGAACGCGGCGCCCTCACAGAGGCGGAAAAGAGGGCTTTGCGGGGGGGCTGGCGTGGCCAGTTTTGAACGCCAGGGTCTGAAGCGCCCATAGCCCATCCACGCGAAGCCCTCCAACATCCCGTCCTCAGTTCGGACCTTACCTCCTTTTTGTCCGCACAGGATTTTTACTTGGCGATTTCCAAGCACCGTCTGCACAGAATCGTTCCAGTTCTTCAAGAAAATCCTGGCTGCCGGCAAGTTGGACCAGCCTGATAATTTTTCCTTCAAAGACCAGGATAATAATGAGCCTGCACGCGACATGGTGGCATTTTCTCTGGACGGCCCCGGAGGACACTGTGTGGCCGCCCTGACCCTCTTCTCTCTGGGCCTCATTTCCGTGGACGTCCGGATCCCGGAGCAGATCGTGGTGGTGGACAGCTCCATGGTGGAGAACGAGGTCATTAAGAGGTAAGGGCTGGGGTGTAAGCAGGTGGGGCACGCACGCTGCTCTGAGCACAGCCGGGGCTCCGGCACCGGGGGCTTCCTCTCACGGCCGCGGCGTCACAGCGGCCACGCCCTGGGGGAGCCGGGGTGCGGCAGCCAGGCCGGGCCCGGCTCGCGCGCGGTCCCCTAGGTCCGTTTTCCTCTCCCAGCCTGGGGAAGGACGGGGGCTTGGACGAGGATGACGACGAAGAGGAAGACCTGGACGAGGGCTCTGGGGGCAAGCACCGGGCCATCGAGGTGAAAGCCCGCCAGGCCTCCCACACCAACTACCTGCTGATGCGGGGCTACTGCGCGCCCGGCATCGTCAGCACCCGCAACCTGAACCCCAACGACAGCATCGTGGTGAACTCCTGTCTGGTGAAGTTCCGGCTCCGCCGCACCCCGGCGCCCACCCGGCTCTGGCCCATCGGTGAGTGGCGCCGGCCGCCCCACGCCCCGACCCCCCTCGCCCACCCCCAGGCCTCGCGGGGGAGCCTCCGCTGGCCAGCCCTTCTCCTCCTGGGCCATCCCCCCCAGCGGCCGCGTTAGAGCGGACCCCCTCTTCTGTTCCTTTCCCTCAGTCCCACGTGCAGGCCTACACCCTCAGGTGGCCCCCTGGGCCCCGTGTTCTGGCCCACTCGCCACGCAGCCTTGTCATACTGCCGGTTTCCTCCATCGCTTGAAATCACATACTTTCACAAACTGCTTACGTGTCACTTCTGACCTCTTGCTAGGACAGTCGGGTGTTCGGCTGACATTCATTGCCTGTCACCTCCCTTATTTACACTTTTTATACTCTTTCTGTCTCTTCTGTTAATTACGTCTGAAGCTCTAAGTAGCCTGCTTAAACCTTCCGTTCCCACATACCCTGAATGTGAGGCAGTCTCTTCCTCTCCCCCCACAGAAAGTGAACACATTCGGGCCCCTTCCCACCCCTTTCCTGCCTCCGCCTTTCCTTCGCCTTCCCCCGTCGGGGTGCACGGTGTTTACTTTCAGTTTCAGAACCCCAGTTAGTGTTCTGTGCTCTGTCTGGAGTTTGGCTTGGGCAAAAACGTGGTCCGTGTGACCGTGGTCGTGGCAGAGACAGCTTTTACGGGAAGAACGCACACCGGCCCCGCTTGCGAGAGCACACGTGGGAGTTGGGGGCGGGGGCCCGCGATGTCTCCCGGGGTCTGAGGAGCAGGGAACACGGGAGCACCGACAAGGCAGGGCCCCCTCCGGGGTTCCGAGGCTGCACTGCTCAGACCCTGGCCCCAAGGGGCATCAAGGGACACGTGTCGGGAGCCCAACTGCCAGGGGCCGTGCCCTGTGCAGCCAGAAGGTGACCCCTTGCTGTTCGGGGGGCAGTGAGCTGGCGTTGGAGCCCGTGCTCCGGTCTGGGCTGATTCGGGTCTCCCTGTCTTCACAGTCACGTCTCTGGAAGAGCTCCCCGTGGGAATATCCTGCCTCCCCGACACGTTCACCAGGCTGATCAACAGCCAGGAGGGCCCCTGCAGCTTGGATGAGTTTGTCCACCAGGTGGAGCTGTCCGGGTATGAACCTGGAGACGTGTGCGCGGCCCTGGAGGTCCAGGGGGCCATTGCAGCCACGGGCTGCTTCGGGGTAGACCGAGTGGAGCTGAGCAGGTGGTTCTCCGCCTTCGAGGGGACAGATGGCGAGCGCACCAGGACCTTCGCAGACTACGTCCAGGTGAGCCGTGCTCTCGGGTCACCTGGGGCAGCTGCAGCTCAGGGGCCAGATGCACAGAGTGGGTGGGCATGGCTTGGGATGCGTGGTGGAATTACTTGCCAAGATTAAAAATAGGAGATTTTGCCTAAAACCCAGCTTTGGGATGTTAGAAGGTCTGGCAGCCTGGGCCCCGTTGCTTTAGCCACACAGCACGGTTGGACAGAGCCAAGTAGGGCCATGTCCGCGGCCGTGACTCCCGGGGATCCTGCCCCTGGCCCCGCGTACTCACCCCTCTACCTGCCTGGGCCCAGTTTCATCAGGCACCCTTGAACCTAGAGAATGTCAAAACAGATGGACCTCTTAAATCAAGTGCCGTGGGGCCTGGCTCTCCCTCCTGCGTGTCGTCCGTAGTTGGAAGCAGTGGGATGCACGTCAGCTATCGGTGATGTCACAGAGATGCCTGCCTTGCAGCGTTCATGGTGGGGGAGGAGAGTAGAGACCAGTGTTCCTGGTTATCAAACCAGTTTTTAGGAGCACAGGACAGGAGAGAGGGGTCGTGACGACCATTCACGTGGTGTTTCACTGTTCACGTAACTCCTGCCTCTGGAGCTCTAGGAGGTAAACCGACACGGGTCATGCGGCTCCCTGTGTTCCCAGCTTGCCCAGCCCCGGGCCCCAGGTGGCGAGTGCCCGCATGACCCTCCCCACCAGTCCTGCCTGACCTGGTTTCGGGACGTGAACTGGGGCAAGTTTCTTGAACCCTGACCTATGGGTCTTCGAATCTGGAAATGAAAAGAAGGACCACCCAGCGTTGGTGCAGTGCCTAGATCAGAACAAGGACCTCGGAAGCAGGGCTTGGCATAAGTACGAGAGGAGAGTTCCCGTCATTCATGTGGGAACGGTCTTGGCCTTTACAGAGCTCGGGGTGTTGAGTCCCCTGGGAGGACGCTTTGATGGCCGCGTCAAGGGCACAGCTTCGGTTCCCCGAAGTTCACACCAAGCGTAGAGAGGGCCACACGGCCAGCTGGCACCCACCTGGGGCTGGAAGGCAGACCTGGGCCCCGAGTTGTCCGTCCCGGAGGGACTGGGCTTGCCGTTTGCTCAGGGCGTTCAGACACATCGGGCAAGGGAAGCGGGCGTGAGGATCGTGGGGTCCCCCACAGACCCAGTGTGTCCCCCGCTTCTCCTAGGACCTCTTGGAGTACCACCAGGTGGTGGAGGTCGGCGGCAACACTGTTCGCCTGGTGGCCATGGCCTCTGCCCAGCCCTGGCTCCTGCACTCGGTGCGGCTGAAAGGCAAAAAGGAGGATGCGGACGCTCAAAGAGAAGACCACCGGAGCCCCCGGAGCGCCAAGAGGCGTGCCAGCTGGACGAGCAGCGATGTGGCCCGTGAGGGTGGGGACACCGACCTGGAGAGTCCCCAGAAGCCCCCCGCCAAGAGGCCCGCGCTCCAGGATGTGCGCTTGGCCCTGAGCCCCAGGCCCAGAGCGGAAGAGGAGCCGGAAGCCCTGGCGCCTGCTCCGCCAGCGGCTCCCGGAGACGCGGGCGTGAAGGAGCCTGCCCCGGGGGCGCCGGAGGCCGGGCAAGAGTTCCAAGAGAATCTGAGGGCAGCCAGCCCTCTAGGCCAGGAGCCGCTGAGCTGTCAGGCCCAGCTTCCAGAGGGATCTGAAGACCCCAGAGGTACCGAGCCTTGTCGCCGGCCCACCCTCCCCCACCTGCCCATTCTCTGCCCTCGGGTCCGAGCAGTCCCCACATGCCGCTGGGAACCTGCCACCGGCCACAGAAGGCCGTTGCCTCCAGCCTTTCCTGTCTCCGCGTAGAAAGGTCTCGCCTGCGTCCGCTCACTGCTTCCACTAGAGGGCCTCAGACTCCTGAGTGGGGGTGGGGGTTCTAAGCGTGGTCACCGGGGTGCTTCTGGAGGGCTGTGTGTGCCAAGGTGTCCCGTGCGAGGGAGCGGTGCCTGAAATAGGAGGCGTCTCGCTTTCCGTCGGGACCGGCTGACGCCCGGGGACTGAAACCTCCCCTGTGGCGAGAGCGCTCCTGTCTGGGCTCAACGCGGGCCTCTTCACGGGGCTTCAGAAGGTCTTTCCTGGGGTTGATGCACAGAGCTCTGCGGTCAGGGCTTCTGGGCGGGAGGGGCTCGCTTGGCTCCCCTTGTGGGGGCTCCTCGGGGCCCCGGGAACACCCCTCACACTCACACGCCGTGGCCCAACCCGGCTTCGTTCTGGGCGTGCCGGCTTTGTTCCCTCAGCCCCAGAGCCCGCACGTGCGTGTCGCACGGAGGGAGGAGGAAGAGGTGGACTCCGCCCCTTAGTCTCCCTTGCCCTTTCCCTCTCCTGTCAGGTTCGGCAGAGAGTTCTGTGGCCGGCAGCCTGTCCCAGGCAGCATGGGAAAAGTGAGTGTGTGCCCAGATTCGGGGGGCCTGGGCGGGGCGTGGGTGCGAGGGTGGGGAGTATGCCCCAGGGTCCCCGTAGCGATCATCAGGTGGAGGTGGTTCACGGTCGGGCACAGTGGTTCTCGGCGGGGAGACCTGCAGACTCATGGCACGTTGTCCCGCTTGCTGGGGGCACAAGGCAGGAGCTTCTTGCGTGCGGTGGGCGAGGGCCCGGGGTGTGGGCTTCTGCAGTGTGGGTCCATCTGGAACCGTGGCCTTTCTGGTGGGGGGGCACCCCCACAAGTGCGTACGTGGCCCTCAGCTTGGCGGGGCCGAGCGCCCCCGGCTCAGATGCAGCCCTTCCAGGGCCCAGCCAGGGCGGGCGGAGCCAAGTGTCTAGCCGATGCCGGGCCTGCCCTGTGCCTGGACCCTGCGCGGCAGACCGGTCCTGGGGATAAGGGGGGAGGGGGGCTGCCAGATAGGACACGGAAGTAGAGCTTCCGCATAAGGACCCCAGCTTGGCCCAGTGTGCAGGCAGCCATTGCCTCAGGGTCCGGGATGGAGCTGGTGAATCCAGAAATCGAAGCTCTTTTCCGTCCCCAGCCAGTGGGGGTCCGGTGGGGGGCTCATCGAGGCCTCGGTTGAGGCTGAGGGGGAACGGGTCCCCTCAGCCGGCGATCCTGGGCCCCGGGGCCGGGACTCCTCCGTCCAGGTGGGAAGGGCCTCGGCGTCCCCTCTGTGGAGCGGGGGGTCCGCGCCTCAGCGAGCCTGTCCCCTCGCCCGCCAAGCCCGACAGCGGACTGCCGTCCCCGCAGGGACTGCGAGGGCATCTCGTTCGTCGCCCGCCCGTGGCGCATCGTGGACGGCCACCTGAACGTGCCGGTGTGCAAGGGCATGATGGAGGCCGTCCTCTACCACATCATGACCAGGCCCGGCATTCCCGAGACCTGCCTGCTGCAGCACTACCAGGGCGTCCTGCAGCCCGTCGCCGTGCTCGAGCTGCTCCAGGTGTGGCCGGGCCGTCGGGGGGGTTTCTAGGATGGGCCTGAGGGTGCCGAGACTCCCCCCCCCCCCACCCCCCCCCGCCCCAGAGAGTCCTACCCCCCAGCCCTGCCGAGAGATGAGCCCCACGCCTGTGTCCTGCCCCGGCCCTGGGGTCCTGCAGCTCCCAGGATGGGGCAGAGGATGCGATCCGCAGGTAAGCCCGCCAACCTGGGTGTCCCGCTGTCTCCAGGGCCTGGAGTCCCTCGGCTGCATTAAGAAGTGCTTGCTGAGAAAGCCCGCGGCCGTCTCTCTCTTCTCCAAGCCCCAGCTCCAGGAGGCCCAGGCGCCCTCCAGCCTGAGCGACAGCCCCACGGTGTTCTACGAACCCACGCTGGACTGCACCCTGCGACTGGGCCGCGTGTTCCCCCACGAGGTCAACTGGAACAAGTGGATCCACTTATGAGGCACGTGTGGTCACCACGACCCCCCCTTCGCACCACTGGCTCCTGAGGAGGGGGTGACTGGTGGGGGGGAGGGCTCCACTTCGCCCCCGCGCACACCCCACCCTGTCCAGCGCACGGGGGCGGGTCAGTGCCAAGCCTCCCCTCTGGCCCGAAACTCAGAAGAGGGCCACTCGCCTGCCCTCTCCGGGGCTCCCTCCGGCTGGCCTGACACCCCGCTAGGTCCCAGCGGGAGCTGTCGGGGAGCAACTGCCAGGAGACTCCGGTCCCCACTCTCCCCCTCTTGTTCCCAGGGCATCTCGGCCCTTGCTGCCCGCACAGACACTGCCCTCGACGCTGCAGCCTGCCTCCTCTGGGGAGGCCGGGTTGTGGCGAGTTTGAGCAGCCCTCGTGGGCCTGGACTCCGAGGGCTTCCGAGTTGTGGCCGCCGTTGGGGAACAGAGCCGCCTGCCCGGGCCCCTGAATCTTCGGTGTGGACCTCAGCCTCATTGTCCTTTGGCCAGCGAGAGATCGGGAGCCCACGTCGCTTATGCCTCCAATGCAGATTACAGCCACCGTGGCAGAAAGCCCGAGTGCCCCTGAGTGGCAGGGCCCCAGCGGGGACTTCCTCCGCTCCAGGCAGGACATCTGACCCAGCCACCCAGAGAGGACCCTGCGCTTCCCTTTTTATTAGCCTGGCGAGCCGCCCGGCAAGCCTGCAGCGGGATGGGCGCTCCTTCCTGCTGGCTGCAGCCCAGGAGCCATGGAGGCCTTGGATTTGTTTGTTCTTTTCACCTCTTTCCTCTTTAAAAAAAAAAAAAAAAAAAAAAAAAAAAAATCTCTTGGCATGTATTTATTTTGGTTTTTTTTTTTAATTAAAGTGAAGTCAAATGCATTTAGTTTGATGTGTTTCCTAAAGACTCTCTGATCCCCTGGGGGATCCCCTGCTTCCACTTGCAGAACAGCCAGGAATAAATGTTCCCAGTAGAACCAGAGGAAGAGGGGGTGGCCAGCCCTGGGCACCGCCTCGCCCGCCTGCCTCTGCCCTGAGAGCCTTCCTCCTCCTCAGCTGGGCCCGGGCCTGTCCTTGACAGAGAAGTGACTGGAGGTGTGCCAGGCCAGCAGGCCGCAGAGGTCACAGGCCTGTAGTGTGGGTTTAGGGAATGAAGTTCTCTTTCGCTCTCTTCCCTCCACTCCCCTCCTTCCTTCCGTGTGTGTGTGTGTGTGTGCATGTGTTAATTGCCAACATTTTTTAAAAATTGGGCATTTCACATTTTTTAAAAATCCAGAGTTTTAGTTTCTTAAAAAAAAATGGAGAGATCCAGCAACAACTGTATCCACAGCCAGAAGTGTGGCACGTGCCCCCCTGGTCCCCAGGGTCCTGGCCCGGGCCCGGCCACATGCCCACCAGCTTCTCCAACTTAAAAAGCAGCCCATCTGGGCCATGTCTGACCTGCAGCACCTGACCTGGCCCAGCTCACGGCCCAGTGTCTCTATCCTGGGACCTGGACCCTGGACCCTGGTCACTCCAGGCCAGACTCCAGGGTGACAAAGGGCAGGATGGGGCACAGGGTGGGGAGTCAGGGTGAACCCCAGCACAGCCAAGAGCGGGCCACGTCTTACCATCATTTTTTTTTTCTTTTCTCATTTTTACTCAAATGTAAAAGAAATAGCATTTAGGGGGATTTTTTGAGATCAAATAGAATAAGAAGTGTTATCTGCTCTACGAACAGAAAATACTTTACGAATGCCAGGTGCTTCCTTTGGGAACACGTCATGTGGTAGAAGGAAGGTGGGGTCATGGGAACCCAGTGTTGACATTCACATCTCAGAGCCTTAGTTTTCTCACTTGAAAAATGGGGTAGACTACCTCTCTCATGGGAGGACCAGATACACTGAAGAACTCCCAACTGTGAGCGCATGGTAGGGTTCAGCAAAGTTTATCTTCTCTTTTCTTTCTCTCCTGCCCCCTGCCCAGATGAATGATGGTTTGGGCCTGTGTTTGGGGGTTAGCACATAGGGATGAGGGGTGCAGCCCTCTGGTGGAGAGATGGGCTTCTGTGACCACTGTTCCACATTCCACAGCCAGCCATTCTGTGCAAGGATCATCTGTTCCTCCCACTACCTACCTGTGCATCTGTCCATCCACCCATCCATCCACTTGCCCACCCACCCATCCATCCACCCATCCACCCACCTACCCATCCATCCATCCACCCATCCACCCACCCATCCACTTGCCCATCCATCCATCTGTCCATCCGTCCACCCATCCATCCATCCATCCATCCAACCATCCATCCATCCACCCATCCACTTGCCCATCCTCCCATCCATCCATCCATCCACCTACCCATCCATCCATCCACCCATCCATCCATCCACCCATCCACTTGCCCATCCTCCCATCCATCCATCCATCCACCTACCCATCCATCCATCCATCCACCCATCCACCTATCCATCCATCCATCCATCCATCCATCCACTTGCCCATCCATCCATCTGTCCACCCATCCACCCATCCATCCATCCACCCATCCACTTGCCCATCCTCCCATCCATCCATCCATCCATCCACCTACCCATCCATCCATCCATCCATCCACCCATCCATTCATCCATCCATCCATCCATCCACTTGCCCATCCATCCATCTGTCCACCCGTCCACCCATCCATCCATCCACCCATCCACTTGCCCATCCTCCCATCCATCCATCCATCCACCTACCCATCCATCCATCCATCCATCCACCCATCTACCCATCCACCCATCCACCCATCCACCCATCTACCCATCCACCCATCCACCCATCCACTTGCCCATCCCCCCATCCATCCATCCATCCACCTACCCATCCATCCATCCATCCATCCACCCATCTACCCATCCACCCATCCACCCATCCATCCATCCATCCATCCATCCATCCACTCACTCACCCACCCAGTCATCCAGCCACATCCATCCATCCACTCAAGGTAGCTCTGCCCTTCCAAGTTCTACAAAGTGCTCTAGGAACCACAGCAGAGACCAGAAGGTCTGAGCACAGATGCCTTCAGGGGTCAAGCAGGTAACATAAATGACAGGAAGAGGAGCCCTGTGTTAAATATGAGCGCTAGGGAGTGGTAGAGGCTGTGGAAAACTAAATTGTGTGTGTGAAGGGTGCGAAAGAGTTCACGTTTGGACTGAGCAGCAAAGGCGGGGGTGAGGAGGGACGCTGAGCCCAGAGGGCAGACATCCTGTTCACCCTGGCCTGCCCCTCACTGGAGGCTGGCACCACAGGGCCCGGACACCCGTGCCTCTGTCTTCTTGGTGTCCCCAACCTGCAACATGGTAATCCAGTCTCTTTAAAACAGTACAGTAAGACTTAAGCCTCCGAGTTCCTTTCCCCTGAAGACCTTTTTCTTTGTGCTTCCCTTTTATGTGCCCCTGGAAAACAGGCCTGTGATGATAAAGCTCACTCCGCTCCCCCGCGGGGTCCCTGGCACACCCACATCATCACATCTCCCGCTAACCGGCAGGAGTCCCCGGCACAGGCCCCCATGTCCTGAATGTCCCCCCTCCTTTCCCTGGGGGTGAGCACCGCCGTTCCTGGTTTCCCCCACCGAGCACCCTGGCAGCTGCCTCCCCAGACTCTGCCTCCCCAGACTCCGCCTCCCTTCTGTCTTGAGTCCTTAGATCTTGTCCAGCCCTCCTGGGTGCCTCCACCTGAGTCCTTCTTCCTCCCCTTCCTGCCTCGTTTCTCACCTGGGCTGAGAGTGATCTCTGCCTTCTGACCCTTGACCCACTTCTGCCAGAGATTTTCCAGTTGTGCTTGTATGCATGGATCTGTGTGCAGACGTGTAGGCGTGTGGACGTGCATGTGCGTGGGTGTGCGTGCACGCCATGCGATCTCCCTGCTTTGTGAGATTTCACCACCCCCACCCTCCAGGGCCCTGTGCGTGTCCAGCCGCCCAACGCGTAGCAGTCAACCCGTGTTGAATTAACGAAAGAACCCCATCAGCTCACTTTGTGTCCTCACCACCATATTCCCACTGCGGAGGGTTGCTGTGACCATCGTGCAGGGCCATATAAGCCACCTGACCCCAGCCTGAGGCCGCTGCCCTCCAGGGACACGTCAGACTAGTTCCAGTGGTCACCAGCAGGTGGCAGCACTGTTCGCTGCTCGTTCAGCGGGCTCTCCAGAGGTCTGTACAGCCTGGGCTGCGGTTGAGATCAAATCTCAACCTCAAATCTCTTGCCACTAAAGATGGGGGAAAGACCCCATGGTGTGAGCAACAGGGGAGGGTCTCCTGCTCCATTTACAGACTTCCAAGCAGGCCCCTGTCTTCATCTCTGTATCCCATTCTGTGGCACTTCCAGGGTCGGGGCCAGGTGGCCCTCTCCTGGTCTCGGTCCCCTCCTTCCTCTCTGCCCACTGCCTTGTCAGTGGATATTCTGCCTTTGATTGATTCACTCACTCATTCGTTCATTTACTCAGTATTTGCTGAGCACCTGCTCAATGCAGGTGCTATTCTAGACTCTGAGACATAGAAGTGAATAAAACAGACAAGACCCGGGGCGCCTGGGTGGCTCAGTCGGTTAAGCATCTGACTCTTCATTTTGGCTCAGGTCGTGATCCCAGGGTCATGGGATCGAGTTCTGCGTCGGGCTCCCTGCTGAGCATGGAGCCTGCTTGGGATTCTCTCTCTCCCTCTTTCTCTCTGCTCCTCCCCCACCCTCTGAAAATAAACATTTAAAAAAATTGTAAAAGAAAGCAAAGAGCAAAATTATCTTTAACAACAACAACAAAAATCCCAAAAAACAAACAAACAAACAAAAAAAGACAAAACCCCTGTGCTAGTGGGATAGACAGTAAATAAAATAAATCAAAGACATAGTTTAGAGCTTAATAAAAGGTTATGGAAAGAAAGAAAACTACGTCAGCGGGGGGTGCTTTGGCTCTGAGTGAGGGGCCCTGGGCAGGTCCTGCTGAGAAGGTGACATCTGAGCGGAGACGTGATTCCTCTCGTTTCCCATTCCAGGGTTGATGTTTCTTGACTGCCGAAGATTCCTCTCCCGTTTCCTTCCTGCTGAGAACGCAGCTTGCTTCCTCCTGCCTTCTGGGTGTGATGGGCTCCCGGGACGGGAAATGCATGTGCTGACTCTCCCATCTTTCCTGTCCCCGGTTTTCCGAGAAACGTCTGGAGTAGCCGCGGTGGGATGTGCCCTGCAGGGTTCCGGTGGCCAGTCCCAGGTGGGAAGGGGGCAGAGGCTTCCCCTGCAACAGGGAGCCTCCAGGAAGAGGCTCTGCCCCTGCTCTGCTTTCTTGTGTGTTGGCCTCATCCCAGGTGAGCGGTCCCTCCCAGCAAGCTGAGGGGCTGATGGCTGTCCCTCACCCCCTGCCCAACGACGACGGGGAAATTGAGGCTCAGAGACAGAGAGTGACAGCCCAAGGCTGTTCGTGAGAAGGGACAGAACCTGGTCCTCTGGTCTCAGGATGGGAGGAGAGTCCTCACGAGGCTAGGACACTCCCCACGGCAAGTGACACAAAACCACCTCAAACCCACGGAGGCCAAAAAGGGAAACTCACGGCCCCTCAGCCCAGTCGGGCCAGGCTGGGTTGTGCTGAGCTAACAAGCAGCCCCCTAATCTTGGTAGGTTACAACAGGGATTTATTTCTCACTCACGACTCGTGTCCCTCTCGGGTGACCTGGAGACTCCGCTCTCCGTGTCTCCTGATGGAGCAGCCCCCAGCTCACCCGTCACGGTGGCAGAGAGGAACAGCGCTCTGGAGGACATCACGATGGTCAGGGAAATGCTCTGGTCCAGAAGTGAGACGTCACCACTTCTCCTTACAACTCACTGGCCAGTCCCGGTCACGTGGTACCACACAAGAGGAACCAGAGAGGGAAGAGCTGGAAATATTTGGTCAACAGCATAATGACTTCCGTACCCGTGGTTTCAGGCATGGCTGGATCCAGGAGCTCAAGAGGTATTACCAGGAATCTCTCTCCACTCCCGGCTCTGCTTTCTTGGGGGGTGGCCTCATCCCAGGTGAACTGTTCCTTCCTGGTGCCCCCCACCCTGCCCTGCGGCCCCAGGCTTTGTTTAGTCCTGGTTCCAGCAGAAAGAGCACACTGAGCTGCTCGGGTCATGTGCATGTCCCTGAACCAGCAGCGTGGCTGGGAGGGGCACAGAATACTCTGTCAGCCAGGCCCGGGTCATGCAGTGGCCACTCCCAGAGCTGGGGTCAGCAGCCCCACACGGACGCCGCACAGGCAGGAACAACAGGCAGCCTCAGATATTTGCCGAGAGTTTGTTACCTCTTGACCTCGGTCCCTTCCAGCAGAGCAGAGCTATGCTTGGGATCAGGAGACTAGAGCCCGAAGTGGGGCTCAAACACAAGAACCCTGAGATCGTGACCTGAGCCGAAGTCGGATGCTTAACCCACGGAGCCACCCAAGCGCCCCGATCCTCCTGACTCTTAAAAGAGTCTTAGCGGGGTTGAGTGTCTGACTCTCGATCTCAGCTTGGGTCATGATCTCGTGGTTTGTGGGTTCGATTTCAGTGTCGGGCTCCGTGCTAACGGGAAGGAGCCTGCTTGACATTCTGTCTCTCCTCCTCTCTGCCCCTCGCTTGTTCGTGCTCTCTCTCTCTCAAAATAAATAAATAAACTTAAAAGAGAGAGAGAGAGAGAGAGAGACTCATTGGCAATTGTGGCCTCACCTTCCCCCACCTGCAGATGCTCAGGGCTCCAACACACCTCCAGGTCCTTCCTCAACCTCTTCCTTCTGCCTGAAGGGCTGGTGAATCGAACAGCTCCTATTCGCGTTTCAGAGTGCAACAAACACCACCTCCTCCCTGAAGCCCCCCAGCCCCTCCTGATGCCCCTCTGGGCTCCCATCAGTGGGGCGTGCTGCCGGGGCTGGCCCGGCCCAGCCGGGAGAGTCGATGGCACGCCCCCTTTTCCCGATCCCTTTTAGAGTTGTCGGGTGAGTAGCTGGGAATCGGCCGTCTACACCATGGAAATAAGCACATGCCACACACTATACAAATCGGGCTGTTTTGAGTGGCTCGGATGTGCCGGGCTACAGATGGAACAGTGAACAAAATCAAGCGAGTCGCCCTCGCGGAGCTTAGAGTCGACTTGCCATCTCTGTCTCCAGCACCTGTTTCCAGAGTTCTTCCTTCGAGGCTTTCGCTGTCCCTGTCTCCACCCATCCGTGCTCCCACCAGCCCCTCTGCTGTCCATCCACCCACCTCTGCTCATCTGTCCTCCCAGGAGGGCCAGCTCTTGCCTCTGTTTTGCACCCGAGTTTAGGAGCGGAGTCCCCTTCAGAGACAGAGGCAGTGAGGAGCCGTGGCAGGGCCAGGCCCGAGCCCCCCACCAAGGCCCAGGCCTGGCCTCCGTGACCCTGGTGCCCCTCCCCTGCACCCCGGCCCAGAGCTCTGTCGCCTGGAGAGCTGGGCTGCCTCCCCAGGGAGCTGGTGGCTCAGGTGGCCCCTGGACCCCATTGCCCCCGAGAGGATGTGAAAACCACAGCACAATTTGGCCCAAGTGTCCCCGGGGGGGGGGGGGGGGATGGTGGGGGAGGGGGGGGAGGGGGAGGGCTGCTCGCACGAGCAGGGCCTCCGGTTTCAGACCCCAGCTCCTGTGTGAGCCTCGCTCACTTTGATCCCGGGTCCGCAGCCCCACGGTTGAAGCCATCAATGTTCTAGAACTTTCAGCACCAAGGAGTCTCATGTGTGACTCTCTCGGGGACTTCCCCAGTCACCCCATCTTACAGATGAGTCACAGCGAGGCTTTCAGCAGGACCGACTGACATCTACCAACTTGTAGGTCAGATTCATCCAAGAGGAGGGACAAAGCAGAGCTTTCTCCTTTAGAAAATGTTACCCTGCAGCCTGGCCTCTGGGGACAATGACAGGAGGACGGGCTCAGACAGTTCCAGGCAGGAGTGGGGACGCCCCCAGGGCTCTGAGAGCAGGCCAGCTGAACCCCACTCTCTGCCTCCTTAACCCTGCTTGGTGGTCTTGAAAAAAAACGTCTCTAAGGGCACCTAAGGGGCTACTTCTGTTAAGCACCTGACTTTGGCTCAGGTCATGATCTCGGTTTGTGGGTTCAAGCCCCGCATCAGGCTCTGTGCCGACAGCTCGGAGCCTGGAACCCACTTCGAGTTCTGTGTCTCCCTCTGCCCCTCCCTGTTCAGTCTCTCTCTCTCTCTCTCTCTCAAATATAAGTAAACATTAAAAAAAAATTTTTTTTTAAAGGAAAAAGCCATCTCTAAAGGTGAGCACCCTTATTGGAAAAACGATCTATGTTCTTGTGGGGTTTTTTGTTGTTGATGTAAAAGTAGGAGTTGACTGATACCCAGCTCCCGTGCAAAGCTCATGTTCAGGAAGGTGCCTTCAAACGTGGCTAAGAAGTGTCTTCTTAGCTTCTTAATTCACATTTGAACAGGCTCTCTGATAATTCATCAACAAGAACTTGACTTCCCCCTAAGTCCCCGGAGGGGAACGGAGGGCTACATCATCACTGCCGATTCCTGCCCGCCCCTCCCCCAAGGGAGGTTTCCACCCCCAGTGCTCCCCCCACCCCGCCACCGGGTACCCCAGAACCCGGCACGTACTTCTGCCCCATGAATATTTCTTGGGTGCGTTAAAGGAATAACTAAGTGGGCAGCAGGAACCAGAAACAGAAATCTTGGTTGGTGGGGGCTGTTTCTAAGAGACAGGCTGATGTTAAGCCTGGAAACCCCCCGTGCGCCCCTCAGTCTGGTGGGAGAGCCCACAGGCGCCCGGGCTGTGGCCGATTTCTCAACCCCGCCCACCTCCAGCCCCAGGCTTGGTCTGGGCAGCAGAAGGAAGGAAACTGAGTTTATTGAGGGTCTGCTCTGTCGCACCCTGTACACTGCGTGACCTCACCCATTTCTCCCCAAGATGGGTCACGTACCCCCACACCCTAGTCCAAACGGGAAACTCCAGCCCAGAGAGGGGAAGCGGCTGGCCCAAGGCGGCACAGCCCAGAGGCATCACAGTTAGGAAGCAGATCTTGACCCACCAGGCTCCCCCCAAACCTCCCCACACCCAGGATCACGGTGGGCCCCCTCCATCCTCTTCCCCGCCCCGAGAAGTGAAAAGGAACAGTATGGACGTCCTGCGGCTCCTGGAGGCCGGATCCGGAGGGCTGGAATTCGGACGCCGCAGGCAGTGGCCTGGTCCCGTCAGGGCCGTGAGTAACCCTGGACCAGCCCCTCGGCACACGACCTGGGGCCACCCCACGTGTCTGGCCACGAGCGAGGCTGGCATCCCGTGCACACAGTCACGGACACATGTGCTTCTCACATCCGTACACACGGGGACCTCGGGTGGGCACAGACGCGTGTGGCCTCGGGCACGTGGCTTCACCGCGGCACGCTCCGTGCCCTCTGGCATTTGTGCTGGTCACACACGGACACAGCAGTGTGCACCTGGGTTGCCGTAAACACCGGGCCCGGGGGCCCCGTCGGGGGGATGGGAGGTTGCAGGCCGCTTCACCCTCCGGCCCAGGGGCCCCCAGCTCTGGCTCAGGGCCGAATGGCTCGGCCGGCTCCGGACGGCCAGTCGGCCTCGCTAGCTGGCCTGCGGCCCAGATCCCTCAGGTGGAGGGGTCATGACCACCCACTGGCGGAGGTAGCTCCTGGGGGGCCCTGCGTCCCCGGGGCTGGCAAAGTCACACTCCACAGGGCTCCCGCAGTCAGAGCCCGCGAAGCCGCTGTCAAAGGTGTCCATGTCTAGGCCGGCCGGGGGCGAGCCTGCCTCGCTGCCAGGCACCCCTCGGGGTGGCCCGCCGCTCCAGGGTGGCCCCGGGGTCCAACCCGCCTCATCTTTGAGGGGCAGCTTCAGCCTGTCGAGGAGGCTGCCCAGAGGGCTGTCCGGCCCGCCCAGGCCACCAGTCGAGACGCAGCCACAGGACAGGACTGTGGTCTCTGTGTCCAAGAGCGGGTCCCCGGTGCTCGAGCCGGGCTCCAGACTGGCGTCCAAGTTCAGGGCTGGGTAGCCATCATCTCCGCAGGTGCAGGACCAGGCACAGGGCCCCTCGGTGTCCGCCACGGTCACCGTGTCAATGGACACGAGGCCGTACGGCCGGTCCCTCTCCTGGCTGTAAGCTGAGCCTCCGAGGCTGCTGACGACGGAGTGGGCTGGGCCCCAGAAGCCCAGCTCGGGCACCCCGTCCGCCTCCACCAGGTCCGCGGGCTCCAGCAGCTCCGTGGGCTCCGGCCCCTTGCTGGCACCCTGCGGCGGGCAGCCGGTGTGCGTCTCCAGGGACGAAAGCGCCTCTGGGCTCCAGGGCACCAGCTCCAAGCTGGAGGCAGTGAAGGGCGTGCCCACCCATTTCTGTACAAGAGAAAAGGGGCCAGTCATGACGGGACACGGGCGAGGACGGTGTGAACAGACACAGAGACCAGACAGAGACAGCAAGTGACGGGGACACCAGTAGATAAAGAGAGTGACGGCGGCCAGAACCCTGGTGTGCCCCCGTCCAGACACGCTCCTCACCACTGTCCCCTCCTCCCCGGGCCTCGGTCTCCCCACCTGCAGTGGCCTGCCAGACCACTGGCGTTCAGAGGCCCGGGGTCTGCGTAGGGCCTGGGTAGCGGGGGCCAAGATTCCTGAGTGGCGGGGACATGGGGGCGGGAGGGCCTGAGTCCAGGGTGACAGCGCCATGGCCTGGTCCCCCCGTTCACTTCCTCCGGGACGCTTCTCAAAAATGGCCATTTTCCTGTTGGCGTCCCCACTAGTGTGGACGCTTCGGGTGCCAGTCTCGATTCTTCTGGTCGCAGCTGCGTCCCTAGAGGCTCACACAGCGCCTCGCACACAGTAGGTGCCTAATAAATGCTTATTAACTAAACGAACGCACAGAGTGAATCAGCGACAAGCCGCTTGGAAAGGCCTCTGTGTGCTTAGTGGGTGAAGGATGTGGGGCAATGATAAACCGAGGCGGCGGCCCCCAAGCTTTGAGAACCCCCCTGCCCTCACTGGCCGGGGGTCCCACTCATGACACAGGGCCCCCTCCCAATGGGGAGTGAAAATCCCTGAGGACCCGGGGCTCCCAGTTCGGGCACCTTCTGCCTCAGAAAACCCATCTCAGGACCCGGCTGAGGCCCCCGCGACTGATTTGAAATTACTTGTCAGCTGAGGCACCAGTTACTTGGCCTTTCTGTGCCTCAGTTTCCTCCTCTGCAAAACGGACCTGCCAGTGGCACCGACCCCACGGGGTTGTTGCAAAGAGTGAACGGGTTCCTATCTCTGAAGCTCCTGAGGGTCGGTCGAGGGAGCACCGAACAGGTGCTCGAGCTTCAGGGCAGGTGCAGAGGGGAGACGAAAGTCTCTCTCCCGTGGGGGGGAGGGGGAGGAGCCCGGGCCGCTCCCCTGCCTCCCTAAGGCCGTTTCCCCACCCCGAGCCTCAGACGGAAGGGGCAGGGGGCAGAGAGCGCTCAGTGCGGTGCCAGCCAGCCAGCAGGGGCTCAGCCACTGCTCTGGTCCGCGTTTCCTGACATCCAGGTTCAGACGGAGGAGGCGGGCTGCTCCCCTCCCCACCCCCCCCCCCACCCCCCCCCCCCCCGCCCCGCCAGTCACCACATCCTCTGTGCGGCGGGCCCTCCCACGCTGGGTGGGTGTGGAGCGGTAAATGGGCACAGAGCCCCGTGGGCGCCAGCGGGTGCCGGGTGGGTGGGGCTCAGCGGGAGATCCGCGTGTTTTGCAGGTAGGGCCAGAGGCTCCCCAGAACCCGCTCCCCGTCTACCTCCCTGTCAAGGGCTCCCGACAAAAGACCCAGGAGGCCAGTTTGTGGCTCACCCAGCCCCTGGCCCAGCTGGGCTCCCCGGTCGGGAAATGCCGCCCCGTGTCGTGTCATTTTTACACCAGGTCTGCCCCACCGGAATGATTTCCTGCACTTTGCAGGTGCGGCGACCGAGGCCTGGCTGGGGCCCGGGGGCTCTGGGCCCACACACCTGGCGTGCGGGTGCACGTACGCCCCCAGGGGGTGAGAGGTTTCGAGGGGCTTGTCCCCGGGGGCAGGGCACTCACCCTGAAGTCTCCGCTGTGGCTCACGTAGAGGGGCTGGAAGAACTGCTCTGGGCTGGGCACCTGCACCCACTCTTTACACAGCCTGGGAGGGCAGAGGCAAGGTGAGAACCCAGCTCCCCAGCCCCCCAGAAGGCGGCCCGGCCTCCCGCTCAGGTGCCCCCCCACTTTGTCCCGCAGGAGACTCAGCCCCTCCCAAAACACACCCCGGCACCTCCCTTCCAGTCCTCTACTCCCGGGCCTCAGTTGCCACATCTGTAAAATGGGGGCAGGGAGTCTCGTGAAAGTGCCCAGAGTTTAAGTGCCTGACTGCCTATTCTCTGCCGGGCTGGTGCTGCCCCTTCTGAGCCTCGACTCCCTCCTCTGCCACCAGGGACGCCACAGGGGAGTGAGGAGCGGTCGGTGGGTGTCCGCACGGCGCCCTGCCCGGCTCCCCGGCAGCCAGACAGTGCCCTGTGCTCTCCGCTGTTATTCGTGTCGCTCTCTCTCCCCCTCCAGCTTCCCTGCCTCTGGATGAAGATGAACGAATTGAACTGCGCCCGGGGCGGCTTGGGGGCTGTGGGGGTGCGGATCCCCTGCCCAGGGCTCGGCACACGGCACCTGCATTTCCTGCCTCTGCCAGCAGCACTCATGAAGGCCAAGGGCGTTTAGGTTTTAACGTTAATCGGTGGCGACCTTCAGCAGAAACCCAATAAATAAACGGATGAAAGCAAAGGCTGTGGTTGGAGCAGAAGGGGCGGGGCGGGGGTGGATGATCACCCCTACCTTTCACCCCCACCTGGCGGCCCCACGTGACCCCCCCCTCCCCAAACCCCGGACTCAAAGCTTAAACTTCACCAGATGAGATCATAGCCTACGTCACCGTCATGAGCACAGGCTCAGCCCCCCTATTTCAGAGCTGTGCGGCTTTGGGCAACTTCTTTGACAGCTCTGTGCGTCCTCGGTTTCCCCATTTGCGCAGTGAAGGTTGTCACCAAATATCCAGCTCATAGGGCTGCTGTGAAGGGGTGAGTGGGCACCCCAGCTGCACCGTGCCCAGTCAACAGGAGCCGTTTCCTATCTCCGTCACTGTCATTATCACTGTCGCGATGACAGGTTGTGTCCCCCAACCGTGGGTGGGCACAGAGAGGCCGAACCCCTCCCGGCCTCCCCGAATCCCTGGCCTCACCTCCAAGGCAGGTCGATCTTCAGGCCCAAGAAGACTATGACTACAATGACCAGGAAGATATACAGCAGGTAGATGTGGCCGTCTCCCTTTAGCTCTAGGAAGGAAGCAGACCCTGGGTAAAATGGAACCAACCTCCAGCGGAGGCCACAGGGGGCGGGGGGGGGGGGGGGTGGTGGTGGTCGACGGGTCGGGGCAGGGGGGGGGGGTGGTGGTGGTCGACGGGTCGGGGCGGGGGGGGGGCATTGGAGGCTGCCAGTGCCTCGAAGTGAGATGGGCTGGCGGCCTGCTCCCACCCCCCCCCCCCCAGACAAGCGACTTCATCTCTCTGAGCCTCCGTGTTCCCAGCTGCAAAATGGGCAGGTGCCCCTAGCGTGGGGTGACCAGGAGCAACCGGGTGCCTCACAGGAGTCCTACCCACCTTCCGGCAGGGTGTGAAAGGTGACCGGGTCACTCCACTCGCTCCACGTCCCCTGGAAGGAAGAGCCCGGCTGCGGCCCCGAGCGCACCTGGACCTCGTAGTCCGAGTCAAAGCGGAACTCCAAGGGAAGGAGAGAGACGCTCCTCGCGTCCACGGAGACCAGCTTTCTCCCCGGACTCTGCCGGCACAGAGACAGGATGCACCGGGTCAGCCCAGGCCAGCCGCCACCGGCAGCAGAAGCACCCTTCACCAGCTGCCACGAAAGGGTCCACGTCTCTCCTGCAGAGTCCCTGCCCCCCTACAAGGACCAGGCTCAGCCTGAGTCCCGGCCACTGCAGGGTGGGGGCAACACAGAGCCACGGGCACTGCCTAAACCTTGCATGTCATACAACGCCTTGTTCTGTTTGTCTGTGACCCCAGCTGTCCTGGCAGGGGACCCTCGCCGCAGGGGCTGGGGATGCCCCAGGAGCAGCGGTGGTCCCCTCCCGGGAATCTCTACCCAGTGGGCACTTTTGGGATTCTCCCACAGAGGGCCTTCTCAATAGCAGGCATTTCTGGAAGCCTTCAACCACAGGCATCCCAGCAACGGATGCCTCTGGACGTCTTCCCCTGGGGACCGTCCAAACGACCACATGTATGGAATTCTTCAACTGGGACCCCTCTGAAGGGTGGATGATTCTAGAGGTCTTTGGCCGCGATGGTTCTGAAGAGAGGGCCATTTGGGATCTCTCCAACACTCTAAACAAGGACACCTCCAGAAGCCTTCAGCTGGGAAACAATGGTCCCTCTAACACTGGACATTCTCGGTTATTGAAACTTCCAGAGTTCTTCAATTGTGGCCGTTCTAAGCCCAGCAGGAAGGTTCCGGATGGCGCCCATCTCTGAAACTTCCTCTACTGTGACCAGGCTCAAGGTGGAGCCCGGGAAAATGCCAACCCCTTCCTCTCTGGCACGCTGTCTCTAGGAGCCCCCTCCCCACCGCCAGCACCCAGGCTGCTCAGCCCTGTGCCTCCCCTCCCCTCTGTCCCCCGAGAGCCTCACCAGCGCCCAGGGGTCTCCCTGCCTCCTGTACCGCAGCTCATGTTGTAGCTTGCCCTTCAGCGGATAGGAATCGTGATTGGAGTCCCAGGAGACGTTATAATGTTCCGAGAAGGTCACGGTCACATTGAAAGGGGGGGACGGCTTGACTTAAAGGAAAAAGCCAGAAAGATAAGAAGGGGTGAGACTGGGCAGCAGCCGAGGAGGGTGTGGTGGCGAGAAGAAGTTCCCTGACCCCAGCTGGGCGATGGTGAGGTCGGGATCCGTGTCCCCAACGCCCCCAAGTGACTCTGGGGGAAACAGCCCCTGTCTCCGGGCCTCAGTTTGTTCCTCTGGAAAATGGGAGGTTTAGACTAGCCGGGGGCTGCAGCCGCAGGGGCAGGAGGGTGACAGGAGTGGGCAAAGCCTGTTTGGGCACTGAGGCCATGTAAAGGGCCCTCCCAGTGTAAAGGGAGATGCCGTCACTCAGGCTGGGCAGGACTGCAGACCAGGGTGGCCAGAGAAGGACAACCTGAAATCCCAGACGGGGGAAAAGCTCTCTCAAGCCCTGAAGGAGCCACTAATCCAAAACCTTGCTAAGCAACATGTGAGCCAGAGGCACCCATGCCTAAACGATGACATCATTTCCGTTCTAAACGATGACGTCATTTGCTCTTAGAGCCAGCTTCCCTGAGAAGCCCAAAGATTCTCCATTAGCATCGATGCTAATGAGCCATCGTTAATATTAATTGATGCTAACGTGCGATCGTTAATATTAATTAATGCTAATGACAAAAGCGATCACTTCCGTACAGGAGCAGAGGCACCACCTGCCCCTTCTCCGGGATCTTAGCTGCGTCCGGCAGAGGTTGTCCTCTCCGGGGTCAGTGTCACGCCCACGGCTCCCAGGACAGGGCAGGAGCAGGATGTGCCCTTGAGAAATACTTGTAGATCAACAAATGAAACTTGCAGGGGCCGAAGGAAGGAACCAGAAAGGTGGGTTGCTGCCTCTCGCTCAGAGGCCGGAGGGTGGCCCTGCTCTGTGAGCTTGCCACGCTGAGATCCAGAGGGCCCAATGAGCATGTGCGTGCCCGTATGTGCGTGTGTGGACATGCACGTACACGCATGTGCATGCATGTGCATGTGTCTGAGACAGTGTCTCTGTCCATGCTGTCCAGGCCAGGGTTGGGGGGACATCTGTGCATTTGAGGGTGTACTTATGAGTGTGTGTGTGTGCACGTGTACAAGTGTGGGTGCGTCTGGATACGTGTGAAGCTTTGCTCACCCGCTGTGTGCCAAGGGGTGCAAACATGGACCCCCAGAGTGTGAATGACGATGGCCTCTTATCTTCTTGTCCCACCGCCGGGAATCTGGGGACAGTAACTCCCAGACCTCAGGGGCTGAGCCTTCCCAAGGGCAGGTCCCTCTTGGCAGTCTGTCTGCACGCCTCTGGGCACGGGGTTCTCACTCGCTCCCTGGACCCTCCACTTTGGGTACACGCGCACGCACACACACACGCACACACACACAGCCGCTTCTTATGCCCTTCCCCGCCCCACCCTGGTTCTGGATCCATAGAAACAACGGTTTCCACCAGGGTCCCTCCCTTCCTCCAGGGTGGAGGGAAATCCTGGGCCCCATAAATGGGAGAAATCTCAGGGAAGTTTTTCCCTTGTGACAGTCTCCCCCGCTCGCCTCATGATGGGGGCAGAATCCCAGAGAGTTGGGATTTAAAGGGCCCTCATTCTACAAAGAGTGAACAAGTCCAAGGTCACCTACAGGCCGGTCCTGGGCCCCGGGCCAGGCCCATTTCGTGCCTCTGCTGCCTCTCTTTGGTTAAGGCCCAAGCCTAGTTATCAACCCAACACGACTTCACATCTGCAGAACAAACTCTAAGGGCAATAAGGACACAGGACAGGTTGGTTTCGATGATGGGGGAGGGCCGGCCCAGGGGGCAGGGGGCCCAGCCCCCACCCGGGTGCCCCCTGTGCTCTGGGTCCCGAGGGATACTCACTGCTCTTAGCCAGGACAAAGCTGCCACACTCCTGGGAGCGATTGCCGGACTGATCTGTCATGTTGACACTGAAAATGTCGTCGGCCATGAAGTGGAACACATCCATGTGGCACGTGTACTCTGTGTGTGTGGCATTGTGGGTGGACCGGCGGAGGCTGCAGGAGGTGACCTCGTCCACTAGTTCTCCGTATAGGTCTTGCCTTCAAGGACAGAGCAGCCGATCATGGCTGGAAGCCAGCGGGGCTCAGTGCACAGGGCCAGGGCGGAGGCCCCGAATCTTGGGGCTGGGCGGGATTTGAGGCGAGGCTGGGGGTCACCTGGTCTACCAACACTTTCCCAGGGAAGGTATTCCTTCCCCTGCAGCATCCCCGGTGGGCTGTCTCCAGGCTTGGCTTGCATGCCTCCAAGGAGCCGGGAACTCACCACCTCACATAGGGCAGCAACTCTCAGCTTGCCTAGACTGAGCCTAAATCTGTCCCTGTCGATTCCATCAACTGGATCACTGTCCTACGGGAAGGATGCTAACAGCATTTCAGGTCTCCTTCCTGCCTTCCTGCCATCCAACACCCACTGAATACCTAATAAGAACCTGTGCTGGAGGCTAAGGGCCAAATGAACCTCACCCCCTGCTCTGGGTGAATTTCCAGGGAGGCTGTGGAGAATGGGGTTGGCGGGGGGGGGGGGGGTGGGAATGCTCTGGCTTTTTAACTCCCACTGGGCAATAAACAATGGGTCTTGAAGTGTGCATAGGAGTTCGGCAGATTCTTGTTTCCCTGCCTACACCTTCAGGCTCTGAACTTGACCACCCTTCAGGGCCAATAGGGACGTGTGGACTCTGTTCTTTGCTAAATATTTCTTAGAATAGAAACGTCTGCTCTGGCCTCTGCCTACCTCTTACCTTCTTTGCTTGTTATTCTCGCTCACACTGAGTCGCTCTACTCGGGCCACAGTGACTTCCTCACTATTCCTCAAACTCAGCTGCTCTCCCTCCCTCTGGGCCTTTGCACGGGCAGTGCCCTCTGTCTGGAATGCTCTTTCGCCAGCTCTCCGGCTGCTTCCTCATCCAGAGCGGCCTGTCCTGACCACCTGCCCCCATGTCACTTGCTCTGTACCCCCGTGGCCCAGGTTCCCGTTCCCTTTCATTGTTATCAGAAAGCAGCCTGACAGTTGTTTGTGTGATTATTGTCTGTCTCCCCAGATATTTCCCACACTGCAGAGCTTCTGGGACCTCATTGGTCTTGCGCTCTGCTGAGCCCCCAGGGCCTGCAGGGGTGTAGCATTAATTATGGCAAGACTCCTGCTAAGTCAGGTGAGCCAGAATCCCCCCCCCCCCGGATGTCTGACGAGCCTCCTCACTTCCCATCATCCCCCTGGGCGACACCTGACCAGCCCGAGCTGCCGTCAGCAAGAACCCCCTTACCCTGGCCTCGTCCTATTGGTAATTTTCTATCCACTGACCCCACCCCTGCTCGTTGGCTCTAAATCCCTGCTTTTCCTGTCCCACCATTCTTAAACGAGTGTCGTCAATGAGTTTTTCTTTCACCACACGGACGGATGGGGGCCCCGCGGGTTTTGGAATCAAGCTGCCCGTGTTTCAACCCCAGCTCCACCAGTCACCGGCTGTGCGACCTTGGGCAAGTTGCATAACCTCTCTGAACCCCGGAGTCCTCGTTTGGAAAACGGGTGCAATAACCGTGGGGACTGGAAGGGATCATTCACAGGGAGCACGGAGCAGGGAGGCACGGAGGGCTCAAAAAAAAAATCACGTGGGAGTCTGGTGATCCGCGGGTCTCAAAATTACAATTGGGCTTCCGTGGGCGAGAGAGTACGGCCTTTGGGGCTGGACCGAACTGCCCCGTTCGTCTCTCAAGGGCATGCTCCGGACACGTCGGTGGGCCCCGTGTGGCCGTCCCTAAGACCGGCACGGTGATTCCAGGCTCACAGTCTTTCTTGGGGCTAAACCACCTGTTGCTGGTGACATTGCTGACAGGACGGTCCGGAAGTGGCGGCTGTTATTTTAATTGCTAAGCCACGTGCCCGGCACACAGTGGGTCCAGCTCGGCTTGTGGTCTCCCGCGGTCCCGCTCCACCGCAGTCCCAGGGCCGGTGAGGCCCGGCGAGGCCCGGCCACTTACCAGGTAAGGGTGAGCGTGCCGGGGTGCAGGGTCCATGTCTCTAGGGTGCAGGTGACTGTCTTGAAGTAATCGGTGTAGCAGACGAGGTCTAGGCAACCCCAGGCTGGAAGGTTAGGAAGAGAGAGGCCGTGGTGGGGGGGGGGGGGGGGCGGGCCGGAGGTCGAGTGGAGAAAGCATCCCCCCAAACCAAGAAGCCTTCAAATACTTTGGCCAAAACGTATTACCCTTCTGGCCACACCGCTGCCTCCGCCGAGGGACGTGGGCCGTTTTGTTGGGAGATTTCATGCTCTCCCACCCCCGACATGAATCGCTCCCCTTTATTCTGAAAGCATGGGTGCAATCGTAGCCTCAATGCACCTACATGTTTGACAACACATCTAATAACCTTTAGCTTCGTTTTGTTTCGTAAGATCAAGGGCCAAGAGTCCTGTTTCCCCCGCCCCCAACCCCCCCAGCTATTTACCAGAAATTTGTTCCCCTTTTCAAGCGGATTCATTCTTAGTGGCTATTTTCCTATTTGTCCTTCACTAATGAAGGCCCAAGGGGGTGGCGGGTACATTCCCTTCCTGGGCCTCACTTTAGGTCAGAAGCCAGATCTGCAGCCAAGGAGGCTGTTGCCAGAAAACCCTTCTTCGGCTGCCCCTGCCATCTATTTTTTTTTTTTTAATTTTTTTAACGTTTATTTATTTTTGAGACAGAGAGAGACAGAGCATGAATGGGGGAGGGTCAGAGAGAGAGGGAGACACAGAATCGGAAGCAGGCTCCAGGCTCTGAGCTGTCAGCACAGAGCCCGACGCGGGGCTCGAACTCACGGACCGTGAGATCATGACCTGAGCCGAAGTCGGACGCTTAACCGACCAAGCCACCCAGGCGCCCCAGCCCCTGCCATCTTATAGATGAAGACCTGGAGGCTCTGAGACTGGACCACACCTCCAGTCACTCTGGGTCCGGGTCCGGGTGTGGGTCTGGGTCGCGGGAACGCTCACCCAGGAAAGGAAAATCGCATCTGAGCTACCGACTGACATCCGCAGGCACAGCAGACATTACTAATCGATCATGGCGCTCTCTCCCCTGGGCGACCCTCAGAATCCTCCTCAACACAAATCTCCGTGTGGCCAGCACCAAGGGCGCTGAGTTGTGGCGGGGAGTCCAGCTCTAGGAGGAGGCTTCCCCCCCGCCCCGGGGAGGAACCCAGGGCCTGTTGGTGGGCACAGGGGGCCCGGGCCGACACTTGGTGGTGAAAACCTCTTTGGTCTTGATCTTGGCAAGGCCTAGACCCCGGGGCCGCAGAAGCCACTGTACATTTATATACTCCTTGTTTATGCTCTGGTTATTCTCCCTCAGGGTTCCAGAACTTGGAGAGGAGCTGCCATTCCCAGCCAGGCTCGAGGTCACCAGGGGACAAAGTTTGTCCTAAACTTAACATGAGACACTGGGGAGGGGACAGCAGCCACGAAGCCAGCGTGGATGTGCTTTCAGGGGCCCAGTGGCCTGGGTGGTAGCCCAACCCCCGGGCCACCCCCTGCCCCGGGTCAGCAAAGCGCGCAGGAGGCTGCGAGAGGCCGGAAAAGTGGACGTGTGACTCACGACTGCTCCGAGTCCCTGATTGTGAGCTGGGGACACTGGCCCCCGTGGGGGGGTGTGGGGGTATGCGGGTGGCATCACACCAGCACAGACCATGCTGCCTGCCCGGGGCACTCAGTTAAAGCAGCAAAGAGGCTAAACCCACGGGGATGAGACAGACTTAGGGTTCCAGCGGCCTGGCTGTGTGGCTGTGGGCCTATCCCTCAACCTCTCTGAGCCTTGGTGACCTCGAACCAGATGTCCGGGCAGCACGGACTGCACGGGGCGGTGAGGTGATTCCCGGCACCCAGTACGCAGCGAGGGATTATTATTTGCACCCACGGGGCGTGGCCCCCTGGCGGGTGACCTAGCACGGGTGCTGGTCACTCAGAAGAGGAAAATAAAAGAGCCAGACATCTGTTTCCTGAAGAAACTATTTGAAGCTCTGGGTCTTTCGGTAAAAACCAGAGAGAAATTCAGAGTCAGCAGAGCAGCGGCCGAGGGACCCCTGCTTCCAGTCCAGCCCCGCTGTCGAGCCTGGATGCCACGTCCCGCCTCCTCCGGGAAGGCTTCCTGGATCTCTCAGCCCCGGCTGTGCCTCCAAGTCTAACCTCTGGTCTCTGACTTTCTCCTTCTGAACTGCAGCGTCCTCTAGTCCCCTGGGGTGCCTTCCAGGGTTTGGCTACTTTGGTCTCCACCTCCCCTCCTCCCCCCCCCACAGGGGACCATCCGTGCCTGCTGAGGATCCTGTGGTTGTTGAAAAACATCTCTCAGGAGAGCCAGTCCATCAAGACAAAAGGAGGTTAGCCCAAAGGCAGGGCTTCCTCACTCCGAGGAGTGGCAGCTGCAGAGACGAAGGAGTCTCTTACCCCCTCAGGGGGACCCGAAGACCCCAGCTGTTTGCTGCAGAAGCCGGGCCACCCGCAGGACTCAACACCAACCCCTCCCGGCTAACGGAGCCCTGCGGTTGCACGGGTTCAGCTTGACAGAGTGGGCTGGTCCAGCCCAAGCGGGCAGACACCACAGCCGCCGCCCCGGAGCTTCCAGCCATTCCCCGGATCCAACAGGCCGGCCCGGTCCTCCCCACCCGCAGACCTGGGGGCGCCCCTACTCACCACCCTGGAGCATCAGCAGGAACAGAGGGGCCGCCCAGCCACACAGCATGCTGGCTCTCGGGATCCTGGAAGAGACGCACAGTGAGAGGGCGGGCCCAGGCCTGGGGACCCAGGGACCCCGAACAGCCTCCCTGTCTCTGGTCCTTTCCCTCCCTTGGAAGCCTTGCCTCGGATTCTTGCAGAAGCCAGAGTTTGAGGAGCCCGTGGAAGCTCCCAGGGGAGGGGACACTGGTATTTGACAAGCAGAGATCTTGAGTCCTGTTCTCCACGAAGCACCCGTGTGGATGCTAGTTGGCCGGACAGACGGGCTCCCTACTGAATAGCAGATCCAAGGGTTCGCCCACGAAGGAGAGCCCTCCTGGATTCCAAAGATAAGGTGAGCCCGGAACGAGACTTCCGCGTTGGTCACGGAGCCCAGGTTAGTGAGTACGCTAGGAAGCTTGCGGGGAACCCAGGCCGGACCCCCCCGGAGGACCCACACCCTGACTCCGGGACCCGGACGAGACGGAGGAGAGGCCTCTTTGGAGAACTGCACGGACCTGCCCGGGAGGAGCGACCCACCAGGCTGGCACTGCAGGCCTCTTGCGGGCACTTTGCCTGCTGCATCCCAGCTCCGAGTCTGCTTAAGCAGATGCCAGCCAGAGGCCCCGGGGGTTCACCTGCCCAGGCCCGGGAGCCCCATCCACACTGGCCCCTGGGGTCAGGATTGTAGCTGGAACGGAAGCCTAGAGGGATGACCCATGCAGGGGCTGAGCTATACACGCGGCTTCTTCCAGACACAATCCCTGAGCCCACAATGGGAAGACACCCCCCCCCCCCGCCCCGCCATCCTGGGTTTCCCTCCACCCTACTCTGGCCCCACTAAGAGCTCCCTCTGAGCTCCCTAACGAGTCACCAAGCAGGCAGTGGTTAAGCGCACTGAGAGGTTGAGATCACCAGCTGCGTTGCTCTGGGCTGGTCACTTCCTCTCTCTGAGCCCTAGAGAGACGGTAAAGCCTGCTTCCCAGATTGTTGTGAGAGTTCAGAAAAGCATTTTGCAGACAGCCCTGGACGTGGCCCCTGACACATAAACACCCAACACACAGCTGTGACTCGTACAGACTTTAGAGCATTCGAAGTAGAGGGACCCCGGAATGTTCTAGCCAAGAGGTCCCTACATTTCTCACTTTCAAAATGTGGGCCATATTTGTAGGTCGTGTGTACTATCATTTATTTAACGTTTTCTATAAATGAGCTCCCTTAAAAAAATCTAACTCCAGCGGGGCGCCTGGGTGGCTCAGTCGGTTAAGCATCTGACTCTTGGTTTCAGCTCAGGTGGCGATCTCACGGTTCGTGAGTTTGAGCCCCGCATCGGGCTCTGCACTGGCAGCACAGGGCCAGCTTGGGATTCTCTCCCTCTCTCTCTCTCTGCCCTTCTCCTGCTCTCTTTGTCTCTTGAAACTAAATAATACATAAAATTGTCTTTAAAAATCTAACTCCAGACTCATCCTAAGCAATAATATCCAGAGCTCTTGTGTTTTTTCCTCACACACCTGAAAATAAATAGCATAGCTATGAAAATAAAATAATGTTGGCTGCTGAGCGCCAACAACCAACAGCTGAGCTGTTGTACGTACGTGAAGATAGAACCAGATAAAATAGTGTTGAAGACAAAAACTTTTCAGTTTTTACCAGCCTGCTGGAAGCTGGTGATCTTTTTTTTTTTTTTTAATTTTTTTTTTTTTTTTGTGAAAGAGAGAGACAGAGCATAAGCAGGGGGTGGGGCAGAGAGAGCGGGGGACGCATAACATGAAGCAGACTCCAGGCTCCGAGTTGTCAGCACAGAGCCTGACGCAGGGCTCGAACTCATGAGCCGCAAGATCATGACCCAAGCCGAAGCTGGACGCTCAACCGACTGAGCCACCCGGGTGCCCCTGGAAGCTGGTAATCTTTATCACCTCTTAAGGACAGCCTGCCTGAATCTTTCTCAAAACCTGAGAAATACAAATCCAGAGTCCCCATGGCATTATTTGAGGACCTGGATCCAGCTGTATCTGATGTCCACCTCTGGCCTTTTCATTTATACAAGCTGGAGAAAAAACACACCCTATTTGGCTCAACCATGTTGAATTATATTTCTCTTGCTTGCCCCCAAAGATACCTGGATACAGTGGAATAGAGCAAGGGGCCCAGAATCTGGAGCCAGCATATCTCGGAGCAAATAACAGCTTATCTCTGGTGTTTCTTCTCTCTGACCTCGGTTATCATCTCTAAAAGGGGGACAATCATGTCCACTGCACCTGGCAGTTCGGGTCAGTGGAAAACAGATGTGACGGTGTTCCGTGAAGTGTAAAATGCTATACAAAGGTGTTGGGTTCTTGCAATTACTGGCCAGCTTCTGTGAATTACTCAGCACCCCCTTAGCACTGAGGCCCCATCATGCCTCTCTGCCTTTGCATGAGGCGAATTCTTGTGCTGAGTCTTCTCCTTGAACACCTTTCCCCCTCCCGACCCTCTAAACTCAGTCTTCGTGGCCCCCTTCCTCTACCTTTGTATCCGTGAAGCCTCCTTGGAATGTTCCAGAACGCCTGCCACTTAACTGCCTTCAAGGTTTTCACGGGTGCTATTATCTACTTGCTAATGATCTTTACCTTGCCTTCCATTTCTGGCTCCAATCAACATGTCCCGAAAGGAAATGAATCCGTGCAATCAACAGGTAACTCGTATGAAATGGAGAGACCGTGTGCACCGCGGTGGTTAAAACACAGGCTCAGGGCCAGCCTGCCTCAGCTCAGACCCCAGCACTGCCGTTTATAGGCGGTGTGACCTCAGGGAAAGTTCCTGGGCCTCAGAGTCCTCATCAGTGAAATGGAGACAATCCTAACCGTACCCACCTCGGAGGGGCCCTGGGAGAAGTACGTTACTCAGTGTTTGTAAAGCCTCGGGAACAGTGCCCAACATATGTGTAGATGTTCTGTTGCTGTTTCTTAAACAAAATGGTTGCTCGGCTGTAAAACTAAACGCAAGGGAAACAAAAGAGAGCAACTGAATTTGGGTGAGATGCCATCTCCTGCCTGGCACGTGCAGGTGGGGCAATCCCGCCCGCGACCATCAAAAAGGAGGATTCAAGAGCATCAGAGGGGTGTCGAGGGCCACATAGCGCCAAACGGAGATTCTCACCACTTCCCGGATCAGAGGACTAAAAGAAGACTGAAAAAGGCCTAACTCTTTCATTCGGGGGTGCAGGGATATTTCACACCTAAAATCAGCCCCTCCATTTGGGAAAGAACAGCCCAGAATGGTAAAGGCCTCCTCCCCGGTCCCATCGCGCTCTCCCTGCGCCAGAATCTGCCCCTCGGTGGGTCTTCATGCTCAGGCTGAGTCGTGAGGACAACAGCACTTTCTCCCCAGGTGCACACCAAACCACCCGCGTGCTTTCTGAGCGAAGGGCAGAGGGTCCCCTAAGCGCCTTCCTGCGGTGGGACCCCCTGTGGGAGCGCCTACCGCTGGGGTCTCCTACAGAGGAGTGAAGGGCGCCCGGATCCCAACTGTGCGTCCTTGGGCAAGTTGCTGGCCCCTCTGATTCTCTGTGTTCTCGTCTGTAAAATGGGGATGGACCGGAGCCCTGGAGGGGTGTTTATCCACCAGGCTCGGAGTTCAGGGGTTGTAGTAGTTCAGACTAAAAGCTGAATTCCAGGAGATTCTAGGGAAGTAGAGAAGCTTGGAGGTCGCAAATCAGAAGCAGGAGAAGCAGGGGCCACGGGATCAGAAAGTGCTTAACCTCACAGTCAAGAAAGACATGCAAATGAAAACCACAACGACGTGCCGTTTAATTTTACTAGTCGGTGGCAATTCAAAGGCTGACAACATCGCGTGGCGCTGAGGACACGGTGTCATGGAAACAAACACCTATTGACGGCCATTGGTGTCTGGGAAATAGTGTGGATACCCTTCCGCGAGAGAAGGGAAAGATAAGGTGTGGTGTGAGCGCTCCGTGTGAAAATGAATCGTAGCTCTGCACCAACAAAGCAAGCGACCCCCCCAAGCAAAATGCGTGATGAAGATAAAATAAAATAAGCAGAAATGCATGTAAGACCATCTATGGCACAAAACACTGCGTAAAACAGCGCTCTCTCTGTCGTTTAGGTGAACATACCTGTGTCCTGGCCGTATAAGGAAATTCAAGGGGACGATAAAAAAAACATCAAACTGAATAGTGTAGAAAAGGAGGGGATGGGATGGGGGGGTGGTATCCAAATGTGTCAACAGTTTGGTGAAACCGAGCCAAGCTCCCCCATATGGGTGTTGACTCTGTTATCTGATACACCTTTTTGTACGACCGAACTGTTTCATAAAAGTTCACATGTCAGTTAATCTCGTATTTGCGAAAATAAAACGTGAAGGGGGACTTCCATTTCTGGCTACGGTGGAGGAGCTGGTATCAGACAGAAGCCCTACAGTCGAGAACAGCTACTAAGCAAGAAAAAAACGTGAGAAGACACAAGAGAGAGCGACCAAGTTAGAGAGTAGTTGAGAGGCCGGGGTTCCAGAGAGAGAGCAAAAAAAATGCATTGGAATCTTGCACGCAATTTCCCCTCAAATCATTTGCCAAGTCATTGCAAATGAGCCAGCAGCAGAGAGAATCTGGCAAGAGGCTGAAAACCGAAGAAGAGATTTTGACAATTTCACAAGGCTGAGGGAAGTCTTGGGGTTCAGGGCCTGACAAGGAAGATGGGACCTGGTAAATACCCAGTTATTCGGGAAAGGGTATACCTTGGGAATAAGGAAAAGTCAGGACCCGTTGAGCTGTGACTGCATCCAAATGACCTGCCTGTCTGCTAGGAGAAAGTTAGAACCTATGTGGAAAAAGTTAGCTTCACTCAAAGCCTCTATATTTTTCATGCACAATGTCCAGCATTCAATTAAATTGACAAGGCAGACCAGGAAACAGTACCAAATGACCAAAAACCAAGAGGAAAATAGAAACGGACACGTGGGCGATTCAGAAAGTGGCATTATCTAACACGATTTAAAAGAACCCGGATGAGGATGTTCAAGAATTCCACCAGAAATCTAGAACCTATTTAAAAGTAGGAGCCCCAGCACTAAGAAAATTCAATTAATCGAAATTTATAAGAATTGAATGAATTTAGCAACAGATTAGTAACATTAGAAGAGAGGATTGGTGAGCTGGAATGGAAAATACTCAGACTGAAGCATGCAAAGAAAAAGAATGTTTAGGAATACAGAAAAGAGCAAAAGAGACATATCCATTGCAAAGAGGTCCCACGTACATGGATTTAGAACATCGAGGAGACAGAACAAGTCGGAAGCAATAATAGAGACGTTGGTTAAGAATTTTTCAAAAGTAGGAAAAGACATTAATCCAAAGATTTGAAAAGTCTTACAAACCTCAAGAAGGACAAATACAAAAACGATCAAACAAGCAAACAAAACCCACACTCTACACACATGATAGGAAAACTATTTAAACATTTAAAGAAAAATACATACTAAAAGCCAACTTAGAATTTTATATAAAAAAAAAAATCCTTCGCAAAAATAAGGCAAGCTCAATATGAAAAAAAAAAAAAAGATCTACTAAAATCCCACAGTCAACATTATACTTAATGGTGAAAAACTGACAGCTTTTCCTGTAAGATCATAAACAAGACCAAGATGTCCACTCTCATGATGTCTATTAAACATTGTACGGGAAGTTCTAGCCAAGACAACCAGTCAAGAGAAAGAAATAAAAGTCATCCTGATTGGACAAGAAGACGTAAAGCATTTCTGTTTGCAGATGACATGATCTTGCATATACATTCTGGAGAATCCACACCAAAAAGCCAAAGTGAAACAAAACACACAAATAAACAAAAACTATTAGGCCCAATAAGTCAGTTTAGCAGGGTTGCAGGATACAAGAGCAACATGAAAAACCAATTGTATCTTTGTACAACAGGAATGAACAATCTGAATGTGTGATGAAGAATGTAATTTCAGGGCTCCTGGGTGGCTCAGTTGGTTAAGCGCTGGACTTTGGCTCAGGTCACGGTCTCGTGGTTCGCGAGTTCGAGCCCTGGGTCGGGCTCAGTACTGACACGTCGGAGCCTGGAGCCTGCTTTGGATTCTGTGTCTCCCTCTCTCTCTCTGCCCCTCCCCTGTTCTGTCTCTCTCTCTCTTTCAACACTAGATATGCATTTAAAAAAAAAGAAAGTAATTTATTTCACTTACAATAATATCAAAAAGAATGAAATAGAAATTTAACAAAAGTGCAAGACTTGCACACCGAAAACTACTAAACATTGTTGAAAGAATGATAGAAGACCCAAATAAATGGAAGGCTATCCCACGTTCATGCATTGGAAGACTCAGTATTGTTAAGATGACTTCTCCAAACGACCAACGGATTCAAAGTTATCCCTATAAAAAGCCCAGCTGGCTCTTTTGCAGAAGTTAAAAAGCTGATCTTAAAATTCATATGGAGATACGGAGGGCCAGCATAGACACAATAATCTTGAAACAGAAGAACAAAATTGAAGGACAGACTTCTCTGTTTCAAAGCCTACAAGACTACACCAATCAACAGAGTATGATATTAACCTGTATATAGATCAATGGAATCGAATTCAAAGTCCAGGGAGAAACTTATACGTTCGTGTTCAAGTGATATTTGACAAGGGTACCAAGACAATTTGCTGGGGGTAAATAGCCTTTGAAACCAACAGTGCTGGGACAATGGGACATCCACACGCAATAGCGTGAAATTGGACTCCCATCTCACACCATATACAAAAGCTAACTCAAAATGGTTTGAAGACCGCGCTGTAAGAGGGAGAACTATTAAACTTTAAAAATAGAACACGGGTGGAACTCTTGGTGACCTTGATCACATAGTAGTTTCTTAGCTATGACCCCGAAAGCACAAGGATCAAAGAAAAAATAGATACATTGGACTACTTCAAAAGTTAAAACTTTTATGCATCAAAAGACACTAGCAAGAAAGTGAAAAGGCAATATACAAAATGAGGGAAAAAAATTGGATTTTGTTTATGTTTATTTATTTTTTTTTACAGTTTCTTTATTTTTGAGAGAGAGACACAGAGAGGGGGAGTAGGGGAGGGGCGGAGAGAGCGGGGAAAGCAAGAATCCCAGGCAGGCTCCCCACCGTCAGCACAGAGCCCGACGCGGGGCTTGAACTCACAAACCATGAGATCACGACTTGAGCCAAAACCAAGGGTTGGACGTTTAACTGACTGAGCCACCCAGGCGCCCCTGAGAAAAAATATTTTTAAATTATATATTTGTTAGGGCTCTAGTATCAGGATATTTAAAGGGTTCTTACAACTCAAGATCGAAAAGATAATGCAATTTTAAATTGTACAAAATATTTGAACGGACATTTCTCCAAAGAAGTTATACTCATGAGCAATGAACATATGAGAAGATGCTCATCATCATTAGTCATTAGGGAAACTCAAATAACACCCACTAGATGGCGATTTTAAAGACAGAAATATTAAAAGTGGGGGAAAAAGATGTAGCGTTTTGGAATCCTTATACATTGCTCATGGGATTGTAAAATGATACATTTGCTGGGACGCTCAGTCAGCTGGGTGTCCGACTTCAGTTCAGGTCCTGATCTCACAGTTCGTGAGTTCGAGCCCCACGTCGGGCTCTGTGCTGACAGCTCAGAGCCCGGAGCCTGCTTCCGATTCTGTGTCTCCCTCTCTCTGCCCCTCCCCTGCTTGCTCTCTCTCTCTCTCTCTCAAAAAATAAATAAATGTTAAAAAGATTTTTTAAAAATGGTACATTTGCCATAGAAAGCAGTTTAAAAGTTTCTCAAAAAGTTCATATAGGGTTACCACATGGCAAAGCAAACTGACTTCTAGGTACACAGTAAAAGGAATTGAAAACATACGCCCATTAAAAAAAACCTCTGTACCTGAATATTCACAACAGCATTGTTCATAACAGTCCCAAACTTGAAGCAGCCCCAATGTCCTTCAGTTGAATGGACAAAGCATAGAATAACCATAGAACAGATTATTATTCAGCCATAAAGATGAATAAAGTAGTAACACATGCCTCAACACAGATGCATCTTGAAAATTGATACTGGGGTAAAGAAACCGGGGACAAAAAGCCACATATTGTACGACTTCATTTACATGACATTTCTAGAACAGGCAGATTCATAGAGCCAGGAAAGAGATTAGTGGTTGCCAGGGGCTGGAGCTTTGGAAGGAGAGGGAATGGCGGATGATGGCTAATGGGTATGGCTTTTTTATTTTTCTTTGGGTGTTGAAAATATTGTGCAGTTAGCAGGGCTGATGGTCGCACAGCTTTGTGAATGTACTAACAACCGCTTAATCGTACACTGTTAAAAAGTGAATAAATAAATCCGTGAATTGGATCTTAATTACGATTTTTTAAAAATGTGAATCTTTAAAAATAAAGAGATTTTTCGAAGCAAAACAAAGCAAAACACCTGAGAGAATTTGTCACTAATAGACGCTAACTTGTCACTGATAGGCTGATAATGTCTTAGGAAGGTTAAACTTATGCAGAATTGAAACACATTACCGTGATGCCCCAAAGGTAAGGAGTGAATAAAGTTAAAGGTTACTGTATTGTCTGGGAAGTGATAAAAGGACCAACACAAAGTAGACTCAAAAAAAAAAAATCAAATATGCATATTGTAATCTCTAAGATAAGCCCTAAAAAAATTATAAAAGAAAATAAAACAGAAAAGAAACATACAATACTAATGTTTTAAATTTTATTCTTCCAGGGGCGCCTGGGTGGCTCAGTCGGTTAAGCGTCCGACTTCGGCTCAGGTCACGATCTCGCGGTATGTGAGTTCGAGCCCCGCGTCGGGCTCTGTGCTGATGGCTCAGAGCCTGGAGCCTGCTTCCGATTCTGTGTCTCCCTCTCTCTCTGCCCTTCCCCCGTTCGTGCTCTGTGTCTCTCTGTCTCAAAAATAAATTAACGTTATAAAAAAAAAATTTTTTTTTAATAATAAAAAATAAATAAATTTTATTCTTCCAAAAAAGGAAACAAAGAAGAAAAAAGGAGTTAAGAATAGACAAAAGGAAAACGAATAGGAAGATGGTGGATTTAATCCCAAACACGTCAGTACTTTCATCAAATGTAAGTGAACTAACCCTAGAATGAAAGATGTAACTTTGTATCAAAACTTGACATTAAGGGGCACCTTGCTGGCTCAGTCAGTTGAGCATCCGACTCTTGATTTTAGCTCAGGTCACGATCCCAGGGTCATGGGATTGAGCCCCACGTTGGGCTCCCCAGTGAGCTTGGAGCCTGTTTGAGATTCCCTCTCTCCTTCTGCCCCTCTCCCCTGCTTGTGCTCCTTCTCGCTCTCTCTCTCTAAAATAAAAAATAAATAATAAAAATAAAATTTAACACCTTGACATTAAAAGAAAGTAAAATTAGGGGCGCCTGGGTGGCTCAGCCAGTTAGGCGACCGACTTCGGCTCAGGTCATGATGTCACAGTTTGTGAGTTCGAGCCCCGCGTCGGACTCTGTGCTGACAGCTCAGAGCCTAGAGCCTGCGTTGGATTCTGTGTCTCCCTCTCTCTGCCCCTCCCCTGCTCATGCTGTCTCTCTCTGTCTCTCAAAAATAAATAAATGTTAAAAATATTTTTTTTTAGGGGCGCCTGGGTGGCTCAGTCGGTTAAGCGTCTGACTTCGGCTCAGGTCATGATCTCACATTAGGAAAATAAAAAAGAAAATGTGTATCATAATTTAACAGGTCCAGAAAACACATTTAAAAAATTGTAACACCCATTCGTGATTTTTTAAAACACTCTCAAAAAACCAGGAATAGAAGGAATCTTCTTTGATCTGATAAGGAGCGCACAGACAGGCATGTGTGCATAATATACACAACCAACATCATGTGTCATGGTCAAATACTGAACATGATATACTTGAGGGCAGGAAAAAGACGCGTGTCTTATCCTGGAGGCCCCAGTCAATGCAGTAAGGCAAGAAAAATAAATAAATTTATAAAGATCAAAAAACTATAAAGAGTAAAATGATATAAGGACTGAACACCTAGAAATGTCCAGATACTTAACAAACTATTAGGATAATAATCATTGAACAAGGATACTGGATATGAGAACAATATAAAAAAAAATCTACTGTATTTCTAAAGATCAACAAAATTGACAAACTTTTAGCTAGACTAACAAAAGTAAGAGAAGACTCAAGTAACTAAAATCAGAAAAGAAACAGAAGACATTGCAACTGATGCCACAAAAATAAAAAGGATTGTAAGAGAATACTACAAATAATTATACACCAACAAACTCAATAATGTAGAAGTGGATAAATTCTTAGAAACATACAACCTACCAACACTGAATTATGAAGAAACAGAAAATCTGAACAGACCTATAAATAGTGAGGAGGTTGATTCGGTCACCAAAACTGTCACAGCAAAGAAAAGCCCAGGACCAGATGACCTCACTGGTAAATTGTACCAAACATTTTAAGAAGAATTAATGCCAACCCTTCTCAAACTCTGGAAAAATTGAAGATAAGAGAACAATTCCAAACTCATTTCATGAGGGCAGCATTATACCGATATCAAAGCCAGACAAAGAAAACTCCAAACCAATATTCCTGATGAATACTGATGCAAAACTCCTTGATAACATACTAATAAATGGAATCCAAGAACATATTAAAATGGTTATATGCCACAATCAAGTGGAATTTGTCCCTGGGATGCAAAGATGATTCAGTATACAAAAATACACCACATTAATAGAGCAAAAGGCAAATCACATGATCATTTCAACTGATGCAGAAAAGGCATTTGACAAAATTCAACATCTTTTCATGATAGAGACATTTAACAAACCAGAAACAGAAGGAAATTATCTCAACCCAAAAAAGGTCATATATGAAAGGCCACAGCTAACCTCTTACCCAGTGGTAGAAAACTGATAGATTTTCCTCTAAGGTCAGGAACAAAGCAAGAATGCCCACTCTCACCACTTCTATTTAATATAGAACCATAAGTCCTAGTCAAAGCAATTAGGGGAAAAAAAAAAAGGCAGTCAAATTGGAAGGAAGAAGTAAAATGATCTCTGTTCATAGCTGACATGACCTTATATAGAGAAAACTCTAAAGATTACACACACACACACACACACACACACACACACACACACACACACTAATTAACAAATTCATTAACAAATTCATTAATTAACAAATTCACAAATTCACAAATTCATTAACAAATGATATAAAATCAACACTCAAAAATCAGTTGCATTTCTATATGTTAACAATGAACAATTCAAAAGGAAATTAAAATAATATTTATAATAGCATCAAAAACAATAAAATATTTGGGAAGAAATTTAACCAAGAAGGTGAAAGACTTGTACTCTAAAAACCACAAAACATTGCTAAAAGAAATGAAAAGAAAGCACAAATAAATGGAAAGACATCCCATGTTCATGGATTGGAAGACTTAATACTAAAAATGTCCACAGCAATCTACAGATTCAAGGCAGTTTCTGTCAAGATCCCAATGGCATGTTTTGCAGAAATAGGTAAAAAACCATCCTAAAATTCACATGGAATCTCGAAGGACTCTAAATAATCAAAGCAATCTTTGACAATGAAGAACAAAGCTACAGACCTCACACTTCCTGATTTCAAAACGTATTACCAAGCTACGGTAATCGCTGTAGGTATAGACATAAAGGCAGACAGGCACATACTGCTGCATAGACAGACAAAGTAGGTATTGGCATAAAAGCAGGCATACAGATCAATGGAGCAAAATAGAGAACCCGGAAATAAACCTTTGCATACATGGCCAATGAAGAAAGGACTCTTTCTTTGAAGAACTCCTTCAGTGAAGAAGGACTCTTCAACAAATGGTGCTGGGAAACCTGAATATGAAGCATGGACTCTTCCCTCATACACAGAAATTAACTTAAAATGGATTAAAGACCTATATGTAAGCCTTGAAACTATAAAACTTCTAGAAGAAAACATAAGGGAAAACTTCAGAACATTGGGCTTGGCAATGATTTCTTGGCTATGACACTGACGAGAAAGACGCAGACAACAAAGCAAACGTAGACAAACAGGACCACGTTAAAAGCCTCTGCGTAGCACAGGAAATAATCAATAAGGTGAAAGGACAACTTAGAGAATGATACCAAATATTTTGCAAACCATATACTGAATACATTCAGAATTATGAACTCCTACCATTCAGTAGCAAAACAAAACAAAACAGAACAAATGGCCTGACTGCAAAATGACTAAAGGTCTTGCATAGATATTTCTCCAAAGAAGATTGAAAAAAAATGGCCAACAGGTGTATGAAAAGATGCTCAATATCACTCATCATCAGGGAAATGCAAATCAAAACCACAATGAGTTATTACTGCACACCTATTAAGTTGGATACAATGTTGGTGAGAATGTGGAAAAACCATAACCCTTATGCCCTCTTTGTGGGATTAGTCAATGGTGCGGGCGTGACCGAAGACAGTGTGGGGGCTCCTCAAAAAATCGAAAAGAGAACTACCGTGTGATCAATCCAGCACCCCACTTCTGGGTAGGTATCCAGAAGAATTGAAAACAGTCTCAAAGGTACTTGCACGCCAATGTTCCCTGCAGCATTAGTCACAACAGCCAAGACCTGAAAGGCACCTAAGTTTACCAACTGATGAATGAATAAAGAAAATGTGCTACCCACATACGATGGAATATCATTCAGCCTTAAAAAAGAAAGAAGGCTGCAACGTTGACGAATGTTGAGGACATTACGCTAAATGAAATAAGCCAACCACTAAAAGACGAACACTGCATGATTTTACTTATACGACAGATCTGAAGTCATCAGACTTGTAGAAACAGAAAGCAGAATGGTGGTTTTTCAGGGGAATGGGGGGGGTGGGGGTGGTGGGTAACGGGGAGTGGTTCAATGGGTATGAAGTTTCAGTTGTACGAGGTGAAAAAGTTTCAGAGATCGGTCATACAACAACACACATACGCTTAACAATACTGTCCTGATCTGTATGGTCCCTGCAAAACTTGTTAAGAGGATACAAAAATGTTACTAGTTTATGAAGTCCACAGCTGGGATGCTCTGTCTTGCACTTATGACCTGAGCAGATGGGGGGGGGGGGGTCTGCAAACCCCCCTGCAAACCTTACAAGGTAAGAAACAAAACAAAGCTACAAGACAAAGGTAAGAAGTCCCCAGCTGGGGACTGGGTTTGGTAGCTATTTCTTTCTATATCTGAAGCTCCAGTTTGAAAAAGCGTGTTAACAAAGTTAAGAAAGTGCGAAGAAGATCTGGTGTATTTCTATATACCAAGAGCAAGCATGATTAAAATGATACCGTTTGCATCAGCATAAGAAATCAAATACTCTAATGAACCCCAGTGAAAGACGTACAGGACCTCTACACAGACGCCTACGAGATATCAGTTACATACATTTTTAAAGATATCAGTAAATGAAGGGAGATACATGTTCATGAATTAGAAATGAAACAGTTTAAAGATGTCCATTCTCCCCTCGTTGGACTAAAGTTTCAAATGAAATCTCAAGTTTCAAGAAAATCCCCAGCAAGATTTCCTTTGGTGGAAATTGACAAGCCAGTGCTCAAATTTATACAGAAATGCAAAGACCTGAGAAGAGTTTAGAGAATCAAAAATAATGTGGTATTGTTGCAAAGGAAAAAAAAACCTTGCCAATGGAAAGGAATAGAGTCCAGAAATAGACTGGTGTTTATAGTCATTTGGTTTTCAAGAAAGGCACTACCGAAAAGTCATGGGGAAAGCATGATTAAAACAAACAAACAAAAAAAGACAGTAGATCAATTGGATATTCATATGAGGAAAAAATGCACCTTGACCTTCCACTTTATATCATACACAAAAACAAATCCAGAAATTTTGTAGACCTATTGTCAGAGGTGAAACAATAAAACTTCCACAAGGAGGCAGAGGATAATATTTTCATGACCTTAGGGTCGATGACGCTTCCTAAACAGCACATAGAAAGCTCGAGCCATAAAGAAAAAGACTGATAAATTGAACCTCATTAAAATTAAGAATTTTTGTCCACCAAAAGATTTCATTAAGAGGATGGAAAAGGGAAATGGGAAGAGATTATACCTGTATCTATACAATATAGGTTTCTTTTATATAATTATATATATAATTCAGATTTTATATAGTTACATATAATATGTAATATATATAAATTATAAAATATGTTATATATCATTTTTATATATCTGTGATCTATATATAGCTTGTGTGTGTGTGTGTGTGTGTGTGTGTGTGTATACACACACATATAGATCTGTATCAAGAGTATGTAAAGAACTCCTACAAAACAATAAACAAGGGCACCTGGGTGGGTCAGTTGGTTAAGCGTCCGATCCTTGATTTCGGCTCAGGTCACGATCTCACGATTTGTGAGATCGAGCCCCGCGTCCGTCTCTGCCCTGACAGTGCAAGAACCTGCTAGGGACTCTCTCTTCCCCCTCTCTCTGCCTCTCCCCGGCTTGCTCTCTCTCCCTCAAAATAAATGAATACATATTAAAAAAAAATTATTTAAACACAACGATAAACAGCACAAAACTCCGTTTGGCAAGAAAGGAAAAGAGCTTAAAAGAGACACTTCACCAAAGAAGACCTTCCAAATGGCCAAGAAGCATAGTAAAAGTTGCTTGAAATCATGACTCATCATGCAAATTTACATCTCTGTAACACCACTACACGTCAACCCGGAAAGGCTAAAATGAGAAAGGCAGACACCATGCCGTGTCTACGAAGGACGCAGGGTAACCCAAACTTCTCAACCTCCCCTCAGTCTTCTGGGGTGCGTGCCATTCGGCACGGCCACCCTGGGACGCTTCTGCTGAACAGAACCCCACTTCTAGACCGGGCATCGAAGAGAAACGTGTACACGCGCAGACGTGGGCCGGAGGGTCCCCGCAGCGGCATTCACAACCTCCCCAAACTGGAAAGAACCCGAGCTTTGGTTACCCCGTGTCTTTCCCTCACTGACGCTTCAGGAACGGGATTGTGGAGGGTCACAGGTCAGCTGTCATCTCCAGCGGGGGCTCGGGCGGGGATTGGGGCTGGAAAGTGAAAGGTAGGCGAGGAGTGTGGTAAAAGCAAAGCGGCCCGTTTCCCAGAGGGACCGAGGAGAAACGAGGTGGGTGAAAAGGGACTCCCCAGCCATGCCAGAAACAAAAGCCGACGGGTCGCCAGATGGGGAAGTGTCAAGACTGAGGGACTTCCCGAAAGGGAACATAGGCGAAAGGGCTCCCAGTTTACCCCTGGGCTTCAAGGACTTCTGCCCACCTGCCCTCCTGCCAGCCTCCTCCCTGATCTCTCCGGCACCCAGCTGTGGCCCTCCCAACCACGTCCCCGTTGCAACTGGGTCATTCGGTGGCTCCCCATTGCCCTTCAGAGAAGACCCCGGATTTCTTAGCGCAGCATTCAACACATTTCGGGATCTGCCCCCCCAACATTCGTTCCCTCTGGCCCCCAGCACCCATCCTGAGCTGCAGGTACCCCAGGCTCCCGACAGCTTCACCAACAGTCCCCATGCATCTGGCTTCCACACCTCTGCACGTGTTCTTTCAGCCGCCGGAACGTTCTACCCTCCGGGGCGGACTGACAGCCTCCTACTCAGTCTTCAAAATCCAATTCACTTGTCACCTCCTCTGGCAGTCTCCCACCCCTCCAAAGAGTATGAGTCACTCCTTCCTCTGGGGTCCCTCCCTCCGCCAGGGCACCCTGCTCGGGGTGCTTTCACGGACGTTCGCAGCAACAGGCAGGCAAGGACCGTGTGCCTCTTGGCTACCGCTGAACCACGCCAGGGGTGAACCGGTGCCCGACACGCAGCGGAGGCTCAAAACACTTGTGACACGGGCGGCCACGTGAAAGGGTAACGGGTTCTGAGGCCCACCCTCGGAGCTAAAACCTGCATAGACCGTGCACTCCGAAATGAATTGCTATTCTTTTCGACTCCACTCTCTTAAATTTGGTGCCTGGAACATCTTTACGTAGTCGATAAGGGTAAAATCTCCAGTGCTCCCACTCTCCTCCTCCACCCCAGGGCCTTGGCACATGCCTCTGTCCAGAACACTTTTCCTCGTGCTTCTCTGCTTCCTCATCCTCCGGTTTCAACTTCAGTGTCGCCTCCTCAAGGAGGTGATCGCCGCTGGCGGGTCTGGATCTCCCCTGCAGTGCTCTGGGCCCCACATCCTTCTGTTTCCTTCTTCACGGTTGTAATATTAGGGTCAGGTCAGTAAACGCTTCTGTTTTTGTGTTTATGACCTGTCTCTGTCCCGGAGCATAAGCCCCGCCCCCACCCCCACCCCCACCCCCACCCCCACCCCGGGAGGCTGGGAAATCATCTGTTTTGTTCACCAAAGAAAGTATCCTTAGTGCGCAGAACGGGGCCGGGAACTCAGTGGGTGCTCGACGAGTAGCTGAGGAGTTGGCAAACGAACGAAAGAGGGTAAGAGTTGCCGTGTCCAGTTACACGAGGAGCCAGGCGTGGGGCCGCAGGCAGCCCCCGAGACATTTGTTTCCCCATCAGCTTCATCACGGTCCCCAGGAACTTCCCTCCACCCTGAGCAACACCCTCAGCTCCCGGGGTCTGAGCAGTCACGACTGCTGTCATCGGATTAGTAACAAGGAACCTTCAGAGAGGGATGGCGGGGCGCCCGGGGTCATACAGAAAGTTCTTAGCCAAGCAGAGCGCTCAGGTTGGGGGAGAATCAGCCTGGTGGCCCTGGGGGACCCTGAGGCATATCCATTCCTTTCTCTGGGACTCAGTTTTCCTCATCCATAGAATGGGGCAGCGCCCTGGCCTGGCTGAGGTGGTGTGGGGCAGGCACACTGTAGGCGAGTGGGTAACGTCAGTTGTTTTTTCACAATTTTTTTTTTGTGTGCCAGTGGCAAGGGGCGGGTTGTGGGTGTCTGACGACAGATGTCCCAGGACCCTGGGGTCATAGCTTAGGCAGTAGGAGCCGAACATGAGGGGAAGGTCCCATCCCAACCTGTCAGTCTTCCTCTGTCTCCCAGCCAGGCCGGGATCCCGGTTCACGAAGCCTCTTTTAGCCTGAACGAGCTCTGCCTACTGCACAGCCTGGGCAACCGTTCACTCCAGCCGCCTTCCCGCCAGACCAGGAGAAAGAAGAGAGGTTTGCAGCTGCGGGGTGAGGGGTGGGGGCAGGGCTGGCAGCCTGCCTTCTGTCTGGCCCCCTGCTTGGCAGGCCCCCCCCCCGCCCCCCCCGCCAGTCTGCCCTGGCCAAAGTAGGCTGAGTGTCACGGATTCGTACAGGAGAAGCTTGGCAGGCCCTAGTCCCAACGTACACCATCAAGCCCCCTTGCAGATGAGGAAATAGAGGCCCAGAGAGGCCCAGTGCCTTGCCTATGGTCACACAGCGAGGAAGGACTGGGGCCTGAGCAGGGAGCCAGGCTGGGGTATTTGCCCCACCTCTCTGGGGACACTTCGGGTGGCCGGACCCTTCCTGGGGGCTGTGGGGACCAGCAGGCGAGGCCCCTTGCTGCAGGTGTCCTGGCCATCGGGGGGGCATCAGCAGGGCCCCTGCCTGCACCCTGGGGAATATTCTCAGGTTGTTTCAGAAGTTCCAAGTTTACTCAGATCCTGCATATGAGCTGTCATCAAAAGTCCCTTTGGCCAGGCGCCCAGGCAAGGAGTGGGGGCGGTGGCACCTGTGAGCCAGGGGTGGGGGTGGGGCTCCTCTCCGCTCCCACCCCCAGCCCCGCCTCCGCATTTCGGGGTGCCCTAGAGGGCAAGGGAGAAGGGGGTGAGGAGGGGGCCTCTCCTCGAAGTGTCTGTTCCCCCCTCTCTCCCCAGTTTCCTTCCCTCTGCTTGCGAATGACTCCCTGGGTGACCCTGAAAACCCTACCCCTCTCTGAGCCTCAGTTTCCCCAGCTGTGCAAGGGAGCGTAAAATCACCATGCGAGCTATCGTTTATTGAGGGCTTAGTGTATGCCGGAAGGGACGCCGTGCGTTCTAGCGAATAACAAGGCAATTATTACCAGCCATCCCTAAGGTAAAGCGTAATTGCTACTATTTCTTGTGAACCACTGCTCATGGCGCTGGCCCTGTCTCCGCCACTGAATCCCCAGGACCTAGGACAGTGCCTGACGCCCCAGTGGGTGCTCAAAAACTACGCATAGAATAAAACCTCACGACAAACCGGAAATGGATGTTAGAGACGGGGAAACGGAGGTTCAAGGGAGGTGAAGTGGTTTACTCAAGGTCACCCCAGAACTAGGGGGCGGAGCTGGGTCTCCACCCAGTCCTGGCCGCCTCCAAGGCTCGGGATCGCCCGTGGAGGTGTGTTGGCAAGCGGGCCACGGGTCCCACAGCCCCCCACCTGACGGCAGGGGGGACCTCCCAGCCATCACTCCTGCCTGCAAGGGATTCTGAAGGCACTGGCTCTCCTCCCTGCGTGGAGGATGCCTTCTTCCCTTCACTCATTTATTTATCAGGCACCAGGGAGGGAAATGGTGCCTCCCCAAGCTTCTGGTGCCTTCCCTCTTTCCATCTCCTCTTGAACGGGCCTCCTCCACCTGCCCGCCCCCACTGCCCTCAAGCCTTTTGTGGTCCCCAGCCCCCACCCCCACCCTTCACTGGACAGGTGGGAGCCTAGGGCTCAGGCTTTGTCTTGTTCACCCCACGCCTCCGGGCCCTCGATTTTGTTCTCCTAACACTCGGGCTCCTGGTTTCCTCCACTGCGGGGTGGTAAGGATCCAGACACCCTCCCAGGTGTGAGGTGGGCAGGACCAGGGCTCCCTCGAGTCCACCATGGGGAGCAGGTCGTCAGGCCTGTCCCTCCCCTTCTCAGAAGGGTTCTCAAGACTATGAATCTTGTTTTTATGCCATCCTGTCTGGCAGTGTGGCCCTGCAGTCAAGCGGACCGGCGGCCCAAACCCAGCTCTGCGTCTCACGGCCACGTGGTGCTGGGGTCCTCGATCTCCTCATCTGTGAAATGGGCTGAATGGGCTCCCGGCCTCACCTGATGTTGTAAGGATAACGGGAGCCCCTCAAGTGCCAGCAGCGGGCTGAGCCCCGGCGCTCGGAGGACCAGAACCACGGGGGCTGAGGGAAGCCGATCGCGGGTTCTCGAATGTGCCCCCCGCACCTTCCACTGCTCTTGGACCCTGGCCCTCCTCTGCCACGGGCCCCCCTTCCTGGTGGAACAAGCTGTCTTCCTGGGCGGATCTCCCACCGGCAACTTTCATATTTTTATGCCCCCCAATCTTCACAACTAGCCCCACGGGGATGGAGCTGCCTTCATCCCCATTTTAGAGATGAGAAAACTGAGGCTCCATGAGGTTGGAAGAAGCACAGAAACTTGCTCAAGTTCACCCAGCTAGGGAGTCGCATGGCCGGCTTTTGAACCCGCCAGGTTTTCCCCACTCGGCCATGTGCTTCTAAACCCATGCTCCCCCCCCCCCCGGGGGAATACAAATGTCCTGAGGGGAGCAGCCTGTGACTTTTGAATGCCCCCGGCCCCGGGGCCGCTCCTCCCACTGCGCAGGCTGGCCGTTCCTTCTCGAAGTCCAGGGTTCCCACCAGAGGCCTCTCCCCACCCAGCTGCTCTGCCGGGAGGGTGTCTGCCTCCTCCTTCTTTCCTCTCCTGTCCACATGTCAAACTTCAACCCCTGCCTCCAGACTCAGCCTCCCCGCGCCTCCCGGCCTCCCTCTCTTCCATGCACAGAGGGCCCTTGGCTTCTCACCATCGGCCCATCCCCTGTGCTTTGGTGAGAAGGAGACAGCGTGGAGGACGGGGCCAGCCTCCGAGTCACCTGCCCGCCCTGCTCCGCGCTGTTGAGTCTCCTTGGGAAAATCGCTCTGGCCCTGGAGCCCCTGTTCTCTGTCTGTGAAATGGGCACAGAAATCCGTGTGGAGGGGTTACAGGACACAAAGACGCTGAAACCCAGAATCTGCCCCCAAAACCAATGCCCCTCCCCAGAGGGGGCCCCCTAGAAATGCCACAACATCACGCCGTCACCCCCGTGCCCACCCCTGCCCTCCTCGGCTGCCGGGAACCGCGGTGACTGTGGCATCCCGTTTGGCCTGGGACCGGCTTTCCTCCCGCAGCCCCGGCCTTTTGGAGCTCATGGGGTCATCTCAGCCGTGTCCCAGCCTCCAGACCTCCAGGCCTCCCGCAGACGCACAAAAAGGCACTTTGGGCGTCCTGGGCTGGGCTGAACAGGAGACTCCAGCCCCAGCTCTGCCGGCCTCACTGTCCCCAGCTGTGAGGAGGGGGCAAAACCCCTCTGTGTCCTCCCACCTCGGGCAGAGAAGGCGCCAGACCCCCCGCAGAGAACAGTGGCTGGAGCTGAGTTACCTGCTGTCCCAGCTTCTCCCTCAGGAATCCATTCTGTGTGCTCGGGGGGGGAATCCAGTGGCCTTCCAGGGGTGGGGGTGCGGGACGGGAGTCAGAGGGAGCAGGCGGGTGTAGGGGGTGGGGATCCACAGCCTGTCCTGAGTCACCAGCCAGACAAGCCTACGACCTGTCACCGGGACGGATGGCCCCGGGCCCTAGGCAGGCAGGCCACACAGAGAGAGCCAGCCGGGGTCACAGGCAGTGGTCGCTCACATCCCAGGGAGGTCACATACAGACAGAGGACAGAGATCGACTGCACCAGGGAGAGACCCACAGCAGACCAGGGCTGGTCAGACAGGCAGACGGACAGACAGGGGAAGGGAAGTCGAGCAGACAGGCAGGTGGCCAGCCGGGCAGACGCAAAGAGAGACAGGCAGGCAGGCAGGCAGGCGGCCGTGTGGCTGTCAGTCACACTCAGGGAGGAGCAAACAGTCGGCCCCGGAGCCCATGGGTCACTTGGCAGAGCCCCATGGGTCTGTCAGAGCGCGGCTGCTGCCCTGCCGCGTGCACAGGGTGGGGAGGCAGGGGAGGATGTGGCGAGCAGCAGCTCTCCCCGCAGGCCCTGCCCACAGAGCAGCTGGCCCCTCCCTGAGGGAGTGAGAAAGAGGTGGGAGGGGGCCGGGCCCCTGGCAGAGCCCTCGCTCACCAAAGGTCACCTGCTAGGAAGACATTTGGGGCCACCAGGGTGATGTCTGCCTCTTGCGGATGGGTGGTGTTACCCCCCCCCCCAACCCCGAGGTCTCACGGTCATGACCTATGAGGCAGGCAGGGCCCGTGAGCCACTGCTTCTCACAGATGTGGCGACCGAGGCTCAGAGGGGTGTGGAGGTAGGTTAGTGGACCCAGGGGGCCCCGGTGGTCCTGAGAGCCCAACTCTCAGTTCAGAGAGAAAGTTGAGGGCCCAGGGCCGGAGACCCCCCACCCCCCGCCCCCCGCCCCGAGGTCCCATGCTTCACTCACGCACACCACCTGCCTGGCCCAGGAGGGGGCTGCGTTTGGACCCCCCACCCCCACCCCAGCCAGACCCCTCTGACTTCGCTTCCTTTGAATCCAGCTTTCCACTGCAGGGTTGCAGGGAGCAGCCCCCTGTCCCCAAGCCCTTCAGAAGACAGTCCCTCGGGCGTGTCACAGCACCTCTCTGAATGCCTCTGAATGTCAAGCGGGGATGCCTAGCCGAGGGGAGACGGCAGCCATGGGTAACACATGAGAACTCAGGCAAAAAATAGAGAAAAGCAATTCTCAAGAGAGTTTTCTTTCATCTTGCGGACGAGCCGGGGGCCCGTGAAAGGGTCGGACGTCTCTCTCTGGCAGAAGTTTAAGAAATCAGAGACAAAATCCAGCAGGCTCCTGCCCAGCAGCCTCACAGGGAGAGCCAGAGAACTTACCACAACCCCTACCATTACTCTCTTGCATTTTTTAGGCCCCTCCACGATCTCATTTTATGCCCCAGACCCTGCCAGGCAGAGCAGAGTGCTTCCCTTTTAGAGATGGAGCAAACAAGGCTCAGAGAAGTGAAATGTCACACAAGCTACGGAGTGTCATAGCTGGGGTTTGGACCTGGGGGGTATCTGATTCCTAAGCCCGCACCAGGCTGTGACGACGAGTCTGAACCGGGACCAGATGCTATCAGGGTGCATGGGGGCTCCTTTGTGCTGTGTTGATGACACAGGTTGGCTTGGAAACACATGCCATCTGCCCCCCCAGCTGACTCATTTTTGGGAAACGATTTGCAGCTAACCCACATGACCACTCCAAAGAAAAAGAGAAAGCATCTTACTATTTATTTCTTCTATTTTTTTTTTTTCTTTTTCTAGCTGTTTTTGAGGAACTTGGTACAAATTCCCCTGTGGTTGATCTGAAGGATGTTTGCCCTATAGAAATTCTCTTCCTCACTGCTGAAATATCTTGTGTTCTCTGGAGAACCCACGTTAGGAGGAAGCCAGATTTTCTTTTTCTCTCTCCTGATCTTCAGGGTGAGTTTGACGATGCCATGCATCAGTAATCTGAGTGGTGGAAAGATCAAGAAAAGGAATAGTGCCATGGACCTAATATTTGCTGAGAGTTTACTCTGTGCCAGGTTGTTTTGGGTTTTTTTTTTTTAAATAAGGTTGGGGTTTTTTTTTTGTTTTTTTTAAAGTAATCTCTACACCTAGCGTGTGACTTGAACCCTCAACCCCAAGATCAAGAGCCACACGCTTCACTGACTGAGCCAGGCGGGCACCCCTGTGCCAGGGTTTTTAAGGACTTTAAAGATGTATCATCTCACTTAAAACTTATCGTCATGGTCCCTATTTTACAGGGAAGGAAAATGAGACTCGGAGAGGGTAAATGACTTGTCCAAGGTCACACAGCTGGTGAGTGGCAGAGTTGGGATGAGTGAGTGGCAGACTTCAGGCTCCTATGTTCTAGATCATTCACAGCACTGTTTCTGAACGTGCATTAACCTAAGGATATTTGATCTCTCCGGCCTGCCTCCCTTCTACCTGCCTGCCTGTCTGCCTCCCTAACCTTCTCTCCACCCACCCATTCACCCACCTACCTACTCATCCATCCTTCTATCCACCTGCCCACCCAGCCATCCATTCTCCCATCCCTGCCTTCTGGCCACCAATACTGAGCAAGCCCTTGGCTTTGAACTGGGGGTGCCCCGCAGAAATATTCACAAGCGACAATCCTCATGTGGCCTGTATTCTAACGGGGGAGACAGACAAAACGAAGTGATGGGCAAATGAAATGCAAATTGTACTAAGCGTCACAGAAAACTGATGAGAGGTCAAGGCATCAACTCAGCCGTAGGGGAAATATTTTAGGCAGAAGACACTGGAGGTGCAAAGGTCCTGAGACAGGAAGGAATGTGGCCTGCTCCAGGAACACTGAGGTCAGCGGGGTGGAACAGAGCAAGGAAGCAAAGGCATACAAGGAGGCGGGCCACAGAAGTCACACACCCTGCACACCGCCTAGGACCGTGCAGGACAGCAAGGAAGGTAGATTGGGTTCCAGGGGAAACTGGAAGCCATCCGAGATTTTCATCAGAGGAGTGGCTTCGTTCAATGAACCTTTTCAAAAGCTTGCTCTGGCCATGACTTAGGGAGGGGGTGGGGTGCAGCAGGGGCCATTTAACCCCTCATGTTTAAAAAGCAGATACTTTTTTTGGGAGGTGGAAATTGAACAGATACCATGTCCTCTGGGGTGACGTGAGTCCCCTCAGAAACAGATGTGTGTTGAAGGAAGGTTCCCAGGGCGGAGGGAGGGCTTAGGGCCTGTCTCACAAGCGTGGCCCCCAAGGTCCGGAAGGAGAGTGTAATCGGATGTCTCAACATCTCCCAACCCCCCCTCCCACCCTGGTATTCAGAGCTGGTCAATGGAGAGGAAGTGGTTAAATTTACATTTCAGCCAGAGGCCTACTGGGGAAAAATAATTGAGACAACCCCCTTCAACTCATTTCCTCTTTTTTATCTTTATTTCAACAGCTTTATTAAGATACAACTTACCTAGCATCAATTCCAGCCATGGGACGTGCATAATTCGGTGATTTTTTAGGTAAGTGGTGCAACCATCCCCACGACCCAAGTTTAGAACGTTCCCAAAAAAGATCCCTTGTACCCGCTGGCAAGCAATCCCATTCGCCCTCCCGGCCCAACCCATCTCCTTTCTCTCTTTGCTGATTTCCTTTGCCCTTGCTGGGTGTTTCGTATATAAACTGAATCGTGCGCGTGTTCATTCATTTGTGTTGCTGAGTAATATTCCATTGCAATGATATTATTGTAACGTAATAATAATGCAATGATGTACCCAATGGATCTGCCACCTCTGGTACATCCATTCATCAGCTGGTGGACATTGGGAACATGCTCACTTTGTCTTTATCCTAAATAATACTGCTGTGAACATCTCCATGCAAATCTTGGCACAGACGTGCATTTTCAAACCTTTTGGGTGCACGACTGCCAGGATTGGATTGCTGGGTCTTAGGGTCATTCTACGTGTCATTCCCTGAAGAGCTAACGGTCTGTTTTCCAAAGCAGCTGACCATTTTATATTGTCACCAGCAATGTACGAGAATTTGTTTGTCCACATGCTTGGCGACACTCTTATTTTCCTTTTTTTTTTTTTTTTTTTACTGTGGACATCCGAGTGGGTATGAGGTAGTGTCTCACTGTGGTTTGGCTTTGCATTTCCTTAACAGCTAATGATGGTGAACATCTTTACATGGGCTGGGCACTCATTTGTTTATCTCCTTTGGAGAAATGTCTATTCAAGTCCTTTGCCCATTTTTTTTTCCATTGGGTTGTGCTATGGACAGAACGCTGTGTCACACAACCGGCCCTCCAATCATATGTTGAAATTCTAACCCCCAGTGTGATGGTAACAGGACATGGGGCCTCTGAGAGATGATTAGGTCATTAGACCAGAGCCCTCATGAATGGTGCCTTTATCAGTATCCTTATAAAAGAGACCCCAGAGAGATAACTCACCTTTCCTACCATGCGAGAACACAGTGGTCTCTGACCCAGGAAGCGGGTCTCACTGGACATCGAGTCTGCTGGAAACTTGATCTTGGACTTCCCAGTCTCCAGAACTGGGTGAAATAAATGTTTGTTGTTTATAAGCCACTTAATCAACTATATTTTGTCGTAGCACTCTGAATGGACCAAGACAGGTTGTCATTTTGTTGTTGAGTTGTAAGAGCTCTTTATATATTCTAGATACTATCAGATATATAATTTGCAAATATTTTCTCTCATTCTGTAGTTCCCCTTTTCACTTTCTTGATAATGTCCTTTGATGCACAAAGGTTTTTAATTTTTATGAAGTACAATTTTTCTCTTTTTTCTTTTGCTGCTCCTGCTTTGGTGTCATTGTCTATGATCCATCACCAAATCTAAGATCATGATTTACCCCTATGTCTTCCTCTAAGAGTTTTATTGTGATAGTTCTTATATTTAGGTCTCTGATCCGTTTATATAAATTGTTGTATATGATGTGTGATAAGGGTCCAACTTAATTATTTTGTGCGTAGATATCCTGCTGTCCCAGGGTCATTTGCTGAAGACACTGTTCCTTCCCACTGAGTCGTCTTAGCATCTTTGTCGAAAATCATTGGCCATCGATGCATAGATTTATTTCTGGACTCTCAAGTCAATTCCATTGGTCTCTATTTCTACCCTGAGCCAGTATCGCTCTGCCTTGATTACCGTAGATTTGTAGTAAGTTTTGAAATTGGGAGTTCGAATCCTCCCACTTTCTTGTTCTTTTTAAAGACTGTTTTGGGTGTTCTCGGCCCCTCGCAATTCCATATGAATTTTAGGATCAACTTTTCCATTTCTGAGCAAACAAAAGGCTATTGGGATTTTGATAGGGATCGCGTTGAATCCATAGGTCGCTTTGAGGAATACCTGCCACCTTAACAATACTAATTCCTCCTTTAACCTGAACACAGGATATTCTTTCATTTATTTAGGTCTTTAATCTCTTTTAGTAATGCTTCGTAGTTTCCACTATGCACATCTTTTACCTCCTTGGTTAAATCTATTCCCAAGGAGCCTATTCTTTTTAACATTATTGCATCTGGAATTATTTTCTTAATTTCCTTTTCATCTTGTTAGCTCTAGTGTAGAGAAGCTAATTTTTGTATGTGGATCTTGCACCCTGCCCTTTTGCTTAGTTTATGAGCCTTCATAATTTCTTTGTGAATTTTTTAGTATTTTCTATTTTAAGTTTATTTTTACTATTGATTTTGAGAGAGAGAGAGAGCACACAAGCGGGGGAGTGGCAGAGAGAGAGAGGGAGGGAGAATTCCAAGCAGGATCCGCACTGTCAGCGCAGAGCCTAATGTAAGGCTCAAACTCACGAACCGTGAGATCATGACCTGAGCTGAGATCAAGAGTTGGACGCTTAACCGACTGCTTCACCCAGGCACCCCCTTCAGTATTTTCTAGATATGGTATTATGTCATCCATAAATAGAGGTAGTTTTACCTCTTCCTTGCCAATTTCCTTTTCTGGCTGACGTGCTCTAAAACTTTCAGTACGATGTTGAACAGCGGTGGTACAAGCGGGCATCCTTGCTCCTGGTGTTGGAAGGAAAGCCTTCAGCTTCTCATCCATCGAGTGTGATGCTAGCTGTGGGTTTTTTTATATATATAACAATATCACCACAATCATGTTGAGGGATGTCTCTTCTGTTCCTAGTTGGCGGAGTATTTTTAGCACAAAACAAAATGTTCGATTTTGCCAAATGCTTTTTTTGCACCCATTGAGATGATCATGTGGGTTTCTTTTCTCCCCCCTTAATTTTATTAGTGTGGTGTGGTACGTTGATTCATTTTCTCGTGTTGAATCTCACTTGCACACCTGGTATAACTCCTGTTTGTTCATGGTATATAATCCTTTTAACACGCGCTAGGATTCGGTTTGCTGTCTTGTTGAGAATTTTGCATCGTTATTCATAAAAGATATTTGTCCATAGCGTCCTTCCTCCCTCCCTCCTTCCCTCCCTTCCTTCCTTTCCTACTTAAATTAATTTTATTTATTTCACTTTTGGGTATGGTCCATAGTGTTCTTTTCTTCTGATGTCTGGCTCTGGTATTACAGAATGATTGAGGAAATGTTCCTTCCTCTTCTATTTTGGGGAAGAGTTTGAGAAAGATCAGAGTTCATTCTTCTTTATTATTTTCTTTTAATTTTTTTTAAGTTTATTTATTTATTTTGAGAGACACAGACAGAGCACACGAGTGGGAGAGGGGCAGAGAAAGAGGGGGACAGAGGATCCAAAGCTGGCTCCTTGCTGACAGCAGAGAGCCTGATGCAGGGCTCAAGCCCACAGACCGTGAGATCACGGCCCAAGCCAAAATCAGAAGCTTCACCGACTGAGCCACCCAGGTGCCCCTCTTCCTCTGTAAATGTTGGGGAGAACTTACCAGTGAAGGCATGCAACTCTAGATTTTTGTTGTTCTTAGGAGGTTTTTGATTACTGATTCAATTCTCTACTTCTTACATGCCTGTTTAGACTTTCTATTTCTTCGTGAGTCATTTTTGGTAATTCGTGTCTTTCTAGGTATTTGTCCATTTCATCTAGGTTATCTAATTTGCTGCCTACAATTGCTCGTAGTATTCTCTTATAATCCTTTTTTTTTTCTGTAAGTTTGGTAGTAATGTCCCCATTATTTCCATTTCCAATTTTACTTGCATTTTTCATTTCTTCTTCTCTCTCTCTCTCTTGCTCTCACCCTTGCTCTCTCTCTTTTGGTTTTGCTTAATTCAGTTAAAGGAGTACCAACTTTTTTTTTCAATAAATAATTCTTAGTTGTGTTGGTCCTCTCTATCGTGTTTCTATTTTTTATTTCATTTGTCTCATCTTTATTATCCCCTTCCTTCTGCTAGCACTGGGTTTAATTTGCTCTCCTTTTTCTAGTTCCTTAAGGTGCACAGTTAACGTTACTAATTTGGAATCTTTCTTATTTTTTAATGAAGGCATTTGTAGCTCCAAATTTCCCTCTTAGCTCTGTTTTCACTGCATCCCATACATTTTGGTATGTTGCGTTTTCATTTTCACTCATCCTTAAGCATTTTCTAATGTCTCTTGTTATTTCTTATTTTGTTCCTTAGTTGTTTAAGAGCGTGTTGTTTAATTTCCACTTATTTGTGAGTTCACCGGTTTTCCTTCTGTTACTGATATCAAGCTCCATTCCACTGTGGTCAGAGAAGATATTTGTATGATTGTAATCTTTTAAAATGTATTGAGATTTGTTTTGCGGCCTAACGTATAATCTGTATAGAGAATGTTTTGTGTGCACTTGGAGATCACTGCTGGGCTTGGATGCTGTGTTCTATACGTGTCTGTTTGGTCTCTTTGGTTTATAGTATTGTTCTAACCCTCTAGAGCCTTCTGTCTAGGTGTTCTATCTAGTATTGAAAGTGGGCCCTGAGGGGGCGCCTGGGTGGCTCAGTCGGTTAAGCGTCCGACTTCGGCTCAGGTCACGATCTCACGGTTCGTGAGTTCGAGCCCCACGTCGGGCTCTGTGCTGACAGCTTGGAGCCTGGAGCCTGTTTCCGATTCTGTGTCTCCCTCTCTCTGACCCTCCCCCGTTCATGCTCTGTCTCTCTCTGTCTCAAAAATAAACGTTAAAAAAATATATTAAAAAAAAAAGCGGGCCCTGAGGTCTTCAGCTATTACTCTAAACTGTCTATTTTCTTCTTCGGTTCTGTGAGCATTTGCTTTATTATTTTGGGACTCTGTTAGTTGGTGCATACCTACTCGCAGTTGTTATACCTTTTTGATAAATTGACACTTTTAGCAACATATAATGTCCTTCTGGGTCTCCCGTAAAAATTTGACTTGCAGCTCATTTTACTGATATTATTAGAGCCTCTCCGGCTCTCTTCTGGTTACCATTTGCACGGAATATACTCTTCTATCCTTCCGCATTCGTCCTCTTTGTGTCTTTGGACATGAAGTGAGTCTCCTTAGACAACATAAAGCTGGACCATGGCTTCTTTCTGTCTCTCAGTGTGTTCTCTGTTCTCTCAGAGACAAAAAGACGAGTTACAAACCAAAAATATAGTAATACTGGCTCTTACATTACCTGTGTATTTACCTTTACTGGCATTCTTTACTCATTCATATGGCTTCGAGTTACTTTCTAGCTAGCATCCTTTTATTTTGGCCTGAAATACTCCCTTGAGCATTTCTCATAGGGTAGATCTCCTGGTGATAAACTCCCTCAACTCTTGCTTATCTTGGATTTTTTTTTTTTTAAGGCAGATTCTGTGCATGTGTTCGTGGGCGGGGGTTGTGGTGAGGTTCTGCATGTCTTTTCTTTTCTTTTTTTTTTTTTTTTAATGTTTGTTTATTTTTGAGAGAGTGCAAGCAGGGGAGGGGCAGAGAGAGGGGGGCAGAGGATCCAGAGCAGGTCCTGCCCTGACAGCAGAGAGCTGGATGTGGGGCGCGAACTCACGAACCAGCCGTGAGATCATGCCATGAGCCAAAGTCGGACGCTTGACTGAGACGCCCGGGTGCCCCCTTCTTTATTTTTTGACCCAAGATGAGCACTCCCCTGGTTGCTGTGTGGTTTGGGTCAGATTCCAGAGTGTCAAAAAAGTTAATTCTGACTGTTTCTGCCAGCTTAATGGTTGCTTCAGTGGAAAGACTAATCCTTGGAGCTCCCTACATTTTATAAATTTTCCTGAAGTTCAGTTTACCAATTTGTGTGAGTGTGTGAATTACACTTTTGCTGCCATGTCTAAGGTAACAAAGGTAACAGATGTCTTCTTTTTTAAAATTATTATTCTTTTTTTTTTTTTATTTTAAGTAGGCCGCCTACCCGACATGAGGCTTGAACTCACAACCCTGAGATCAAGAGTTGTGTGTCCTACCAGCTGAGCCAGCCAGACACCCCAACAAAGACCTCCTTCATGTTGTCTTCTCTAAGTCTTACTGTTTAAGTTCTCATGTTCAGAACTATGATTCATTTTGAGTTACTGTGTGTGTGTGGTGTGAGATAATGATCTAAATGTATCTTTTTTGCTTGTGGCTACCCAAGTGTCCCGGCATGATGTGCTGAAAAGATTATCCTCTCCCCCCTGAATTACCTTGGCGCCTATTTTGGAAATTAATTCACTCTTACATGTATGGGTTTATTTCTGGACTCTCTGCTCTGTCTCATCAGGACCACATTGTCTTGATGAGAGCCTCGTAGTTAAGTTTGGAAATCAGGAAGTGAAAATCATTCATCTCTGTCCTGCTTTTCCAGAATGGCTTCGGCTACTCTAGGTCCTTTGCATTTCCCTAAAAGTTGTTAGGATCAGCTTGTTAATTCCTGCAAAATTCCCTGCTGAGAATTTGACAAGGAACGTGACGACTGTAGGTCAACTTGGGGAGATATTGTGTCTTCCAGTCCAGGCAGGTGGACTAGCTCTCCATTTATTTAGGTCTTTAAAAGTTTTCTCTCTGGGGCGCCTGGGTGGCACAGTCGGTTAAGCGTCCGACTTCAGCCAGGTCACGATCTCGCGGTCCGTGAGTTCGAGCCCCGCGTCGGGCTCTGGGCTGATGGCTCGGAGCCTGGAGCCTGTTTCAGATTCTGTGTCTCCCTCTTTCTCTGCCCCTCCCCCGTTCATGCTCTGTCTCTCTCTGTCGCAAAAATAAATAAAAAACGTTGAAAAAAAAAATTAAAAAAAAAAAAATTTCCTTTTAAAAAAAAAAAAAAAAAAAGTTTTCTCTCAGATCCCTCCTTCCTCACCCATTCCCTTTTGTGGCCCAACATTGTGGGGCTCCTCTGATGGTTCAAATGGTCTACTGAGGGTCACAATAGACCCAACGAAGGGCAGGAGGCGTTTCACTGGGAGCTCAGCTCACAAGAAGGCAACATCCAAGAGGGTCATTACGGGAGGGCTGGGCTATACACACATGTGGCTGAGATTGGAAACCCCCTTTTCACCCAGTTATCTTGACACAGTGGGTTCATTGGAAGAGCAGTGGCTGAATATGAAGGCAAAAATGAATAAATAGTACCCTCAGTTATCAGCAATGCAGAAGGGATAGGATTATCCTCCTTTAGAGACTCACCTTGTTTGTATCAGGCTCTGGACCCGTAGCTGTGTCATTCAAGAAGATGATAAGAATGTTTTCGGATTTTGTGAATCCATGCCTCAAATTAAACTCTCTGGTGGGCTGATCAGACCCCCCAGCCATTGATGACATTGACTGCTATTTGAGGATGAGGGCTGTCTTGGTGGGGTTCCCCAGAAACTGTTTCTAATTAAGGCTTTCAGTGCAGGTAGTGGATTTGGGAGGCGGTCCCAGGAACCACTTGTAGGGGAGTCGGGAAGCGAGGCAGGGCAGGGAAGAAGGACAAATAGAACGTTCCTCCCAAGTGTCCCAGATGTGGAACAAGGAAGCCGGGCTATTTCTTCACAAAGACCCAAGACCCCATCTGCCAGGAGTAGAGGGTTGCTTCCTGAGGCAGAGTTCTGGCACTTCCAGATGGCTAGCCATGTGCACCTGCAGCCAAAAATAAACCCTGAGGCAGAGAGTTGATGGTTTTTGCAGTAGGAATGCCTCAGTGTGTAGAGCTGAGAGGGTAAGGGTGAGGCTCCGACACCTACTACAATGCAAATGGCAGCAAATCATCCATTGGCCATCCAATGGCACCAGTCTCCCACGATGCCCTTCTTTCTCCTATGAGAACCAAGGTGTAATTCTGGACAGCGACGTGCCCAGCTAACAGACTACTCCCCAGTGTCTGTTGCAGCTAGCGATGGGAGTGTTCAGATGGAGCTTCTGAGAGCACCCTTCTTGACCCCTTCTCTCTTTCGCTTCCTCCTTTCTCCTGCTTAAAGGGTAGATGTGATGGCTGGTGCTCAAGCAGCCATTTTGGAACCAAAGGAAAAGACCAAGAGAATCACAGAGAACTTGGCCCTAATATCACAGGCCGTGCACCAATGCCAGTAGCTACTTGCCTCCAGGCTTCACATTCCACAGGAGAATAAACCCTTAAGGGTTTCAGCCACCAGAGTTGGCCTTGTGACAGCCTCTGAAGGCAACTTCCAACCACACGAGGAGCTTGAATGACTCTCAAAAAGACAAAGGAGCTTATTTGTATGCCCAAACTGGTGAAGCAAGTTATTCCAGGTACGATTAAAACTACTGACAAAGTCTAAATGAACCAGGAAAAGAGGGTTGAATTCATAATTTATAAAGCATCTACAAAACGGAATACTCTGCAGATATTAAAAATGGATGATTTGTCTATAAACATTGATGATAATAGAAATGGATATCCCAGGGGCACCTGGATGGCTCAGTCGGTTAAGCGTCTGACTTTAGCTCAGGTCATGATCTCACGGCTTACGAGTTCGAGCCCCGCGTCAGGCTCTGCGCTGACAGCTCGGAGCCTGGAGCCTGCTTTGGATTCTGGGTCTCCCTCTCTCTCTGCCCCTCCCCACTCACACTCTGTTTCTGTCTCTCTCAAAAATAAATAAACATTAAAAAAAACTTTTTTTTAAAGAATAGAATAGAATAGAATAGAATAGGGGTGCCTGGGTGGTTCAGCCAGCTAAGCGTCTGACTTCAGCTCAGGTCATGATCTCATCGCTTCTGAGTTCGAGCCCCGCATCGGGCTCTGTGCTGTCAGTGCGGAGCTGGCTTTGGTTCCTATCTCCCTCTCTCTCTGCCTCTCCCCAGCTCGTGCTTTCTCTCTGCCTCAAAAATAAATAGCCACATCAAAGAAAATTTTTTCAAAAAGAATAAAATAAAATAAAATAAAATAAAATAAAATAAAATAAAATAAAGTAAGTAAAGCACATTTTCTTGCTACCTGGAGCGTGGGTGTGGTGGTGGGCATCTTGGACAATGTAGACGAAGGCAAAAATCCTAGGGAGGGCAGAGCAGCCGGCATGGGTCCCTGGGTGACCTTGTGGACGCCTACCTCCACACTGTGACAAGGGGGAGGAACGTCTCTTACTTAGGCCACTGTCAGTTTGGGGCTCTGTATATGCAACTGAGCTTACCTTTGAGCTCGTGCTCACAGATACAGATTTAGACACGCACGTGGATGTAGGCACAGAGGTGGGTGGAGCCGTAGCTATAACCCCGACTGATGGCTAGATGGCTGTCGGGGTCTGTACAGACTGAAGAAGAAGAAGAAGGACAAGGCTGATACTGGGTAGGCAACTAAACATCGCTGTCATATCCCGGAAAATAAAGTAAATCACATGCGATCCCTCGGTGCCCGTGAGTGACACAATTATTTCAGCTGCAGTCCTAGAAAACCAAATCGAGTACGCTTAGCGAAAATGGGACTGTGCTGCAGAGAAGGAGGAGGTGCCCCAGGATACCGCCGGGGCTCAACAGAACTGCCAACTCACCGGCAGTCAGAGTGGGGGGGGGGGGGGGGGAAACAATGGTTCCCATGGCCTCCCGCCAGAAAAGTCCCAGGGAATTCTTTGATTGGCTTGGATTGCCTCACAAGCCAATCTGCGCACCAGTCTGGGGTCAATGGTGGCTCAGCGTGAGTAACCTGGTAATCCCTGGACCAGGGCCCGTGGCCAGAGGGAGGGGGACTCTGGGTAAGTGCCAGCCCATCTCTGCGGCTGTCACAAAAAGAAGGCGGTGAGGCAGTGCGGGGTCGTTCTGTGCAACATTCCGTGCAAAGACAAGAGCCACTACATAGACTGATATTGTCCTGACGGACAGAACTGTGTCTCCCTCCCTGCCCCCCACAAACGCATATGTTGAAGTCCTAACTCCCAATGTGATGCTCTCTGGACACAGGGCCTTCCGGAGGTCAGAGTTAAAGAAGATCGTAAACGTAGAGCTCTGGGCCAACAGGCCTGCGGTCTTTGAAGAACGAGAAGAGACACCGGGGTTCTCTCTCTCCACCGTGTGAGGACGCACCAGGAAGGAAGAGGGCCCTCCCCAGAAAATGACCATGGTGACACTGTGATCTTAGACTTCCAGCCTCCAGAACCGGGAGGACATCGGTTTCTGTTGTTTCGTACTTTGTAACTTGTTTACAGTTTTAAGGGGCTTACCATGTAGCAGGCCCTGCGTAAAGCTATCCTAACCACGTATTAATATCCACATTTTAGACAGGGGGAAACAGAGGTACCAGAGATTAAGCAATTTGCCCGTGACCACAGATCATAGGAAGTGGAGTCAGGATTGGAACATGGACAGTCTATCTCCAAGTGGTAACAAGGCTATTTGTAGGTCATGGGGGTTTTTATTGCTAATTTTCTTGTACTTTTCTGTATTGATTTTTTAAAGTGATGTATTACTTCTAGAACAATAATAAAGCTATTCGATTTTGGAAATTAAAGGAAGGAAGGTCACAGTGTACCTGCGTGCTGGGGAAAGGACACAGCAAGAAGGGAAGGCATTAAAAAATCTATGGAGGGGCGCCTGGGTGGCTCAGTCGGTTAAGCGGCCGACTTCGGCTCAGGTCATGATTTCGCGGTCCGTGAGTTCGGGCCCCGCGTCGGACTCTGTGCTGACAGCTCAGAGCCTGGAGCCTGTTTCAGATTCTGTGTCTCCCTCTCTCTGACCCTCCCCCGTTCATGCTCTGTCTCTCTCCGTCTCAAAAATAAATAAACGTTAAAAAAAAAAATTTAAAAAAAAATCTATGGAGATGTGAGTAAGGGGTCCTTCCAAAACCACTGACCAAGGATGAGTGCCATGCCCTTTACTTTAGGTCCAGCGGTCAATTTCACAGGTATGAGGATTAGAATCACTGAAGCAACATGTGCTTGGGGGCTTTTCCCCAATTCAAGAGTGTCTCATGGCCCAGAGAAACTTGAAGCCCCCTGGGACTCCATGAATAGAGGTATGGAGCACAGAGTAAGGGAGGTTATCCTCACCACAATGGCCAGACCAGCAGCCTATGTCCAGTTCTGAGCCCTCATTTTAAGAACATTGGTAAATTGGAGTATATTTAGAAGAAGGAACCAAGAAGCCGGGGGGTGGGGGGTGGGGGAAGGGGTGTGGAGAGGGTCTGAAAACCATGAGCGAGTAGGTGGGATCCAGGGTGGGAGACATGAGAGTTGACCTTCAGGCTCAGACCAGTGCAGTCAGAGTTGCCTCATTGAGGGACAGTGAGCTTCCTGTCTCTGGTGGTATGCAAACCAAGGCTTGGACACCTGTTGATGTGGGTATATGGTTGGATTGATTGAGTGTGTGGTTGGACCACAGGGCCATAAAGGCTCCTTTCACGTTTAGTGTCTACGTGACTCTGATTTCTGGAAAGATGTGGGAGGGTTTACCCTGGAAGGCAAGTGCTATGCACCAAATCGTGTTCGTGTCTCCCCGGAAAATTCCCGCGTTGCAACTCTAACCCGGCTGTCACTGTCTTTGGAGATGGGGCCACCCAGAAAGTCGTGAAGAATCGGATTAGCGTCCTCGTTAGAAGAGCCACCAGTGAGCTTGTGCCCTCTCTCCACATGCACGGAGGAAATACCACGCGAAGACACAGCAAGCAAGTGGCTGTCTGTCTGCACACGAGGGAGCGGGGTCTCACCAGGAGCTGAATCAGCCAGCACTCTCTCTTGGCCTTTCCTGCCTGCGGCACCGTGAGAAAGACGTGTCTGTCGTTAAAGCCACCCTGTCCGTGGTGTTTTGTTACAGCAGCCCGAGCTGACTAAGACAGAGAGTTACCGCAGCGGTTGCACACATCAGATGCCTCTGCTTAGCCTCCCCCAGGGGATCCTGGGGCTGAAGCCCCAGCCTCAGGGTACCAGCCTCCAAGGTCTGGGGGGTGGGCTGATCAGGGGAGAGGAGGAGTTGCCCATCTCCCCCCGCCCCCACCCCCACACACAGCCAACTTGACGTTTGATTTTTTTTCAGTAGGTAGAACAGATCTTCTCTTTACTGTTGAGAGTCTCAAGTCCAGTGGGGAAGGGACACACAGGACTGAAAACAAGGCACTTGGGATAATGGCATGTGGCAAGTGTAAGCGTGACCTTTAGGAGTTGTTGTGGTCAGTAATGGGCAGCATTGCCTTGTTTTTGGCTTTTCAGCATTGGAAATGCTAGCATTGTATCCTGGTAATTGTATCCTGATTTTTTTTTTTTTTTTCCTGAGATGCCACCCCTCCTCCTTGCTTAGTTTCTCTCCCCAGGAGGGCACGTGACCCTGCCCTAAGTCGATTCACTCTATTCTTCAGGCCATGTTCATTGATCCCATTAGAGTAGGTGACCCAGTCAGAACCAATGAGACCCCATGAAACTTTTGATTGGAATGATTGGGGCAAAGACTGGGCTCGGAGCAGAGAGGATATGCTATCTGAAGCAACTTTACATATCTTGTGGCCACAGTGGGAGAACTTGCCTCAGAACAGAATGGAGTCAACATACAAGAAGTGACTCATGACAGGAATTGAATCATCGGGCATTAGGACCCCTTGATCCAGCTGTGCCTGAAAGCCAGACTTTTTAGTGAAATGAGACAATAAGTTCCCTTTTGGTTTCAGCCAGCTTGGGTCAGTTGTCTTTCACTTGAAACTGAAAAGTTCTTGACAGATATAGCACTGTGTGCCTACCAGTGTTACACGATGATCTGTACAAAGTGCCACGGGAAAAGAGGGGAGGCAACTAATTATATGCCTGGGGTGGTGTGGAGGGAGCGTCCAGGGAAGGCTTTGCAGAGGAGGGGGTCACTTAAACTGGAGTTGGAAGGAAGAAGAGCAAGCAGTTCATCTTGTCCGAAAGACAGAAGTGACCGTTCCAAAGCTTGTCAAAAACATGGGCGGGGAGGCCAAGAAATACACTTATAAATAATCTAAGGGATAATGAGAAAAACCACAGTGGGAAAGTCAGAAAACATTTTGAACTGAACGACATAGAAAATGCCTATCAAAACTTAACGGGTGCAGCTAAAGTCATACTTAGAGGGAAATTTGTAGCCTTAGAATTTGTAAATTGGAAAAGAAGACACCCTAAGAATAAATGTTCTGAGCATCCCTCTCAAGAAGTTAGCAGCAAGATAAACAGAAGAAAGTAAAAGAAGGGAAATCATCGTGATAGAAAACAGACCGAAAGAGGAAGGAAGCAGAGCCTGGGGAGGATCAACAAAGCCCCAAGTCTGCCGCTGGTGAGCCAGAGACTCAGGGGCGTGACCGCATGGCCTATTTGGGGAACAATACCCCCCCCCCCCGCCAGTGCCAGAATGGGTGGACTGGGCAGAGGAGGCCGCCAGCAAGAGGGAAATGGTGAGGCTGGAGACTGGAGAGGTCAGTGGTGCCCAGAGCCCAGAGGAGCAGGACCAGGACCCCACCCCGTGGGCCGTGGAAGCCACGGAAGGTTCTCAGCAGGTTACTGGGCTGGGGACGTATCTGGCCCTTGGGGACCCTCTGCAGATGAGAGTGGTGGCTCAGATGCTGGGGCTGATTGAAAAGGAGAAGAAAAGCCACAAGGATGTCATGTTCAGGTTTCCAGGAACCAGCCTCCGTCACGGGGAACTGTCACCACCGCTGTCTGCTCCCACGGCCACCTTGCACGTGGCACAGGCTCACTTCCCTTTCAGGCAGGGGCTGCCAAGCCCCGAGGGTGGTCTCTGAGAAGGCCCTGGAAGGTAGGGAGAGTCTGGTTTTTCAACCTCAGCACCTCTGACATCCGGGCTGGACAATTCTTTGCGTCGGGGGCTGTCCTGTGCATGGTGTATCCTGGGCCCTAGGCACTGAGGGCCAACAGCACGTCTTCCCAGTTGTGACAGCCGACGGTGTCTCCAGACGTTGCCAAGCATCCCCCGGAGGGGCCACTGATTTGCTGTCGTGGTGGAGGGGCGGGCTAGACCCCCTGCCAGTGACATCTTCCCCCCACCTGCCAAACGGGGCTGAGGAGACCCACCGCACAAGATAATAACGGGCATGCGGTGGGGTCACCGAGCCTGGCAGAGGAGGGGCTCAACACACAGCAGGGCTCACGATTACGCGCCTGGGTGACAACTATTTCGCCTGCCTCTGCGGTGGGGCCGGAGGCGCTGGACCGCCAGTGCGGCCGTGTCCCCAGCACAGCCACCGAGCTGGCTCAGCCGTGCCTGCCGCTGTCTCTCAGGACCCTACACCCGGCCTCAGGAAGCCTCCAGTTCCACCTTGAAAGATGCCCGGAATCCACAGCGACGGCCACCAGCATCCCTCAGCGACAGCAGGCCGCTAATTCCCCACCTCCATTTCTGGGCCTCCAAAAGCCACTGTTCTCCTCACTGCAGCGATGGTTTTCAAGCTTTTTTCAAATGTTTTATTTTATTTTTGAGAGCGTGCAAGTGGGGGAGGGGAAAAGAGAGAGGGAGACACAGAATCCAAAGCAGGTTCCAGGCTCCGAGCTGTCAGCGCAGAGCCCCATGCGGGGCCTGAACCCACGAACCCTGAGATCGTGATCCGAGCCGAAGTCGGACGCTCACCAGACTGAGCCACCCAGGGGCCCCTGCAGTGATCATTTTAAAGCAAAACCTCCAAAGTCTCCCTGCCATTCTCGAAGAAACGGGAGTCCTCACTGTGACAGGACTGTCACCCATCATCTCATTTCTGCCTCCCCAGACCCCTGCGAGCTGGGCAGGCAAAGACTGGCCCATCCAGCCTGGGAGGGTGGAGTCAGGTGACCAAGGAGAGACCAGGTTCTCTGGTGAATGGGTGGGAGAGACGGCTGAGGGGAGGGGACAGCAACGCCCTGCCCACTCCCGCTCCAATCACCGTCGAGCAGGAGCCTCTCAGTTCCCCGTAACCCACCTGTGAATCTCGGTGCCCAGCAGAGACAGGGTCCTCGTTTCTCCAGGGCCGGGGCGGGGGGCTTGTCGGGGGACACAAACGTGCATACCCAGGTGTGTGCAACGCAGAAATAAAAACAGCAGCAGGTGGCCTGCTGGAAGGCTGCTGTGTGCCAGGTGCTGGTATCTGATTTAGTCCCCAGAACAGCTCTAGGAGGCAGGTGCTGTGCTTACCCCCACCGCACAAAGAAACGGAGGCACGGAGAATGTAAGCTGCCCGTCCAGGGCTGTGCAGATAGGAAGGAATGAAACCGGAATTCCAACCCCGGGCAGCGTGGCACCAGAGCCTGCGCTGTCACCCACCGCCCCGCGATCTCGATCACGAATGCCCGCGCGGGACCCTGTAGGAACACAGCTCACACACCCACAGGTGCACGTGAAACCACGCCCTCGCTGGCGCACTCACGTGCCGCTCACGCTCAGAGGCGGAAGTTCCCACCGGCGAGAGGTCCACCGCGCACGGTCACGCAGGCCTGGGAGGCCCCGCCCTGCTTGCTCGCGCATGCTCTTTGAACACATCCGCGCACGCCTGCGTAGAAAGCGTGCAACACCGTCGTCCCCCCCCAAGGGCAGACGTGTGCAAGCGCACGCTCGTTGTCCTGTCAGCGCAGGCGTATATACGTGCACGTGGGCGCGCTTGCTCATGAGTAAGTATTCGCGGAGCACCTGCTAGGCGCCAGACGCCGTGCCGGGGAGACGGCGGTGAGGAGCACAGTGGCCGCCTTCCCAGGGCGCGTCCTTCAGCGGGGGCACATGCCTGCGTAGGTCCGCGCCTGCGATGGTCCCAGCCGGTCGATCGACCCTGGCTCTCACGTATTTACCGCGTGTCAGATGCAGAGCTGAGCGTTGGGAGGCCGCGGGAGCACCGCCCTCCCGTGTGCACACGCGTGTAGTCCAAGCCCCTTTTTGGCAGGAGCCGCAGGGCACAACTTGGGTCTTGGCAAGAGGCGAATGCGGTGCAGGGGACAGAAATCAGTGTTACTTTCAGCAGCCTCTGTGGTCTGAGGGTCCCGGAGCCTCCTTCAACCCGTCTGAAGCCAGACCGTGATCCGAGTGACAAATGCCATGTGCATTTGCAGACACGGGCACACGCCCACGTATGCTGGTATATGGGCACATGTGTGTGCCAGCCCCCCCCCGCCCCATCAAGAGCCTCCTCCCCAAAGTTCCCAACCGCCTCCTCACCCCCCCCCCCCCCCATCTTACACCTAAGGGAGCCACAGCCCAGAGCCACTTGGGTCCTCCAAGAGGCTGCACACACAGGGAAGAAGGGCACCGATGACTCCATTTCCAGGCAGCTGTGGTGAGTTTCTGCAAAGACTCCCTTCCTCAAAGAGGCTCCTCTTTACTGAAAGTTCAGGCTGCTGTGGTTTCCCCGCACTGACACAGAGGAAAGGTCAAACTCACAAAAATGTTTACCAAAAAACTGTCCATCAGTCGATCAGCAAGCATGTACTGACAGCTGCCGTTTGCACCCTGGGCCGCGTGCAGCGCCGGGGGGGAAAGAGGGAGAGGAGTAAGCACGGTTTGTCCTACCGAAAGGTCAAGGACCACGCGGGAGCTGTGGTTGGTCCAGAAGAGAGGGAGCTCCATGCACAAAGCCGGGTGGTGGTGGATGGGGGGTGCGGGGGGGGGGGGGGGGGCGGGCTGGGGAGGGGAAGCATGTTCTGGGCAGACCAAAACAGGTGTTCCTTTGCCCCCCCCCCCCAAATCACAGCTGGCAGTGGACTGCTAAGCCAACCATCAAGAAACAAAAAACAAAAACTTTACATGTGGCATTTGCTGCTGTCTGTGGTGTGAACAACACCCCCGCCCCGGCCAGTTTCAACCCGAGCCGCCAAACGCAGGGTTGACAGGGATGCGCACAACGGACCCGCGGGAGGGAGCTGGTGCGAGCCCGCCTCGGCACCCCGCGGAGCCACGGCCTTCTCTTTCCAGCGACAGGTGGAGGACAGAGCCAGAAGTCCCGGTTACAAAGGCCAAGGTCGAAAACAAAACCACTGCTCGTTCCTCAGTGCGTGTCCTGGTTTGCCCTTTCATTAACTCGGCACCCACCCTGCGCCGGATGCCGGCCCCCCCACCCCCGGGGGTGCCACAGCCCATCCTACCTGTGCTGATGGGGAAGCACAGGTGCTGAGGAGCCCGGAAGACTTCTCGGAGGAGGCGGCATCTAAGCTGAAACATAACGCAGTGAGATGGTGAGCGAGGGGTAAGAAAGGGCTCTTTCTGAGCAGAGGAAATAGCCTGAATGAGGGCTTTAGCGATGTCATGCACTTCTTGGTTAACCCAGCCAAAGCATCCTGTTGAACAGACTCCTTAAATGAGCCGGCATAAGTGCCATACGGGTCCTCGCTCATGTCGTCCTCAGATGACCCTGCGAGGTACTTACTATTTTTAACCTCCTTGTACCTATGGGACAACGGAGACCAAGAGGAGGTGAGCCAACAGATCCGCTGCCCTGGTTCCCTCTGCCTCTGCACACACCTCCTCTGAGCATCTGAAGTGGGTACAGCTTGGGGAAATTTTCGGGGGTACCCAGACACGGCAACCACCTGTAAGTTCAGTTTTGGGTTTAATTAAATGTCAGCGTGTGGGAAGTGATCTGTTCAGCTCAAGCGTAGTCCTCGCCCCCCCTTTACACACAAACAAGGCAAGAGTGCGGTCCACGGTCGAAGTGTTTCCCGGAGACGTCAGTCAGCCAGTCCGCACACGCTGGTCAGCATTGGCACGTCTTGGCCTGGCCTGGGGCCGAGACGTTTAGAGTGAGCCCTTGTTCACTCTCGGTCTTGTCTTGTTTTTCCACTGAGCGTTTCGTCTGGGCCGGGCCCGGGGCTGGGGGCTGGGAGTCACAAGAGGAAATAGGTTCTAGTCCCTGTTCTCCACGTGTCTGGTAGGAGAGACGCCCCAGCAGTGACTTCCTGTATGTTTGAAATATTCCGTTATCAAATACAGAAAATAAAATTGACAATTACAATAAGTGATCGTAAAGGGGTTATGTGCTGAAGAGAGATCGATTCTGCCCTGTGTTTAGGAACGGGCTCAGAGGGAAATGTCCACTGAAACGGGGCATTAGAAGGTGATATTTCATCCATTACTGGGTGGTTGGGGGGTGCAAGTTGGGAGTGATGATATCTAGGGATGGCCAGGTCGCGGGGTCTAGGGGTGACAGGTCATGGGTCTAGGGGTGCCCAGGCCATGGTGTCTGTGGCTGGCTGAGTCACAGTATCTAGGGATGGCCAAGTCATGGGTCTAGGGGTGACAGGTCATGGTATCTACGGGTGACAGATCATTGGTCTGGGAGTGACAGGTCATGGGCCTAGGGGTGCCCAGGCCATGGTGTTTGTGGGTGGCCGGGTCACATTGAGTGGTGGTGCCCAGATCCCAGTGTCTAGGGGGCCCCGGGTATGATTTCGACACTAATTTCCACATGTGTGGGTCTCTACACCACCAAGCCGTTAACTCCATTCTAACACTACCTGCCTGGAGATGCACCAGATCCCACAGGTTGAGGGCTCAGTCCTACCAGACGGCCCTGCCCCACGCGCTTCAGACACCCACGTCAAGTCCGGCTGTCACCTGCGCTTCTGGCAGACCAGCAACCGATCAGAGGTTCCACTTCTGCTCCCCGGGCTCCACTCATTTGCTAGAGCCGCTCAATGTCACTTACTAGGTTTCCGGTCTATGACGAAGGGATAGAACTCAGGAACAGCCAGATTTAGGGTTCTCGGGCAAGATACGGGGAGAGCCCAGAACTTCCAGGCTTCGGTGGAGCTCGCCATTCTCCCAGCCCCTCTGTGTTCACCAACCCAGACGTCCCCCTGAACTTAATCCCTTTTGGGGTTTTATGGAGGCTTCGTTACCTAGTTGTGATTGGCCATTGGTGTCTGCAGCCCTCCTCCCTTCCCCAGAGGTCAAGGAGGTAGGACCAACGCTTTCAACCTAAGGACACAGTTGGTTCCCCTGGCAACCAGCCCCATCCTAAGGTGGGCTAGGGACTTCCCAAAGGTCACCTCATTAACATAACAAAAGACACATTATTGCTCTAATCACTTAGGAAATTCCAAGGGTTTTAGGGGCTCTGAGCCAGAAAGGGGACAAAACCAAAGACACATTTCTTATGTAAATCACAATATCACACCAGCTTGCAGATTCTAGGGTGCCCAGGTCATGTCTTGAGGCGATAGGTCAAGGTGTCTCGGGGTGACCAGGTCATGTCGTCCAGGGGCGACAGGTCACACTGTACCCAGGGCCAACAGGTCATGCTACTTAGGGGCAACAGGTCACGATGTCTAGGGTGTAATGTAGGCTGAAGGGACAAGAAGAGAACGAGCCAGGAGCCAGGTGGCAAAGGGGTTTGGACTCTGAGCTGTAGACCAGTGTCTACATGAACAGCGCCACAGGCCATTTCTTCCAAGCTTCCCTTTTCTCCTCCACCATCGTGTCCTTAAACTTGCTCTCATAGGGCCTTGCTTGTTTTCTTTAAGTCATTTTATTTTATTTTATTTATTTATTTATTTTTTTTTTAATTTTTTTTTTTTCAACGTTTTTTATTTATTTTTGGGACAGAGAAAGACAGAGACAGAGCATGAACGGGGGAGGGGCAGAGAGAGAGGGAGACACAGAATCGGAAACAGGCTCCAGGCTCCGAGCCATCAGCCCAGAGCCTGACGCGGGGCTCGAACTCACGGACCGCGAGATCGTGACCTGGCTGAAGTCGGACGCTTAACCGACTGCGCCACCCAGGCGCCCCATAAGTCATTTTATTTTAAAAAGAAACGTTGTCCTCCTCACACATGGAAAACAAGAATCCTGTGTCACAAATAGAAGGGAACTGTAAAAACAAAAACAGTGAAACCAAAACTGAGTTATTAAATTCTGGCGACACGCTGCGACCGTGGAAGGCTAGTCAGATGAGGACAGAATTGAAAAAGGATTCGTTTCCTCGGCTCACAGCCCTTTTACGCCACACCCATGTGCCACCTAAAAGCATCTCAGGGCTTTGTGTCCCCCACCTGGGTTACCCTGGGGTGAGTGACCCATACTCCTGCCCTACTGGGAGCCAGGAGGTACTGGGAGCAGGGAAGGGAGGTGACTAGCCCGAGTCTTGGGAAAGAGGGAGTAAATGGGCCGCCTGGGGCAAAGCCTGCTGTGGCCTTAGCAACTGGGACCCAGAAGGAGGGGGTTTGGGGAGGGTGATGGAGCGCCCGCGTGGGATACGCTGATTCTGAGACGTGGGGACATCCATGTGGGGATCCATTCCTTTGTTCAAAAAGTATTTACTGAGCACCTACTGTGTACCGCACACTGTTCTAAGGCCCTGGGGATAATGCGGTGAACCAACCAAACAAAAATCTCTGTCCCCGTGGGGTCTACGTTCTTGTGGGGGAGATGTGGGAGCCCTGATAAGAAATAAGGGAGTTAATAATACCTCATAATAGGGGCGCCTGGGTGGCTCAGTCCGTTGAGCGTCTGACTCTTGATTTTGGCTCAGGCCATGATCTCACGGTTTGTGAGTTCGAGCCCCACACCGGGCTCTGTGCTGATGGTGCAGAGCCTGCTTGGGATTCTGTCTTCCCTTCTCTCTGCCCCTCTGCAGCTTGTTCTCTCTCTCTCTCTCTCTCTCAAAATAAATAAACTTAAAAAATTGTTTTTAAATATGTCATAATATATGTCACATTAGATAGTGATGCGTACTGGGTAAAACACGTGTGTTTGGGTGGGAGAGGTGAGAATTGAGATGGATGTATGGGTCTGGAGTTCAGGCAAGAGACCTGGGCTGGGGAGACCTATTTAGAAGACATCATTCATTCATTCATTCATTCAACAAATGTTTGTGGAGCACAATCTATGTATCAGCCATGGATACATAATGCTGGTACACACAGCCTTCGAAACTCCAGTCCAGTTATAGTTAACTCGATGGTGATGGGGTGCAGGGGAGGTCGCCCCCAAATGTCCCAAATAAGCAAAATATTGATTATTTTGAATTAAAGTTACTTAAGACAGCGTGTGCAAAAAGGACACTGTGACCCTCCTCTGTCCCCCTGAAAGCAGGGAATAAATCTCCTGGGGCAAAGGTCCCCTCTGTGTACCAGATGGTAAAGAGATGCCCTTCTCACCAGAGAGGGGACATTCAGGGCCGAAAAAGCTGTAGAAACAAACCTTGTTACTTTTACCACTTTGTCGCCTCAACCCAAATTTTGCTTACAACTCCTTACTAGTTGAAGCTCCCAAGCGTAATTTTCCTTTGTCCTGTCCGTTCCTCACGGATTTGCGTCTGTCTACAGGATATCAGAGCTGCATGCTTTTTCGTCGTTTCTTGGGTCTCAGTTTTATCATTGGATCTCCCTGTGCACCTCATTACGCTTGGGTTTGTTTTTTTTTTTCTGCCATTAGTCTGTCTCGTATCAATTTAATTCTTAGACCAGCCCGAAGAACCCTTGAAGGGGACAAGAAAAGTTTTCCTCCTCAACAATGGAAACAGATGAGATTGCCCATGGAGCGTGTGGGTAGGTGGGTGTGGTGGGGGGTGCTGGGGACCCCCAATGTTTACGGTGGGGCAGAAGGGAAGACCCAAGGAAAGGAGCCTGAGCAGGAGCCAGCGGCTGTTACCAGAAGAACCAACAAGGGCAGAAAGGTATGGACTGAAACAGACCTGAACTTGGTGGCTGGTCTCTGTGAAGGCAGTTTTGCAGCTTCTGCACAGAGAGGGCTGGGGAGTGGGTGTGCAGGGAGGAAGTGGAAACAGAGAGGAGACAGCTTTCAAGAACGTGGCCGGGGAGGGAAGGAGACAGAGAGAAAGAAGGAGAAGTAGGAGGGGTGGAGGGAAACTTTGACGGCTTGCAGAATGAGGGGACTTGACCAGAGACCCGCAGGGATGGGCAGAAGGCGGCAGAGGGAAGGAGCTGAGAACACAGGGGACGGTGGTGTCTAGGGTCCAGAGAGAGTGGTGGGCTCAACCTTGGAGCCAAGGGCCAACCCTATTTCAGGAACGTTTACGTAACTCGAGGGACTCAGGGCAAAATGCAAGTGAAGGTCTTCTTCTTCAAAAAGTACTAAGAATTCAAAATGGTGACTCTTGGTACCCAGATGGGTAGTGGAAAAGAGGCTTGACTTCTTGGCTTGGCTGAGTTGACAGAATCCACTGGATGTGCAAACTGGGTGCCGATCATGAGCGAGAGAATGGAGATGTGGGGATAGGGCTTGAGGAAAAGGCCGGGAAATATCTGTGTATTCGTTCCCTATTGTTGCTGTAACAAGTTGCTGCAAATCTAGTGGCTTGAAACGAACATCCATTATCTTACAAGTCCTGGAGGTCAGGAGACTAAGATCGGTCTCGCTGAGCTGAAAATCAAGACGTCAGCCGTCCTGCATTCCTGCTGGAGAAATCTAGGGAAGAATCTGTCCTTGTCTCTTCCAGCTTTTAGCGGTCACCTGCATTCCTGGCTCACGGCCCCTTCTTCTGTCTTCGACGCCGGCTGCATGGAATCTTCACCTTTCTCTGGGACACTAACTCTCCTACATCCCCTTTTCACGATTATAGGGACCCTTGTGATTCTAAGAGCCTTGGGCCCCTCCAGATAATCTAGGCTCATCTTTCCATTGCAAAGTCAGTTGATCAGCTGACCGGATTCCACCTTCAACCTTGACCCCGCCTTGCGCTGTAACATAACAGATTCACGGTTTCCAGGGACTAGGATGTCCATATCTTTGGAGGTTCATTATTCTATCTGCTACAATCTTTAAGGCTGCTTTATGGCTGCAAAAGAAACTCCACAGTGACTTAAACAAAATCAGGTTTATGGTTTATTTAAGAATCCAGAGGTTGGGGCGCCCGGGTGGCTCAGTCGGTTAAGCGGCCGACTTCGGCTCAGGTCACGATCTCGCGGTCCATGAGTTCGAGCTCCCGCGTCGGGCTCTGCGCTGACTGCTCAGAGCCTGGAGCCTGTTTCCGATTCTGTGTCTCCCTCTCTCTCTGACCCTCCCCCGTTCACGTTCTGTCTCTCTCTGTCTCAAAAATAAATAAACGTTAAAAAAAAAATTTAAAAAAAAAAAAAAAAAAAAGAATCCAGAGGTTGATTTGATCACTTGATGATGTAATCAAGGACTCATGGTCTTTTCTTCTCCCGTGTGGCCATATTCAAGACACTAGCTTTCATCTCCGGTCTTGTTCCCTCATGATCACGAGATGGTTGCCAAACCACCAGACATCACATCCCAAGCAGCATGGATGATGGCAAAGGGACCTTCTCTTACTGCCACTCTCTTTGGTTAAAAAAGGAGAACTGCCAGCTTGCCCTGCGGTTCCGTGGCAAAAAGGAAGGACCACATATGTTGACCAACTCGAGCTGAATTTACCAGCTGGAAATCAGGAAATGCCAGTTCCTGGTTGGGGTGGGGTGTCAGTGTATAGGAGTGAGGAGACCAGATGGCCAGAATCACAGTCTACAGCTGGGGTCAAAGATTAGTTTGTGGCCAGGGAGAGGGGTCAGCATGTGGCTGGGGTCAGTGTGCAACCAGGATCATGATGAATAGGTCCCTAGCGTGGGTCAGGAATCATTCTATGGCTTGAGTCAGAAGTCATTCTGTGGTTGGAGTCAGGTTTCAAACTGGAGCTAGGATCAGAAGTTTGGGGGTGCGCCTGGGTGGCTCAGTCGGTTGGGCGTCCGACTCACGGTCCGTGGGTTCGAGCCCCGCGTCAGGCTCTGTGCTGACAGCTCGGAGCCTGGAGCCTGCTTCCCATCCTGTGTCTCCCTCTCTCTCTTCCCCTCCCCTGCTTGTGCGCTTGCGCTGTCTCTCATTCTTTCTCTCAAAAATAAGTAAATAAACTTAAAAAAAAAAGAGAGAGAAGTTTGGTTTAGCATTGCGCTCTCTCTCCCTGCATCTCTCCCGTCTCATTCTCTGGATTATTTACACTGATGTGAGTGTATCTAGTTGGGTCCAGGAGACGAGGTGAGCTCAGGGCCCTACTCGGCCATCTTCCCAGGCTCTCTCGTCTCCTTCTCCTTCTCTGACAAGATCTGCTGGAAGCTTGGTGACTTGGGTCTGTGGGGAAGAGAGAAGCAGAGTCTGGGCAAGACCCTTAAAGACAGGCGGGGAGGGGGGGGGGTGTGGGGTATGGAGGAGGAAAAGACTGCAGTAAAACAGCGATGGCGGGAGGGCGAAAATACATACAATGTGAATGGATAGATGGGGAGAGATCCGTGAGCCAAACACACACCTACCCATCCCGCATATGAACAGCATCCAGAAGCGATGTGCGGACAGCTACAAACACGAATTGGTGAGGTGTTGCCATTGGGACCATTCCTGTCCTTCTGGTGTGCTAGTCTGAACTTTTGGCAATAAATTAGCATTAAATTCAGAGTGCCGTTGTTTCTTTGAATCATATTTCGTGCCTTCATTTCCACAAAACCCACGGACCCATTCGGTCTGACAAGAGTGCTAGCAAGCCCGTGGACAGCGTTGCGCGTGTGCAGGCGCCATTCTGAGCCGTCCACCTATCGACATACACGCCAATATCGGGTTAATTTTTAACTGGTCCATGAGGGCGGTGCTATTATCGTTCCCATTTTACAGATGAGGAAGCAAACACAGAGAAGTTATGTGACTGGCCCCGAGCCACACAACCGGTCCTTGGAGCACTCTGAGGTCCTAATGTGTGGCAGGCCCTTTTGCCGGGTGCAGAAGGGGACAGGGGACAAAGGCAGGTGCGCGGAGATCGCCCACGCCTACTTTTCTGGGCGTGGCATCGCCTCGGAGCCGCCGAGGCAGAGGCAGGCGCTGGGGCCAGAGCCGGTCACTAGGGGGCAGCAGGGACCAAGGAGCGAGCCTGCAGCCCATCGGATGCTGCCGGTTCCCCCCACTGGGCTTGTCAAAAGACACGTGGGAACGGCTGGGATTCTAAGGAAGAGCTGGCGCTGTCCAGCTGCCGTCAGGTAACTTAGGCAGATGCATCACAAGGGCAGCTGGGCATCCATCACCACCTCTGCTGCTCACCCTACCACTGCGGGCCGTGGGCTGCAGGCTACTTCTTTCCGTCTTTGACGGGGTGGAAGTCGAGGCCCAGAGTGGTCAAGTACTTTGCCCGCAGTCACACAGCCCCAAATTGGCAAAGGCAGGTTTAAACGAGGCAAGATGAGTGCAGAGCCCTTGTTCCCCGGAGCCTGTGTTCTCCCCTGGAAAAGGGATATGCGAGGACGGGCAAACGGTGGCCACGAGCGACCAGGAATCAGGGCTCCTCACGGGCAAGTCCTGCCCACGTCACAGCCTGGGGATCCTAGCTGTGGGGATCCGCTGAGATCATGCCTCTCTCTTGCAGTGGGGGCTCAAAAACTTCTTGCTGTTTTTTTCTTTTTCTGATTAATAACTTTCGTGGGAAAATAATGTCAGAAAGGTTATTCAACAGGATATGCACGGAGATACACCTTCAAAAACAAACATTCATTTTTGTGACCTCCCACATGGTTCCAGGAGCAGGGGCGGGGGATGGGATTTCCGGTGGTTTTCACTTTTCTCTTTATACCTTTATGTTTTCTCTGAATCAGAGAATCCCGGCATGTGCCAATTTAGTAATCAGAAACAAACAAATAAGCAGGGTTTTTGTGTAAAAAAAAAAAAAAGAATAAAAATAAAGTAAAACAAAATAATTTTAAAATAAAATAAGATAAAATAAAGCATAGGCACACCCCTTCCCCCCCCCACCCCCGCCGCCGGGGGAAATCTTGGTAAAATCGAGGCTGGGGGTGTGCAGGGCCGGAGTGTGAGGGGGGGAATCCTGGAATCAATGCATCGGCAAGCCCAACCCCTTCACTCTCTGCACCTCTAGTCCTGTCCCGCAGGGGGGCGCTGGGAAACTCCAGCCTTCAGCATCTCCCTCCGCCCACACCCCTGCCGCCTGCTTCTAGTTCTGGGCTCCCCCCATCTGCCAGACCCTCACCCCTCTGGGGCTCTTGGGGCAAACATTTGGTGCAGCCAATCCCTGTTCTTCCCCTCATCTTTCCGGATCGTTGCCTCTCCCCTCCACACCAGGGCAATGGATGTCTAAAACAGCAGGGTCCATTCATTTGCCTTGCCACAAAATCCCTTTCTACAATTATTTTTTTTGAGCCGACATTTTCTCTTTCTCTTTTCTTCTGATTTCCTTCCTGCAGATCTCACCTGAAACTTTGGTCCATGCTCATAATTTGAATTTTTGTGTTTCCTTTAACAACTGACTCCCAGGGAGTAGTTACTAAACATTTGAGTGAGGGAGTGTTCTGCCAGGTGGGGAACTCCTGGCCAGTGAAGGAGTAGGCATGAGCCAGAGAGCTTGGGGACCGAGAGAGGGCACAGGCAGGGGAGCTCCCACGTCAGGAGCCATCAGAGACCCACCAGGGAAGCTTGGAAGGAGCCCAGGGGATGATGAAGATGAAAAGGGACTTGATCTCCAGGACAACCCCAGGAGGGAGGTGTTATTATCTTTCCTGTTTTACAAATGAGAAAGCTCAGGCATAAAGGGGGTGCAGCAGAGAAGGGGGCTGGGGCTCCCTGCCCTGAATACCCTTGGGGTTTCTTGCCTAATGTGGAGACCTGGGAGGCCAAGAACCAGATTTTAAGGGGATTTTTAAAAGTCCTTTGTTGAAGAAATGTCCAGAAAGGCCCTGGCAGCCAGCCATTCCCTGGGGGAAGTCACTTCAGTCCTGAGTGAGAATATCAGCAATGAGGATTTTTAAGCTGCCCCCCCCCCCCAACTCCCCTTGGCTGTAGTCAGGAGGGCTGTAGTCCCCTGCTTATGGGTAGCTTAGTTTGGGGACTGGCTGGTTTCTTTCGGACCATGTATCTCAGTGCATGGGCTAATGTGCAGTCGAGCCAAGATAAAAATTCCTCACTCCAGCCCCCATCCTGCCTGATCTTATCTCCCACCACTGTCCCTGGCTCACTGCGCTCTAGCTGATCTTTTCTGAACTATGAACAGGTCGAGTTCATTATGCCGCAGGACCTTTGCACTTGCTGTACCGTCTTGCCTGATACATGCTCAGTAAATATCGGTGGGGTGTGAAGCTTCCCTGCCCTCTGCTTCCTCCTTCCTGGTGTTAAGCTGGAGAAGAAGGTTGGGGAAGCAAGAACAGTGGCCTTGTCCCAGCTTCCCTGAACCAAGGAGGGTGGGTTTAAATCCACGTAAGAAATGCGAGGTGTCTGATTCTCTACTCCTGCTTCCCAAAGCCCAGACGACTCTCTGTTACGAGAGGAGCCTCAGCTGACCACCTGGGTCCCTTTTCTCTTAAGATCCTGGTGGGGCAATGAAGAGACCGGCGTCAGGTCTGTGTCAGACTTCCATCCCGACCACCCCTCCACCATTCGCACATCTTTTCTGTTTGCTGCTTGCTTTTAACAGTTGGTTTTCTGAGACGACGCTCAGGCAAAATGGACTGGAGCTGGTATTTGAGTGGCTGGCATGCCGTGCATGGGATGGCATACCATGGCGGCTGGGAGCTCTGCAGCCTGACCTGGGTTCAAGTCCTGCTCCGGGATGTCCTTGCTGTGTGGTCCTAAGTGAAACCTCAGCCTCTCTGGGCCTGCTTCCTCATCTATAAAATGGGGGTAATAACTGAACCTGCCCGCCAGAGACGTGACGTCGTGGACGTAGAGCACTTAGCACATTGCTTGACCTTAAAGAGAGATTTTTATTAAGAATTATATATATAATTTTTATAAAGAGCTCTTGAGGGCAAAAAGTCCAGAGGGCTAGTTCAGGCTCCGTCATTCACTGTGTGACCTTGGGCAAGTCCCTTTTCCTCTCTAGCACAAAGTTCCCCCATCTGTAAATCATGGGGTGGTGGTGGGGGGGGGGATGACTTAGGCCTCTAAAGGGGTAGATTTGGGCTCAGCACAGAGGAAGGATTTCTAACAAACATCAGGCTGCATGTGAGGTAGTGAGCTCCCCATCACTCCTAGCGCATGGTACAGAAGGCCAGAACAGAAGGGAACCTCATGCGGCCCAGCCGCTTCTTTTGCCAAGGGTGGCCGTCCGGGTAGCTACTCAGGGAGCAGACTGATCACAGACACAGAGCTTACGTCCCCGGCCTGCGTCTTCATGCCACCTGCCCGGGTTCAGCTACGGGCCTGCCACTGACTAGCCGGGCCACCTTGGCAAAGTGCAGCAGCTTCCGGTAATCCTTCGTACCTCTCCGTCTGGGAGAGCGTCCAGAGGAAGCTGGTGGCCCAACACCCGGCTCCCTCACCCCTGCAGGGATAGCTTTGGACAGGCGCTGTGCATGGTTACCCGAGGCTCCCAGCGGGTGGAAGGTCAGTTGCCCGGGCTGGCCCCGTTGGATAACACACCGTTTACTGCCTCCTGACCTTCCCCGCCTCACGTCCCCACTCCCGAGCAAGGTTTCCTGGAATCACCACCTACAGCAGCTAACTGCCCTTGAGTCCTTGGCTCGGGGAGCAGGGGCGGGGGGGGGGGGGGAACCCAAACAAACAGAGACAGAAAGTTAACCTCTTGGACCTCATTTCCTCTGGATGGAAAGATCCAATGAGTTAACAGAGATAAAGAGCTCACCACCTCGGGGAGCAGGGGCGGGGGGGGGAACCCAAACAAACAGAGACAGAAAGTTAACCTCTTGGACCTCATTTCCTCTGGATGGAAAGATCCAATGAGTTAACAGAGATAAAGAGCTCACCACCACCTCGGCCCGGATGTTTGTTTAATACACGGAGAGGGCAGGGAACGGAGATAAAGAGGCTTTATTTACACAAAACACCACGCCCTGCCCTCCGATTCCACGCTTCTCAGCGAAGACAAATCCCAGGCGATAAAATAATCTTCGAGATGCAAACAAGCATTACACAACCAGAGGGGCAGGTCGCCGTGCCAGCTGAGGGTGTGGTGTGGGCCAGCAGAGCCCTAGCTCGGCCAATCCCTCCCTCCCTCCGGCTGCTGCGGCTGCCAGCAAAGCGCCCGCGGGGGCACAGACTGGCCCCGAGGTAGCTGGCTGTGTTCATTCTGGGGCTCCTGTGCTTAACAGGAGCCCCTGGTCTCAGCGGTTGTGTGGGAACCAGACAGCAGCCAGTCGTGGCTTGGTGATCCCAGTCTTTCGGGTCCTTTTGTGTCTGTTACCGCACTTGACTTCGCGCCCCGCCACGGCCCAGGTCCCGCCCCCAGGGTTGACTTAAGGAAGGTCTGTTGAATGAATGGGCACCTCCGGGCAAATGACCACCTTTCCAGGACCAGGATGTCCCATCCATTTCCCAAGGTCTCCCAAGTCATTCCCCGGTGGGCTCGGCCTCCAATCCGGTGAGACAGCGGCAGCCGATCCCAGAACCCGGCAAGACATGAGCAACAGAGTGACGAGCGGACAAAGCGCACCCAGGGTGAGCGTGGCAGGGAGAGCGTGTAGACCCATGAAGTGGCCAGTGGCTCGTGCATAAGCCGAGGCACCCAAGGAGCTCCCGATCCCCGCAGGGGCCTCTCCCCCGTGCCCTCCACTCCCTTGGGTTGTGGCGAGCCCAGGCCAAGGCTGGGAGCTGGTGGAGGGGCGGGGTGGAGTCCAGTCTCTGTACCCCCAGGTCAGACCACCTCCCAGCTTCATAGCAGGGTTCTCCAAGTCTTTCGCAAATCTGCCGGCCTAGCCGCCTTCCAGGAGGAGGCACTTCCCAGGCCGGGCTGAGGCCCAGCCCTCACTCGTAGACGGCAGTGACAAGCGGGCACACGCCTAGGAAGCCATCGTACACGTGGGCTCTGGGGAGAGCATGGCCACCTTTTTGGGGGTCTGGCTTGAGCTGTGAGCATGGCTCGGGGCAGGCTGGAAGCACAGGGAGGACGGGCCCTCCTCTGAGACAGCCAAGGGTGCCGGGGAGGCTGGAGCGAGGCTGGCCTCCAGGGGCACCCCACCTGGCAGGGGGTCCGGGGCCCTCAGAGGGCTCACCAGCGGGGAGGACCTGTCTCCACAGCAGCAGCCGCAGCAGGGGCTGGCCACGGGATGGGCCTCGCCACCCTCCTCCTGGCCGTGACACTGCTTCAGGTGGCCACACAGGTGGCAGGTGAGGGCTGAGTAGACAATGCCGCTGGCCAGGTCGTCCCGGAGGGGGTCTGCGGCCTGCTCCGGGGCCGGCGGGGTCTTGTGGCTGTCCTGTGCCTTCCCCGCTGGCTCTGGGGAGCTGCCCGGGAGGGGGGAGTCCTGCGGGCAATGAGGTGGCTCCGCGTCCAGTCCGAAGGTGAACAGGGGGACGGGGACTGGGGCGGGGGCCCCAGGGCAGCCAGGAGTGAGGCTCTGGAAGGGCTTGTAACCCCCGTCCCCACTGCCGGCCTCACCCCCGGACGTCTCTGGGCAGACGGCACCGCTAGTGAGCAGACTCGAGAAGGCCTTGTACCCGGCCTCCTCCGAAGGGCCGAAGCCCCCCACCCCGCCGTCCTGGGTGCTGCCCTGCCTCACGGCGCACACAAACTCTCGGTAGCCGCTGCCGGGGGCCGGGGCCAGGGCCCCCCTGTGCTGCAGGACTCGCTGACGCAGAATCTGCTCCCAGGTCTCTGGCTCGGGCTGGAGCATGGAAGGCGCCTCCAAAGGCTGGGGGGCAGCGGGGATGCCGGGGTCCGCCTCCCCCAGGCGTCCCGCCAGCTCCGGGCCCGAGTCACACTCGCCGGGACCTGAGGACTGGCCCTGGAAGGTCCCGAAGCTGCGGTAGGCGGGGTTGTCTGTGACAACCGGGGGCGTCTCTGGGAAAGTCGGGCTGGCTGGGCTCTGGGGCAGAGTGGCCAGAGGACCGGACCGGGGGTCGAAAGGCTGCTCCTTGCCCTGGGGCGATGCCTCCTGGGACCCCGGACCCGGAAACTCAGCCCAGGGCATCTGAGCACCTGCACTTCCCGAAGGAGGAGGAAACCACGATTCCAGAGAGCCCTGTGGGCCAAAGCCCCCTTTCTCAACCCCGAGAAGGTCCAGGAAGAGGCTTTCTGTCAGCCGGGCCGCGATGCCCTCCCTGCCCTCCTGGAAGCTGTCCTCGAGGTTCACAGGCGATGGGCAGAAGCTCCCTTTATCTTCCTCCTCCTCCTCCTCCTCGCTCTCCACCGGGGCCTCCAGGAGCTCCACACATCGCACCACGCTGATGCTCTCCGGCCAGAGGATCGTCTTGCTGACCTCCACGGGGCACCATGCTGATTTTCCAGAACCCTGCAAAGGCCCGTTTCTGGCAATCTTGGAGGGATCCTCTTTCCTTTCCATGCCGTGCTCCAGTAAACAGGGCAGGAGCTTCCTAAGACAAGTCTTCCAGTGTCTGCAACAGCAAAGAAAAGTTTGGTTGGGATTCGCTTTCTCTGCTGGAAAAACTCCTATTCGTCCTTCAAAGCCCAGCTTAAAATCAGCCTGGACTGACGTCTATCTAATGCAGACAGGCCTCCTGACTTTAATTTTTTTTTTTTTTTAACATTTATTTATTTTTGAGACAGAGAGAGACAGAGCATGAACAGGGGAGGGTCAGAGAGGGAGACACAGAATCCGAAACAGGCTCCAGGCTCTGAGCTGTCAGTGCAGAGCCCGACGCAGGGCTCGAACTCACGGACCGTGAGATCATGACCTGAGCCGAAGTCGGACGCTTAACCGACTGAGCCACCCAGGCGCCCCTGGCCTCCTGACTTTATAGTCAATAATCTGTCAGTCTGACTTCCCTACTAGCCCAGGAACTCCCTGAAGGCAGGGCCCGTGTCTCACTTTGAGATTTCTGGAGGCCACACATACAACCTGGCACCCGATGCAAACTCAGTCTACTGAATAAGGAAAAGTCTCCATCAGGGACGATGACATTTAAAAATACTTATCAGGTTGACAATAAACTTCATATATTGAAAAAAAAAATACTTATCAGGGGCACCTGGGTGGCTCAGTCGGTTAAGCGTCCGACTCTTGGTGTCAGCTTGGGTCACGATCTCACAGTTTGTGCGTTCGAGCCCCACGTAGGAGCCTGCGTGGGATTCTGTCTGCCCCTCCCCCACTTGTGTGTGCGCACGCGCTCTCTCTCTCAAAAATAAAAATAAAAATAAACTGAAAAAAATACTGATCAATTTAAAATATTTATCAATACCACAGCACAAGTAATGACCGGGGCTGTGGGGTCCTAGGCTGGGGCAGTGTCCTGGGGCCCCCGTGCTGTGCCAGGTACCAACTCTTTAGTTACTGGATTGTGGGTCATCCAGGGACGAGCTAGGGGAGGCAGGGGCGATGGTCAGACACTCAGGGGTTCCAGAGTTGGCGATTCGCCAACCAGCACGCGATGCTGTTGACATTGTAACAACCGGCACAGCCGTCCGGCTTGTAACCTCTACGAGCCTGGCTCAGGCCAGACTGCGCACTTCCGAGGGGGTTCGGCCTGGGCCTGACCCCTGGGGAAATTCAGGGGGCTTAGCCAACATGCCCACCTACCCAGACCTCCTCTCCTCCTGCCACCCTCCAAGCCCAGTGTCCCAGGGCAAGTCCTGAATGCTCAGGAGGAAAAACAGGCGGGTGCGGGGGTGGGGGTGTGGTCCTACCGCCCCGCTTCCAACATCCTCCAAATCCACACAGGCTGTGACCTGAGTTCATATACATACGGGCACTTGGCTGGTTCCTGGCCTCGGGACCGCTTCCCCCACAGCGACACCTAAAATACAGAGACAGCCAATGAAATGGAGTGGAGAGGCCTTGCGGCCCAGCCTGGCATACGGCACGGCTCAGGGAGTGTTTGCTGCAAAAGGAGTGTTCGACGAGACATCACATAGGCCGGGAGTCCAATCGAGGTCACTTCAGCTCTCTGAGCCTCAGCGTCCCGCGGGATCGACGAGACTGCCCAGATATCAAGTCGCCGGGGCGGATGGTAAAAATGGCCACACTGCTCTGAAGCTCCTCCCACCCTCTGAATCTGGCCTGGGCGTGTGACTCGCTTTGACCGACAGGATGCCGCGGAGTGACATCGGGCCGGCCAGCTCGAGGACGTCGCCACTGCTCCAGCTGACAGTCAGCCAACTTCCAGACCTGTGACTGAGGCCACTGGGAAGGGGCCCATCCCAGAGCCTTCCACCCTCACCACTGCATGGAGCCCAAACTGCCCACCTGCAGAAGCAAGTGCTAATTTAGAGTGTTTCAGCTCTCTAAATTTGGGGCTGATTTGTTACACAGCAAAGCTCACTGATACATGAACAGCACTTATGACGTGCAGGACCCTGCAATATATACTTTATATGTGTCGCCTCCATGAATTCCAGTATCAGGTAAGCACTACAATAACCCACATGAAGAAACTGGCTCAGAGAGGTTAAGCAACATGCCCGAGTCCACACCGCAGGTAAATGGCGAAGCCAGGGTTCCAAGCCAGACCACTGGACTCCAGAGCCTGCCAGCGGGTCCCTGGAGAACGGAGGACACTTGGATGTTCTGTTCTAGACAGGGCTTGTGTCCCCCCTCCCTCCCTCCTACAGAGCCCTGAGATCACCCAGGAAACCCCACGTGGCCATGGCATTGGAGAAGCTCATCCCCCCTTAGTTCAGGGGTATCCATCTAGCTGGTCTCAGAGCATCCCCACTCCCTTACTGGTGAATGCTTTAGGAAAGGGCGTGTGGTACAGTTCAGACCGACGAGAATCGAGGAGAGATTTGCTCATGCTTTGGGGGCAGTTTTCTGCTCGTAAGAGGAAGACACAGGAAGCCTGTCCCCAACCCCCTCACCTTTTGGCTTCTTGCCCTGGTACAGAGACCTTTCCAGGAGATGACACGGAGGTGACCTCATGGGTCACCTCCTCCCGGGGGAGATAAGACGCCAAGCAACCAACCCAGAGGAACCCGGCCCGTCGGAAAGAGTAGCCACGGAAGCTAGGGGGCAGGGAGCAAAGGCCTCTGGGCTCCTAGTGACCACACGAAGCTGCTGCTGAAATCCGGAAACCTTCCTGATTTGTCACGTGCAGTTCCAAAAGCCAACAGCCTCCCAGGCATTTTGAATCCTGCTTCCTGATGCGTGCGGCCTACAAAACGCTAACCAACCCACTCTCCTACCTGTGGCTCCTGGATGACTATCGCCACTAGGTGGCTGTGGGCGGGGTTGGGAATCTGGTCCCACCATTCTTTCTTAATCCTGAAAAAGAAAAGGGAGAGTTATTGAGGGGCGCCTGCGTGGCTCAGCCGGTTAAGCGGCCGAATCTTGATTTCGGCCCAGGTCACGATCTCACAGTTTGTGGGTTCGAGCCCCGCGTCAGACTCTGAGCTGACAGCCCAGAGCCTGCTTGGGATTCTCCGTCTCCCTCTCTCTCTCTCTCTGCCTCTCCCGTTCGTGCTCTCTCAAAATGAAAAAAAATAAACATAGAGTTATTGGGTGCGTGAACAGGTTGACGTTCTTTCCGTGAAGGGGTCAGGGACCACGTTGAGAGGGTTCGTGGATGCCTTGCCCTAACCTCATTCTACAGATGAAGACACCAAGGCCCAGAAGTGAAGTGACAGCTGGACCGTGGGCAGAACAGCCAGGTTCTGTTAGCCAGGATGGAGCTCCTGATGTGGCCACCTCTGCCCTCCGTGGGAATAAGCCCCAGGGAGTTAGGAGACACCCAGGCAGCAGAGAGAGAATTCTGGGTTTCCCCATCAGCAATTCTGCCCTCCCCGGGGCAGCCGAGACCAAGATGCTGGGGTGAGGCCTGGGATGGCCAGAGCAGTTGAGGGAACCCAGAGAGAAACGGAGTCCTTCTCTCCGTCTGGTCTGTCCGGAGCCACACAGCATCAGTGCTGGGAGGGAAGGTTCTCACATCACCTCTGACTGGCTTCCCGCTTCACTCAGTCTGGCAACACATATTTATTGAGCATTTGCTATGCACCATTCACTGGTCCAGGCGTCGGGAACGCAACAGTGAACAAGACAGACAAAATTCTCCGCCCTGGCGGAACTGACCTTCTAGAAGAGAGCGACCTCAGCCATGGCAACTTCAGTGTCATGAATAAAAACACACAAGAAAGGGAATAGAGAGGAATGGAGGGTGTGCTCGTGGAAGGCCTCTTGGAGGAGGGGACTTCTGAGTGGCCACGGAGGCGGGGGCAGGAGCCACGGTGACACCCGGGGAAAGGGCCTCCCTGGCAGGGAGGGACCGCCGATAGGGAAACTGAGGCTCACAGAAGGGGAAAAGACCAGCCCAGGGTCACGCAGAGCCATCCGGAATAAGACACGAAGGGAACCTGTATTTGCTGCACGCCTACTGTGTGGCCGGCAAAATGCAGGACCCGGCTCGCTCAGCGCCCAGTCGTCGCTAAGCCTCACGCGGTGAGCCAAGGCTCGCTGGTCCCATTTCAGAGATGGGAAGATGGCCGCTGCGAGACACCACGAACCCAAGTGCCTGAGCTCTCACTGGAAACAAGGCTCCTTCTATCCCCCCCGCCTACTATGGCCCGGGACTGTCTCAGGACTCTCAGCACTCATGAAATAAGCTCCTTCCACCTGCAACAGAGACCCAAGGCTGAGAGGTTGGGCCTCTTATTGGCCACAAAGCTCCCGAGCTCCAAGGCCAGGATCCAAACGCAGGTCTCCGGGGCAACTGTCTAGAATTCCTCTGTCTCCTGCCACGTGCTCTGAGTGTCTGGACCTCACCCTGGGGACCCACGGTGACCCATCTTCCTTCTGCTGGAGGAAAGTCCCTCCCCAGCTCATTCTCCCTCCAGAATATCCCTCAGCTCGAATATCGCCTCCTCAGAGGGGCCCGCCTGGCCTCCCAACCCAGCAGCCCGCACATTTCTTCCCTTCACCCCGGCAGATTCCCTTCAGCGCACGGATCACCATGGAAACCAGCTGTGGTTATTGGTTGACCGATGGCTTCGGTCTCCCCACAAAGAGCACAGACAGGGTCGTGGTCGGCCCTGCTCTCAGCTGTTGCCCCTGGGCCTCGCGCATAGTAGCTGCTCAATAAATACGTATCGTGAGAGCGGACGGACCCGAGGGGGGTTCCCACCCTCCGCACACCCCAGCGGGGCCGGCTCGCGGGCCATCCCGTGGCGAAGCCCCGGACTCACTTGATGACGCTGAGGTAGCAGGACAGGCAGACGGCCAGGATGACAAGGCAGGAGATGCTGACGCCAAGTGGGAGGTGCTGCTCCCAGGGCTCGTAGTCTGCAAGTGGGAGGGAAGCCATGAGCCTGCGCCGTGCTGGGTGCCGCCCGCTGGTTCCCAGGCCGCCGAGGCCTCCGGAAAGGGTCCGCTCAGACCCTGCGTGGGCCGGCCTCCACCCAGCGCTCCCGCCTCACCCACTGCTACTGAGCCCTGGCCACACGGCCTCCTCACTCTCCCCTGCTCCTCCCAAGCTCCGTGGCACCCCAGGATCTTGAACTCGCTGCTGCCCCTCTCCTGAAGCCCAGAGGTCAAGAGCGGGGGGCCTGCGGAGCCCGACTACCTGAGTTCAAAGCCTGACTCTCATATCCTTGCTGGTGACCCAGGACAAGGCCCTCAGCCTCTCTGTGTGCCTCGGCTTCCTCATCTGTACACTGGGGTTAACACAGCACTGAGGTCGCAGGGCAGTTGTGGGGATCACACGACGCGGTCAGAGCAGCGCCCGCATGTCCCATAAGCCTTTGCCGTTGTTGTCTGTGCACAGCTGGCCCCTTCTCATTCACTTCACCGTCACCTGCTCCAAAAAGTTCCGGCACGCCCTCTCCCCTGCTGCCCCTCCCATCTCTCCGTGCCTGCACCCTGATTTTCTCCCCGGACTTAATGTCATACGGGTCAAGGGCTATCTGATTTATTTTCCTGTTTACTTGTTTGTTCTCTGTCTCGCCTCCAGAAGGTCCGTCCCACAAGATCAGGGATTTCTGTCTGTTTCGTTCATGGCTGATGCCCCAGAGTCTAACACAGGGCCAGGCGTGCCGTATGGGCTCAATACATATTTGTGGAAATAACGAATGAGTGTCCAGCCCATCGTACATGCTCCATAGAAGCCATTTCTCTCCCTTTCCTTCCCTTCCCCAGGGCAGTGGTATAATCGAGTGAACTTTGCCCAGCACTATACCACGTGGGACACTCAGTGGGAGAAGATCCTACCTATGGAGTGGAAGGCAGATGGGTCAGGAGACGTCTGCAAGGCAAGACGAACAACACAAGAGGGCTAAGGTCAGGGGCGGGGGCGGGGCGGGGCGGGGCGGGTGGGGTACCCACCCGCGGCCACTTTGCCCGGCACTTTGAAGACCCTTCTCCCACTGGGTGCCCACAACAGCCCTGCTCCTTCTCCATGGTACAGACTGGTGCCTGAGGCGGCCCCCTTACTCAACAGGGAGCAGTGTGCCCACCCTGAGGTTTGGGTCAATCGTGATTATCTTATTCTCTTTTCCAGGCATGAGTTTCCAGCCTCTCTTGCAGCTGGGAGAGGCCCCGCGACAGTCCTGGCCAATGAGATCTAAGGGAAGTCCGCTAGGGAAGCTTCTGGAAAGATTTTTGCTTCCTGATGAAAGAGATGTCCGAGGAGCACTTGTTTGTGGAGCCTTTCATTTCTTTTAGGCTTTGGGGCATGAGGGCGTGTGCAGCAGCCAGCTTGGGGCACGGGGTAACAAGTCTAAGGATAAAATGCTACCACGCTAAGGAGGGCTGGGGGAAAGAAAACAAGCCTCTGGGGCCACATCACTGAGCTGGGGTATAAACCAGGGAAGGTCCACTTGTCAGACTTCATTTTATGTGAGATAAATCAATGTTTCCATTGCAAAAAGCCATGAGTAACAGTGTTGCAAAGACCGCTTGTGGGGGCCGGTGGGGGTAATGCAGCTACTGTATGAGGGACTACATCTCCCAGAATCCCTTGCAGCTCTGTGTGGCCATGTGACTAGTTCCACCAATAAAACTGGAGAGGAAGTGGTGTGTGTGTGTGTGTGTGTGTGTGTGTGTGTGTGTGTCACTTCTGGGCTCAGGTTTTTAAGAAGCGCTTTCTTACGCCATAAACAAAAATAAATTCAAAATGGATGACCTAAATGTGAGACCTAAATTGCGACAGGAAATCATAACACAGGCAGCAATCTCTTTGGCCTCGGCCGTGGCAACTTACTAGACTTGTTGACAGAGGCCAGGGAAACAAAAACAAAAATCAGCTACTGGGACCTCATCCAGATAAAGAGCTTCTGCACAGTGAAGGAAACAATCAACAAAACTAAAAGGCAGTCTACGGCATGGGAGAAGATATTTGCTAACGACATATCTGATAAAGGGTTCTCCTCCAAAATCTATAAAGAAGTTATCAAATTCAACATCCAGAAACCAAATAATCCAGCGAAGAAATGAGAAGACATGAATAGGCGTTTCTCCAAAGAAGACATCCAGATGGCCGACAGACACATGACAAGCTGCTCACCATCACTCATCATCGGGGAAACACAAATCAAAACCATAATGAGATACCACCTCACGCCTGTCAGAATGGCTCACATTAATGACTCAAGAAACGGTAGATGTTGGCGAGGATGCGGAGAAAGAGGATCTCTTTTGCACTGTTGGTTGGAATGCAAGCGGGTGCGGCCGCTCTGGAAAACAGTGTGGAGATTCCTCAAAAAGTTAAAAAGAGAACTACCGTTAAGACCCAGCAATTGCACTGCTAAGTATTTACCGAAAGGAGACAAAATTATAGATTTGAAAGGGTAAATGCACCCCAACGTTTATAGCAGCATTATCAACAATAGCCAAAGCATGGAAAGAGCTCAAATGTCCACCGATGGATGAATGGATAAAGACGCAGTGCACACACACACACACACACACACACACACACACACAGAGGAATATTACTCAGCCATCAAAAAGAATGAAATCTTGCCATTTACAATAATGTGGATGGAGCTAGAATGTATTATGCTAGTGAAATAAGTCAGAGAAAGGCAGATACCATGTGATTTCACTCATATGTGGAACTTAAGAAGCGAAACAGATGAACATAGGGCAAGGGAGAAAAAAAAGAGGGACACACACCATACGAGACGCTTAATGACAGAGAACAAACTGAGGGTTGACGGAGGTGGGGGGAGGGGATGGGCTAGATGGGGGATGGGTATTAAGGAGGGCAACTGTTGGGATGAGCACTGGGTGTTGTACGTAAGGGATGAGTCCCTGAATTCTACTCCGACCCATACCGCGCTGTATGTTAACCAACTAGGGTTTAAATAAAAATTTGAAAAGAACAAAAAATAAATTCACTTGTTCAATTCTCTTAAAAAAAAAAAAAAAAAAAAGGATCTTCGTCCTAGAGAATGATGGAAACCACAGGAAGAGAACCATCCACAAACCAGCGATGTTCACGCCGGACCGTTACGTGAGCGAGTCATACGTTTCGGCGGTGTTGAGCCGCACGCCTCGTGGGCTTATCTGTGACCGCAGCCTCGCCCTGGCCACCCTGAGCAGTACACCAGGTTGGTCGGGAATTCCGTTACCTGCGGTCAGAGGCACTCTATGGGACCCATAGGGTGGGCAGGCGGTGGGGGGGGGGCGGGGTCTGGCCAATAGGACAAATGGGAGTGGCCCCGGCTCCAACTGCCCATGGCTCCCAGGAGATACTCACAGTTAAGCCACTTGGTGCTGGGGCTCCACTCGCTCCAGGTGCTGTTGTAGCTCTGAGCCCAGGCCCTCACGCATGCGCTGTAGGAAGCCCCAGACTTCAGGGTGCTGGCTGCCACGCGGAGGGTGGGCCCCATGTAGGTCACGTTATAGATTCTGGACTGGGAGAGGAAAGGGACACGTTAACGCACCAGCTCGGGGCAAAGGAGGTACCGGCTCCCACCCTGGCTGCTGTCCTTGGCTGACCCCCCGCAGTGTCGAAGGGCCACCAGCCTCGGTGTTTGGTTGTTCCTCCAATTCAGGCCTGTGGCTGCCACCTCCACAACCGTGACCAGAGTCAGGCGGGAGGGGTCAGGGAATGCCCTCCCCCCACCCCCGGCCCCGGCGCCCTGACGATCAGCCACGCAGCATGACTGGGGCCAGCCGATTAAGCTTTGAGTTGTAATTTCCTCCTCTGTAAAACGAGGGTAGGAGTCCCTGCTGCCACTTTTTAGCTGTGTGACCCTAGGTGAGTCGCATAACCTCTCTGGACCTTGACATCCTTCTTCTGCAAAATGGTAATAAGTAATAAATAACGATTTATCTTTTATTAATAATCATTATTAACAATGATTTATTTTATTATGATTTATTTATTCCTGGCACACAGGAAGCATGAGAGCGACCTTTCTACAGCACAGGTAAGGTCCCCGGTGTCTCTCTCTCTCTCTCCTTTGTGGGCTCTCTGGAGCCGTCATAGTCAAGCCCAAACTCTGGCCTAGAATCTCAGCCCTGCTCCAACTGCTGGGAAGGGACTTCTAAGGCCTGTTATCAAGTGAAAAAGGTAAATGAAAAGTAGTATGTGCTGACTACTGCTTTTTATGTTTAAAAAAAAGGGGGGGGCGCCTGGGTGGCTGAGTCAGTTAAGCATCCAACTTTTGATTTTGGCTCTGGTCATGCTCTCACGGTTCATGAGTTTGAGCCCCACAAGGGGCTCTGCGCTGAGGGTGTGGAGATTGGGATTTTCTCTCTCTCCCTCTCTCTGTGCACTGTCTCTCTCAAAATAAATAAGTAAATAAACTTTAAAAAAAAAAAAAAGACAGACTCTGGGATGGCCCTGCGATCCCCCACCCTGTATCACGCCCCTGTGTAATCCCCTCTTCTTGAGTGTGGCCAGGGCTTGCGACCCACCATGGGATTATATTCTGTAAGGCTATATAATTCCAACTTGCTAGGAGACTCTCTCCTTTGCTAGCTTTGAGAAGACAACAGGGAAGGAACTGAGGGCAGCCTCCCACGAAGGGCCAGCGAGAACCCGAGGCCCTCAGTCCAGCAGCCCGTAAGAAACAATGCTGCCAACAACATAGCAGCTGGGGAGTGATCTTCCCCAGTCAAGCCTCAGATGAGACCGCAGCCCCAGCTGAGTCCTTGACTGTGCCCTTGGGAGAGCTGAAGCTGTAAGCCACACCCAGACTCCTGGCCCCCAGAAATGGTCAATAAAATGTGTGATGTTTAAAGTCGCTACACTGGGGCACCTGGATGCCTCAGCTGGTTAAGTGCCTGACTTTGGCTCAGCTCATGATCTCTTGGTTCGTGAGTTCAAAACCCGCATCGGGCTCTGTGCCTCCAGCTTGGAGCCTGGAGCCTGCTTCGAATTCTGTGTCTCCCTCTCTCTCTCTGCCCCTCCCCTGCTCATGCTCTGTCTCTGTCTCTCTCTCAAAAATAAATAATAACATTAAAAAAAAATAAAGCAGCTGCATTGGTGGTGATATTATTACATAACAAGAGAAAACTGACACGGCGGTGAATGAACACACATGTTTCATGCTTGCTTGTACAGGCACACACTCTCTGGAAGGACACAACAGCCTTCACGACCTCTCCTGGCTCTAACCTGGCCTTCCTTCCCCTCCTGGCAGGAGACAGGAGCAGTCAATCTCTGGGGGTTGGGGTCACAAGAGAAACATATTACCGTTCTAAGTGCTTTCAAGCCATCTGGCTTTTTTACTACTCGTAAATATTACTTGTGTTTAAAAACCCTTAAGACGCGAAATGAAATCTGTGTTCAGGATCGATCTGACGACATGGGAGTAGCCTGAATCCTCTGCCCGCGGCTCCTCTCCCTGCCAGGTCCGTCCCTTTGCAGCCCTGCTTCCACTCACGGGTTGGAGCAGAGGTCAAGGGGAGAGTTATGGGAGGAAGCGAGGGCAGAAGACAAGGACACTCACTCACAGCCCTATTTTCTCTCTAAATATGAGTAAGCAGGAAGCAACAGCTGGACCTAGGTTGCCAAAGGAATCGTATACCCCAGAAAGGAGTGGGGGGCGGGGGGGTGGGAAATGTTTTACCAAGAAACAGAACAGAAACTGGGGATTCCCAGGAAACACTTGTGGCTTATTGTTGTTGTTGTTGTTGTTGTTATTGTTTTGGCAAAAAGGACCAAGTGTTTGGGAGGCCACCCCTGAGAGAAGGATCCAAGGAAGAGGAAACAGCACTGGCTCTGGAGTTCAAATCCTGGCTTCCCAGCCCGGCTCTGCCTTTTCCAGCCGGGGGGCCCTGGGCAAGCCATTCCACCTCTCAGGCCTCAGTTTCCTCATCACTAAAATGGAGAGACCAACACCCTCCCACCTGCAGGGCTGTGTTGTGCCTAGCACATTTCAGGCACGCAAGCAATGGTAACCATTCACGATCCTGAACAGACTGGTGGCCTCCTTTTCTGCTGCTTCACTGCACTCACTGCCACATCTCCGTAATCCCCAGACACGCCATGAATCTTCTTATCCCCCAAGCCTTTCCTCACGTGGTTCCCTCTGCCTGGCCTCCTACTCTTCCCTTCCTTCCCCGTCCAGAAAACTCTTCTACAGCCTCCAATGCCCGGGCCAAAACTCCACCTCCATTATGGACCCCTGTCCAGAGATCATCCAGGACAATAGGTAGCTCCACTCCCCAAATTCCACTTCTAAGGTGTCTTCTAGAACTGATCCCATCTATGTCATCCATGGGGAACACAGTTGCTCATATTCTTTTCACTCTGTGTGGTGACAGGTGGTAACCAGACTTACTGTGGGTGATCATTTTGCAATGTGTACAAAACGTCAAATCACTACGTTGGGGTGCACCTGAAACTATTACAATATCGTATGTCAATTATACCTCGGAAAACAGAAAAACAAAAAAATCGGTCCAACCCAATCGGAGCTGTAGCTGGCGTCTGCAATATGGTAGCAAACGGGGCTGGACGCCCATCTTTGCCGTTGGGGACACGTCCTCAAAGCTCAGGGCAGGTAAGCCTCTGACTCCACCTCCAGGGCTCATCCTCATTGGCCAGGACCAGTTGTGCCCACCCCGTTGTCTAGCCTGTGATTGGTTAGAGATCAACTCCGGCCAATGAGGAGTGAGGGGACTTCTACAGGCTGGGTCCAGCCCTGGGAAAGGGAGAGATGGGCGAGGGGTGTGTCCGTGGCGTCTGCCCCACCAACAGGGGAAGCTGAGCCAGGAATTCTGAGGCTCCGGGCGGCGCCCAGCACGTCCGTGACAACTGAGCCATAGCTCGGGTACACTGATTAATTCTACCTGCTGGTTGGGAGTCCAGGCCCAGGTCCCAAGGCTGGCTGTTACAGCCAGCCCTGTCCCCGCTTCCCCTTCCCTGGAGTTTGCTCCGGGGAGCCACCCCTCCCTCCTTCCCAGCCCTCGTGGCTTGGGGGGAACTGACCACACCTGCGCTCCAGAGGTGGGCGTGTGACTCACCTCTGGCCAATCAGAGCACAGTACGAGCACCCTCCTTCCTGCCCACAGCCTGGGCCAGGGTCAGAGATTTGCAAGTGATCCGAGCCAGGCAACCGAGCATCGGCCCCAGAACTTCTACCGGGACTAATTAAAAGTGGGACTCTCCCAGTGTGGCGCTGGCACGTAGCCCCGGAGGCGCTGGGGTGGGGTGGGGGGGGGCATGCTGGCCACCACTTAAAAATGAACCTAACCCAGAATAAAGCCGGGCCGAGGGAGGGATAGATTCCCAGAACCTGGATGCAGCCACGATAAGCAAATGAAGAACACTTCACACCCCTCTCTCCCCTCCGGACTTCACCCCCCTGAAGCCCTGCACAGGCTCAGCACACGGGGAGGGGATTCACCTACGAAATGGGATCTGCCTATCTCTTTCGGCATCAGAGCAGCCTTGCCAGTGCATTCTGAGCCTCCGCTGTCACACCCGGGCCCCTCCATCCCTGCTCCCACCCTGCGCCGTGGCCCAGAGCCAAGGGGGAAACCACACCTGAGAAACCGAGAGATGGAAGCCAATACCCGCCCCCTCCCTGGCTTAGGTGGGAAGGACAGGAAGCAGAGAAGCTGATGTGAGAGGGCGAGACGAGTGGGGCCTGCTCCCTGGCAGCGGAAGCCAGGCCAGCCTGGGTCCCAGGACACAGGACACAGGGCGTGGCTCCGAAGAGGCCCTCGGCGACGCTGACGTAGCGAGTTCTAGACCAAGGTGTGGGAGGCCAAGGCCGCCGGGGCTTTCCAAGGCCTGTGGCGCCCCGGCGAAAAGGAGAACAGTGCTTACGACACATTTAGAGCCAGGCCGGGGGAGCCTGTGTCACACGCTTGGCGCCCTCAAGGGCTGATGGGGCGGGGACGCTTATCCTCCCCATGTCACAGAGGGGGAACCGGGGCCCCAGGAGGTTAAGCGACAGGGCTAGGGCCCCGCAGCCAGGGAGCGGAAACAGGTATCGGGAGCCCGCTCTGTGGGAGGCCGGGGCCCAGGGTGCTCAGATGTGCCTCCCGTGGGGATGCCTGAGGGGAAGACATGGGTGGCAGGAAATGATCTCCAGCCCCGCCTGAAACTAAACTCAGAGGCCAAGCCATCCCGTGTGCAGGCCCCTGCCAGTATTGACCCGGTGGTTTGCTGCCCATCAGCTCTCCCTTCTAAAAACCGTCAACGCGTCGTTTAAGAAGGAAACTCACGATCAGTGCTGTGATCGCAAACCAGGTGTCAGCCTCCATCGGCCGCCTCTAGAAGTAAGTGCTATGAGGACCCAGCGACGGCATGAAATGACGGCACACTGGGAACCAGGCACACAGCGGGGGCGGGGTGCACAGAGCCAGGGTGGAAGTCGGGCTCCAGGGGCCCCGGTCTCCACCCGCCCGAGTCCCAAGAGGTGGCAGAGAAACCCCGAGGCACACACACTCACATCCGTGGGGTCGTCTTCGCTCGAGATGTTGACCATGTAGGTGAGCTCGGCGTGCAGGTGGTTCTCACGGGGGTAAGGGTTGCTCCACCTCAGCAGCCACGTGTGGGAGACGTTGGGGTGAACCGTGAGGTTTCCGGGAGCCCTGGGTTTCACTGCGGAGAAGCAGTGGCTGGTGAGGCGCTTGTCCAGGTGCGGGGAGGAGAAGGGTCCGCAGGGCACGGGTCATTTAGATGCTCTCGGTCGAGCACACCTCCGTAGCACATTTACGGAATAGCGTGTGGATATCGTCTCAGCAGAGAATGGCCACCATCATACTGATTACAATGTCGCGAAAACTCCGCTTCCCACGAGTGGGGACTACCCGACTTTCTACAGTGAGTGCACCCAAAATGTGGCTTTTTCACTTCAGTTCCTTCACACTTGGGGCCACATCTATGCGCTGTGTTATGACTCAGAGTTTTTGTTGATCTTGACCCGCGTGTTTTAAAACTCAGTCTCCTTTTAAGCAATCCTATCCAGGAGATTACAGGTATGTAAAGTCGGCCCACCCGTGCAGAAACGATTTTAATTCATGGGTTCGTTCTTGGGTCTATCTCAACAACCCCCCGACCGTGGGCGGTAACTGCTGAGCTCTGAGCTCGGCGATACTCTTGCAAGAATATTCCTCTGCAGCTTTGTGGCCGTGTGACCCGGGGCAGGTTACGCGCCTCCTCCGTATTATACCCGATCGTAAAACGGGGATAGCTCTCTTCTGGAAAAGGAGGCCCAGAGAGGTGATGTGACTTGCCCAAGGTCACAGAGCAATAAATGATGTCCGAACCTCCCGTCACTGTACCGCAGCAGAATCGTGGTGAATTGCTGTGGGGACTCTGGCTACCAGGATGAAGTCAGACTTCTGAGGTCAGACTGTCCGAAGAAGCAGCAGCTGACCAGTCCACACAGCGGGGAAGGAAGGTTCCCAGCTCAGTCTGTGGTCTACAGCAATGCTTTCTATTAAGCACGCCTCATCTCAGCACCCCAGGCTGGGCACTTACATTCAGGCGGCCGAGACGCGTAGACTGAAGGGGACCTGACGTCCTAGGGAGCCCAGCCCCATTTCAAAGATGGGAAGCCGGAGCCCAGAAAGGGGCAAAAATCCCGTCTCGTCTGGGGACGCGCAGAAGACTGCTTGCGCCTCCCTCCCCCGCGTGGAGCCTGCCGGCCCCCCCCCCCGCCCCACCCCAGAGCCCAGCCGGGGTTGGGGGTCCGGGAAGCCCACCCCGTGCCCCTCACCGTGACTGCTGGGCTTGAAGGAGCCGCTCCACAGCAGCTGCGTCCCCGCCCACAGGTGCAGCTGATACACGTCCGCCTCGACGAAGTCGTCCATCAGCATGCTGCACGCACACGCCGCGCCTTCTCCGTTCTCAGGGACACACGTGCGGTTTCTGCAGACACGGGTGTCGCATTAGGCTGGCTGTGACCCACGGGCATCCCGGGAACGTGCCTCAAGGGACACGCGCTTGGAGGGCCACGCTGTGTGTGTCTCAGCCATTCAAGTCTGCTCTCCTAGCACAAAAGCAGCCACGGGAAACGCAGGAGCGAATGGGCGTGGCTGTGTGCCGATAAAACTTTATTTACAAAAGCAGCTGGTGGGCCAGATGCGGACCTCGGGCCGTAGCCTGCAGAGCCCTGGTCTAGGCCAGCGTACCACATTTAGAAGCAGAGCCCGTCTGCCTCGGTAGGTAGGGGAAGGCCTCTGGCAACGTACCCTGCACTCTGGGGTGGGCACACCCCAACACGCCCCCGTGACTGCGTGCCTCGCGTACCCAGCCGCACCCTCAGCGCCGCCTGGAAGAGCACCCCATGTGCCACGGCTGTCCCGGTGACCCAGCCGGAACCACGTACCCCAGCCTCCACGGTCCCCCAAAGAACACCGTGGGCTCCACCGCTAACGTGCCCAAACAAGCGGTCTAGCCAGCGGTTCTCAAAGCGGGGTCCGGGGGGGGTCACGAGGTCAAACTCTTTTCATAATACCAAGAGGCCGTGCGCCGTTTTCCACTGTTTCTTTCAAGCGTAAGGTGGAATTTTCCAGACGCTACACAGCGCGCGATCATTGCCCCGACGGCTTAGCGAATGTGGACCCGCGTGCTGTCGTGATCTAGTATCTCTGTTTTAATTACTAACAGGCTAAATAGCAATATTACGAGCCACCGAGACAAGAGCTTTGGTCTAACTTTGAAGCAGACGAACAAACCCCGGGACTCCAAAGTCTAGTCCAACATTCCACCACACCCACACGCCACGCGCCTCAGTGACAGTGCACTTAGAGCACCGTGACATGCCCACTGAGCCCCAGGGCGCCTCCCTTTTTTTTTTTTTTTTTTTTTATAACGTTTATCCATGTTGGACAGAGAGACAGAGCGCGACAGAGGGAGACGGAGAGAGAGAGAGGGAGACGCAGAATCCGAAACGGGCTCCAGGCTCCGAGCCGTCAGCACAGAGCCCGACGCGGGGCTCGAACCCACGCACCGCGAGATCATGACCTGAGCTGACCGACCGCGCCACCCAGGCACCCCAGGGCGCCTCACTTCGAACACCACGCTCAGTCAGCTGCGGGGAACCCCATTCAGCACCCCGCGCTCCAGGGCACCGCCGGGACCAAGTGAACTCCTGGGGTGAACGCTCTGGGCTCAGCCTCCCCCAGATCCCAGCTCCACTCGTGGCTTACTCGGACCCCATGAAGTTCAGCTGGTAGGACAGGCGGAGCTCAGCGCTGCAGTTCGTGGGCACATCCATGTTCCACTGGCAGACGGAGGTGCTGAGGTAGTCGGAGAAGCAGGTGGGCGCACGCAGGACCTTGACGCTCCCTGGGGAGACACAGGAGCGCCGTGTGCGGCCGGAGCCAGACAGCAAGGGGCACGTGCAGCAGCGGGACAAGCAGGAAAGCGGGACAAGCGGGACCGAGGGGCCAACGCCACGCAAGGGAACCACAGTCCCAGGCACGGTTGTGGGCCGGCGTCCGGGGAGCTGGGGGCAGGACGGGGCTCTGCGGCGTCCCGGCTGGCATGGGGGCGATTCCCGATGTGGAAGACTGCCCCCCGCGGCAGGCCTACCTTGCCTCATGGCACCTCCACTGCTTGCCCTTGGCCAGATTAAAGGACGTTTCTAATCTAAGGCATTTCTAGTCTTTTCCATCACCACGGGCGTCTGCTCCAGAGCCGTGTGAGCAGGAGGAGGGCCGCCGTCCATTTGCCCGCTCCCGGACCCCATCCGTTCTGCACCCCTCTCTGGCTCAGGCGGCTGAACGCCATGGTCTTGGCACTCAGGCGCCCCTGTCCTCTGGCTGCCAGTTCAGTTCAGCCAATGTCAAGGGCAGCATGAAAGGCTGGGGTATTTCTTCCCACTGGCCAGTGGCAGAGCTGGGGTGTGAGGCCGGCAGGGCACGTACTGGGTTTGCCAAATCGTTCGAGAGCCCGACAACAGACAGGCAGGTGCCTTCTCGCTCTGATGCCCAGCACCAGCCTCCACAGCGGATACGTTGGCACACACTCGCCGGATAAAGGACTTAACGTGTCAGGCAGAGTCTTAGATACCTAACAAAGATCTCAAACTCACCTCGTGTCCAAAACTAACGTCCGATTCCCCACCCCCCGCAAATACGTGCCCCCGACTCTGTTCTGTGCTGTGTTTTTCTATCACTTTCTAACGCTCTTTACAATTGACTTATAATTAGGACCCTCTGTCATTGGCCGTCCCCTCCCACTACAATGTAAGCTCCTCAAGGCCCGGAATCTGTGTTCCTTTCGCTGATTATCCTAGGACCCTGGCATCTAAACAGCCAATGAACGTTTGCTGAATGAATGAGTGGATGAATGAATGAGAGGTGATGACTTACCAGAGCCTGCCGCCCACATCAGGATCAGACAGCTCACAGGGAACGTGAGCCCAGAGCAAAGCCGCCCCATTGGGAGATCCTAAGACACCTGCTGAGTGAAAGCGAGCCAGGTTAGTGCCAAGAATGAGCCCTCTGTGTTCACTAGAGCTCACCCTCTCTCTCTCTCTCTATCTACCTATCATCATCATGAAACGGTTGTGTTTCAGATGTACAAAGCCCACAATGCTTGCCCACAAGAGACACTTCGTGAAAAAAATCCCATGACCTGCTAAGTTTAAGCAGCCCCTTGGACTTACGGGAGACCATAATGCACATTTGTGTGTAAAGGCTCTGATAAGTCCTGCAGCAAAGAAACTTATTTTTCTTCATTTAACCCAACACTTGCCAAATTTATTTCCCTACTCAACCTTCATCTGTATGTGTGTGTAGGCTAAACCCCCAATTAAACCCCCAAGAGACTTACAATTCCTTGGAATGTACTTTGGAGATGTTAATCTGTTTAGCCTTACGGGGCAGGTTAAATGAACAGGAGACCCATGCAATGCAGTATTAGGTGGCCACTAAAAAGGATGCTGTTGAATGTGTTAGACTTACACCAATGGCCCCAATTCTTCCCAGTCCTCCTGGATCCATGTAACCTTGCGGTGCCCACCGCCTCCTTCCCCTCCTCCCCTCCCCCTCCCACTGCCCCGGGCAGGGCATTCTCCCCTGGCCTTCGATTTTGGGCTCAACCACGTGACTCGCTCTGGCCGGTAGAATATGAGCAAAAGGGATGCACCGAAGAAGCCTGCTTTTGCACGACCACTGTCTTAAGAACGCACGTGCCAGCCTGCTGGAGGATGTGGACACGTCGCATTCTGCATCGGGGAACAGGCAGCCACCCCCAGTCACGTGAGCGAGATCAGCAGATCGGCAGAACTGTGTAACCGACCCCAGGCCGACCACAGGGGCACAGGTGACAACCTCCAGCGAGGTTGGCCACGCCCAGGTAAGCCGGCTCTCCCGGACCTGAGCTAAGTAAGCCTCTCCTGCTACATGCTCCTGGGGTTTTGTGCTTTATTGCCATTCTCCGTCCAGTCGTTCCCCACCACCTGGACTCCTAACCCCATAGACGACCTCTGTGTTTTGTGTTTCAGATAAATGGGATCGTACACTGCCCCTACTGTGTTAGATGCGTCCCATGTAATACATGACTGGGGAATAGAAGTCAGCAGCACAGACACCCAGAAAGAAAACACAGTTCCAATCCCTCCAAATCCCAAGGCCACGTACACGGTCGTATCAACTCTTCCAGATTTGTATCTGTACAAACAGGGAGATAAGTACGAATTTTGTTTCCCCAACTAGCAGCACCCTCTTCCTACTGAAACTTAAATTTTAAGCTTAATATATCATTAAATATCTTTCCATACCACTAGAGATTCAAAGCATCCAATCAGTGGGATCTCCCTGTGTGTCACTGGATTTTAGCCTTTAGTGACTACTCTTACTGCTTTGTTGTTCTTTGTTTTGTTTTTTTAAGGTATGATATTGATCTTTTTTCCTATTACAAAAGCCACACGGGATCACCGTAGACAATTCGGAAAAGAGAGACAAGCAAACGTACAACAAGAATGCCTGTAGGGGGCGCCTGGGTGGCTCCGTCAGTGAAGCCCCTGGCTGGCTCTTCACTTCCGCTGGGGTCCAGGTCTCCAGGTCTGTGGGACCGAGCCCCAGGTCGGGCTCTGTGCTGACAGCGCGGGACCCGCTTGGGATTCTCCGTCTCCTCTCTCTGCCCCACCCCTGCTCACAGGTGCACGCTCTCTCTCTCTCAAAACTAAAGAAACTTAAAACAAAAAGGAACGGCTGTAATTCCGTCACCTGGAAAAACGCCCCTGGAGACATCTGGCATCCAAATCTAGTCCTTTCCATGCGTACCTAGTTTGACAGATCGGGCCGGTACAACGTCTTCTGTTTTGGAGCTTGTGCTTACATCCTGCCCCCCTCCCTCCTCTCCCCGCAATGGCTGTGCAGCGTCTTCCTGAAGTTTGAACACCTGCTCTGTCCCTTACTCGTTATGAACGTTCAGCAAACCGCTTAGCCCCTCCGTGCCTCAGTTTCCCGCCCGGTGAAGTGGCGCTGGGAACGGCCCCCACCTGACCAGGGTGCTGTGGGCACTGAATGGGCTAACACGCGCAGGGTCCTCAAACAGTGACCTGAACACAGCCACGGCCCAAGGAGTCGCTTTCGTGAAGGGAAATGCTCCGCAGTGGGATCTCGCCGGGTCAAGGGGCGTGCGCTTCCCCCCAGGCACTCGCGGCACGTGGCGCCCTCTAAAGCGCGACGTATGGAGGAGGCAGGTTTCCCGGCGATGCTCACAGCATCCGCTCTCCCTGTCCCCGTGTGGGTCTCGACCTCGGCGTCGCATTCAGCCAAGCGGCGGCCAGGCTTCCTCCTGGGGCTTGGGAGCTATGTGCGGTTCAAGGCAGTCCCGCGCTCATCATCGCAGCGTGGGCCTCCTTACCTGCAACGTGCAGATGAGACGGAGCCTAACCTCGCAGCTGTACTGCAGAAACGAAGAGACGCGCGGACCTGAAGCCCTCCGCACGGTGTCTGTGCAGCATGGGGGGGGGGGGGGGCTTTATGTCCCTGCCGGAAGCTCCCCAGGGACTCTGTTCCCCTTGCAGGGCCTCCCCAGCGGGGCCCCGCCCCCCTCTCCACCTGGCCCAGCACCTGTGCACGGTGCTCCCGCCACCGGCCACATCCTCGCTCCTTGCTGCTCGTGAAACACACGAAACCCATTCCCGAGCGCACACCTTCCCCCTCAGTCTGTCTCTGTTTTATTCATTTTATGTATTCGTTTGTTCACAATGAATAAATCACTCCTTAAGGCTCCAGTGTATATTTCGGAGAACGAGGTCATTCATTCTCCTGCAGCCACAATGCAACTGCCCAAATCAGGACATTAACACTGACGCATGACTGTCGGCGGGTCCGCAGACCCTATTTCCATCTTGCTCGTTGCCTCCACAGAGCTCCTTCTTTTTAAAAAATTTTTTTTCTTCATGTTTTTATTTATTTTTGAGACAGAGAGAGACAGAGCATGAGCAGGGAAGCCGAGCCGAGCCGTCAGCACAGAGCCCAACGCGGGGCTCGAACTCGCGGACAGTGAGATCATGACCTGAGCCGAAGTCGGTCGCTCGACCGACTGAGCCACCCAGGTGCCCCTCCACAGAGCTCCTTCTAATGAGTCCAGGATCCGAGCAGGGAAAGTGCATGACGAGCCTGGAATCCTTGTGTCAGAGGGTAAGGACGTGCTCCAAGAATGATGGGCTCCCGTAAAAAAAAAAAAAAGACACAGGAGCCAACTAAACCGCGTCCACCGGCCCACACGGGCACAAGTGAAGCACCCCAATAAAGGTACAGTAACCAACCGTAACCCCTGGAGTTCAATAGGGGTGCGGGAGTCTGTCCCGATTTAGATCTATACGCGGGGCAGAGAGAGCAGCTGTATTTCAGCAGGGGCAGCCTCTAAGCATCTGCCCACAAAATTCGTATTGTCTATTGACTAACGAATCAAAACGCTTGTTAACTTTACCGCATCCTATGCTTCATAGACGTGTGTGCGTAAAATCGGAGATGATGTAGAACCCTGGGAGGCCCCACCTTCAACCAAGTGGTCAAAGGTGACATCTCCAGGAACGGGACAAAGCAGGGTCATGAGCTCTCTGAGACTATCCCCTGAGAACATAGCCTTCCTTCTCTGGCGATGCTGCCCCAAGGGCACAAATCACAGGGGAGTGTCAGACAAACCTAACGGAGAAGTCTATAAAAGAACTTGCCTGTGGTTTTCCAAAAAATGCTGGGGGCGGGGGGGCGGGGGGGGGGGGAGACAAAAGGCAAGGAAAGTCCAGAACAGCTGTTCTTTTTCAGTTGCTTGTCATCCTGAGAGCTGTCATTTGTCTTGTTCACTGCCAGGTTCCTGGTGCCTCTACGTTGGTGCCTGGCGTATAACAGCTGCTCAGTTAATGTTTGTGGAATAAAGTCATTTTGGACATGATGTGGGGCCTCTAATGGGCTCAGCACGGGTCTGGAAACCCTCCCCAGGGGGAACCTGGTATCTGTTCCAAGCCCCAACTCGCTTCCCTTCAAGAGTTACAGTGAAGAACAAGGAAGAAGGGGCGGGAGTGGAGCGGTGGACCCGTGACGCTGGTGTCCTCTACGAAGTCCTGGTGACACTGCCTCTGACAAGTTCACACGGGGCCACAGCCTCCTATGGCAGAGACGGCAAAGGTGTCACTTTCGCCCCGATTTCGAATGAAGAGAAACAGAGAGGGCAAGACGTGCGTACAAGGTCACACAGCAGCCCAGCGTCCGTTTGCACGCCTCCACGGCAGGACGCTCAGCTCCAGGTCATGGCTGAGCAGAACTGAGACTGGAAACAGTTTCCTTAGATCGAGCCAAAGATTTGTGTAAACACAACCCCTCTTGTGAAGTGCTCACATTGTGCCTGGCACTTAGCTGCGTGCGTTAGGAACATTACCTTATTGAATCTGCCCAAGAGCCCTGCTACATGGGCCATTACTTCCGTTTTCGACCTGAGGGAACTGAGGCCAAAGAGGTCAAATAGCTTGTCCGTCAGGAACCACAGCTGGCAAGAGGGGAGCGCTAGAGTCAGAAGCCAGTCTACTGGCCTCTGAGCCCGAAGTTCATTCTGGCATTATCAGTGCCTTCACCTTCTCCAAGGACTGCAGAAAGGGCTCAACTGGGTGAATGAAATAAGCCAGGAAGAGCTGGCCCCCCTGCTTGCCAATTTCTTTCTTTCTTTTTAAAATGTTTTAATGTTTATTTGTTTTTGAAGGAAAGAGAGAGCGTGAGCAGGGGAGGGGCAAAGAGAGAGGGAGACACAGAATCTGAAGCAGGCTCCAGGCTCCGAGATGTCAGCACAGACCCGGACGCGGGGCTTGACCTCACAAGCCTCGAGATCATGACCTGAGATAAAGTTGGACGCTTAACCGACTGAGCCACCCAACGCCCCTGTCAATTTCTAACGTAAGCTGCCCAAGCAAAGAACCAGAAACAGCAGAAAAGACTCAGGGCTTTTGATGTCTGCAAATGCCCCACACGCCATAGGTGAAGCAGCACCTTTAAAAAAAAAAAAAAAAGACAAAAAAAAGCCAGTGAAAGTCATATTAACAGAGATATGAAAGCCAGGACAAAGGAGGGGACAGTGCCCAACCACACCTGTGTATCCCTTTGGAAGAAACCCTGCTGATCTGAAGCTTGTCTAGAGGATGATTGATAACTGACACAGAGAGGGCTTAAAAATCCCAGAGGGCCTAGGAAGTTTTTGCCTAAAGGTTCTGCCCCCCTACACCCTATAGGCTCATGATTCACTTAACAAACATACAATATTTCCCACGTGCCAAGTTTCCTTGTGAACACCGCACTTTGATTAATTCATTCAATACTCAACGCAGCCCTATGAAGTAGGTACTATTCTTTCCCCCATTTTTAGATGAGGCAACCAAAGCACAAAAGGAGTAAGTGACTTGTCTGAGGGTACAGAGCCGTGGAGGTCACGAGATCTGAAAAGGGGCCATCAGGTTCGGGGGCCTCAGCTCCTAACCACTATCTCTGTCTGGAAGGCACAGTCCTTAATGTTCTGGAGATCACTGATCCGTCTGAATATGTGATGCAAACTCCAAACCCTCCTTCTCGAAAAGTGCACACGTTACATTTTGCATCCCATTTTAGGGGTTCACAGCTCCCCCAGAGCCCAGGCTAAGGGCTCCAGGTCAAAGACCCCTCCTCTAGGCAATGAGTGGTTTTTAAGGGTCTTTGAATTAAATTTCTTTTAAGTTTATTTTGAGAGACAGAGACGGGGGGAGGGGGCAGAGCATGAGTGGAGGAGGGGCAGAGAGAGAAGGAGACACAGAATCTGAAGCAGGCTCCAGGCTCTGAGCTGTCAGCACAGAGCCCGACGCGGGGCTCGAACTCACGGACCACGAGACCATGACCTGAGCCGAAGTCAGACGCGTAACTGACAGCCACCCAGGTGCCCCTTAAGGGTGTTTGAACAGGGTTGTGGCAAGATTTTCCAAAGGGCTAGTCTGGGGCTGAGAGAATGATGGGGCAGGGGCAGGGTGGGCGGCAAGGAATTAGCAGTTACTGCAAACATGAGTCACTTCGTTTCTTTGCCACACTGCAGGCAGAATCATTTTTTTTTTAAGTTTATTTATTTTTGAGAGAGAGAGAGAGAGAGAGTGGGAGAGAGGCAGAGAGAGAGAGAGGGAAACACAGAATCCAAAGCGGGCTTCAGGCTCCGAGCTGTCAACACAGAGCCCGATGCGGGGCTCAAACCCACAAACCATGAGATCATGACCCGAGCCAAAGTCAGACGCTTAACCTGCTGAGCCCCCCTCAGGCGCCCCGGCAGAGTCATTTTAACATCAGAAACCAGGCCATGAACTGTCTGCTCAAGCCCTTCGTTAGCCTCTGGCTCCCAAAGGGTGTCTTCGCCCAGGGACAAGGATGCCTGGAGTTCATGGCCCATCCAAGAGGAGCATCTCTGACTCAGCATTCAACCCAAGCCCGGGAGTGAAAACAGCCAATCCAAAAGGGTGCAGCCTGTGTGATTCCATTTATGTAACATTCTTGAAATGACAAAATTATGGAAATGGAGAACAGATGCACAGGCGGCGGGTAGGAAGGGAGGTCCGTGTGGCTATAAAAGGGCAACACGGGGCTCCTCGAGTCGCGGCTGCTGTGCTGGCGAAACAAACCTGCACACGGGGTGAAACTCCACAGAACCAAACACCCGCAAATGGGTACAAGGAAAACAGGGGTGCTCAGCGGATCCTATCAATGTCAATATCCCGGTTAGGCTATTGTGTTTTGTGAGACGGCACTCTTGGGCAGCAACGGACTCTGTTATTTCTTACAACTGTGTGTGAGTCTACAATCGTCTTAAAATAAGAAGTGTAAGAAATGCAAAAACCCAAACCAACCTAACAAAACCTTAAGCCCCCTGACGATCTGGCCCGGTACACATCCACCGTTGCCTCCCACCCCGTCCCCGTCCCCCACGAGCCTTTGGTCCCACTGGCCTCCGAGCACCTTGACGCACTCCTAAGCCCTCTTCTCCCTCACAGCCTTTACACCCAGAAACCCTACCCACTGAGGGTGCCCCCCTGTTAACTGCTCATCGCAACACCCTGTTTATTTCTGTCCTACACTTATCAGCATCTCTGTTCGTATCACTGAGGTTACACATGTGAATGTTTATTTCAGAACGTAGCCGGCAAAGACTGAGAGATCTGACTGCAAAAATGTTTTCAACTTCCCCAGTTCAAAATGCACCACTAAAAAAAAAAAAAAAAAAAAAGCAGGACGCCTCGGGGGCTCAGGGCGTTGACTCCTGATTTCAGCTCAGGTCATGATCCCAGGACTGTGGGATCGAGCCCTGTGTTGGGGCTCCGTGCTGAGCGTGGAGCCTGCTTAACATTCTCTCTCTCTCTGCCTCTACCTCTCTCCAGCCTCCCCTCTCTCAGATTTAAAAAAAAAAAAAAAAAAGCAAGCAAAGACTAGACAAAGATAGCAATCTACATTGTAGACAGCTAATGACCTTCCTATAAAGAGACCTTACAAATCAGTAAGACAAACATCCCTTTAAGAAAAACAGGCAAAGGTGGGGCGCCTGAGTGGCTCAGTCAGTTAAGTGTCTGACTTCAGCTCAGGTCATGATCTCACGGTTCCTGGGTTTGAGCCCCGCACCGGGCTCTGTCTGTACTGACAGCTCAGAGCCTGGAGCCTGCTTCGGATTCTGTGTCTCCCTCTCTCTCTGCCCCTCCCCTGCTCACGGTCTGTCTCTCCCTGTCTCTCAAAAATGAATAAATGTAAAATATTAAAAAAAAAGAAGAAAAAAAACAGGCAAAGGGCATAAATTATTCACCCAAGAACTATTCCACGTTGGCAAAACATGAAACAGCCCCTCTCATTCTGCTGCTAGTTTGCAATGTTCTGAGTGTAGAGGATCACCCATACCATTTAAATTATTTGTCTATATATGTATTGTTTTTCCCCCCTGCCCCACACACCCCATCAGAAGGCAAGCCCCATGAGGACAGAGCTTTATGGTCATTGTTTTGTCCCCAGGACCTGAATAGTGCCTGACACATACATAGTGTATGCTCAATAAACATCTATTAAATGAGTGGCTAAAAACCAAGAATAACAGATTCTGTAATCTATTTTCAAACACGGGGTGCCGAGCTGTTGCTTATGACGATTGCCGTGCATACACCTCTATAAGGCAGGCTGCCATTGAAACCCCCATTTTACACAGGAGGAGACAGAGGCACAGAGAAGTTACACAGCTAGGATTTGAACCCAGGCAGCCTCACTCCAGAAGCCACGTGCCTGACCACTTGTTTTTGCCGCCTCGTGAAATGCCATCCCTGGCCCCCTGGGAATGCGGTGTTATGGCCAAAACTGAGGCCTAGAGACGGGCAAGTGACAAAACCAAGGTCAGGGAGGTAGGAAGCAGCACTTAGTGAAAGCCTGAGCCAGGAAGAGGTCAGAAGTGCTCTGAGTGGGAAAACCCTCCTGCTGGCAGTGAAATACACTTAACTCACTCTTTCTGTTGGGGAGGAGGGGAGTGGAGAGTCTTGAAATGTCAAGGCCGGCGGCAGTCAGGCAGTGACCGGGCAGGCTCTTCCTGAGCCCAAAAGGGTTGCAAGGCCGCCCACACAGGCTCCTCTTTCCTCTCTTGACCACAAACCGGCTCGAAGTGGGGCTGGACGGGCAGACAGGATGCAGCCAGTCCCATGAGGAGCGAGCGCATGTGAAGAGGAAGCCGATGACAGCAGGGGCTGACGGTGGCCTCCCTGGGGGGAGCCACCAGCCCCTGAAACTCCACAGTCTTAAGCCAGCCTGGAGCTTCCTCTGGCCTCCGGGACAGCTAGGCCAGTCTGGCGGGGAGCCAGGGGCACACTTCTCCTCCCAGCGGTCGCCTTCCCAGAAGCGCTGCCCGGCAGAGGTTCCCGGAACCGGCAGCCGCATCAGCAGCCCCGCCTGGCCGGCAAGGCGGGCCAGGCCAGGGCCCCAAGACCGAAAGCCGAGTGAGGAGTGACGGCAGGCTGCCTCCACTACTGCTGGAGGCAAGAACCGGCCACCTTGGCCAACAGAGCCCAGCGGGCTCCCCGTGCACCTACTGTGTGCTCCCAGCCTTTGCCCGCGTGTATTCTCGCGGCGGGTGTTACTAAGCGCCTACTACGTGCCGGCGACCGCAGACGTGGGAGAAGCCACTCATGCATTCGCTCATTCACTTCCTCCCTCTGACAAGTACTTGAGAAGATAAGTCACTGGAGGTTTTTGAGCAGAGACGTGACATTATGAGATGTTTTAAGCCATCTCTCCGCTTATGTGGTCTACAGGGCCCACGGGGTGAAGGGCAGAAGCAGGTACCGGTGAGGAGCCTCCTGCGCTGGTCCAGGCAGCAGGTGCCGGGAAGGGTCTGTAAGAGCAGGCTGGATTCCAGATCTGTCGAGGGCACAGCCAGCAGCATTTGCTGACCGCACAGACTTTGCCAAGAGAAGAGAGCCATCAAAAAGGCTAGATCTGGTCTTGTCAGGATGCCACACAGTGTGGGAGGGACCCATGCGGGAAGCAGGCCTGCAGAGGGGCTGTGGGTACGACGAGGCTGTCGGCAGGCAGCCGTCAGGGAGGATCCACGCTGGTCCTCGAGGGTCAAGTGTCCCTAGAGGGACTCCCCAGGGGAGGGCAGGGGTGCCGTGTGCAGAGGGAGGAAGACCTTCCCACGCACGGGAGGCGCCGTGGACTCCGTGAGGGCAGGCCACGTCGCGTCCTCTGTAAGCAGAAGGCCAAGCCCGGCGGCCGGTGCAGGGTACCTCCTCAACAAGCAACCCTGCGTCTTCCACCTTGTTCTTATTTCTACACTTACACGGTGCTCCCCCAGTGCCAGCCGCTGTTCTAGATGCTCTAAGTCCTCACTGTGAGGGGGCAACAATAATTAAGCCCATTTTTGATCCTGAGGAGTCTCGGGAGAAGGAAAGAGACAGGGGAAGTGACGAGTGAAGGATGAGTGAATAGCCAGGGAGGATGGAGGGCATGGCCCATCCCCCACCCCGCAAGATAGGCCGTGGGCTGCAGGGACGGACAGAAGGAGAGGTCAGCGGGGCCAGAAGACAACACTGCCAACCAGGCACGGTGCGTGGTTCAGACCCCGTCCATCCCCAGTGCAACGGGGAGCCACTGAAGGCTGTCAGGCAGGGCAGGAGCAGGTGCACCTGCCAGAAAGTCCACTGCACCTTAGGTGTGGAGAAGGGCTGTAGGTTCGAGGCCGAGGTGGCCAGGCTGAGGGGCGTGCTGGGTGCTGCTGGAGACGAGGGGCAGACTCAGCCCTGCACGGGAGGTAAGGGTGGTGAACTTGCCGATGGCTGGCAGTGGGTGCCAGGAAGATCACGCGCCCCCCATGCCGGGGACACGGGGAGTCGAAGCAGGTGGTGGGGAGTGGGCATCCAGTCCGGGAGGCAATATATTCTTTTTTTTTTAATTTTTTTTAATGTTTATTTTTGAGACAGAGAAAGGCAGAGCATGAACGGGGGAGGGGCAGAGAGAGAGAGACACAGAATCCGAAGCAGGCTCCAGGCTCCGAGCTGTCAGCACAGAGCCCGATGCGGGGCTCGAACTCACAAGGAGTGAGATCATGACCTGAGCTGAAGTCAGACGCTACACCGACCGAGCCCCCTAGGCGCCCCACGGAGGCAATACATTCTACTGGCCTGGAGCTCAGAAGGTAGGCTTGGGCTGGAGACAGGCCTGAAGGTCATTAGCCGTGTCAGAACCCACGCGGTTGCGCAGAGTTAGGGAAGGCCTTGTCTGAGGGGGACAGGAGAGGGTTGGAGACCGTGGACCTCCTTCACAGGACATGGCTGGGCCAGACCCGCTGGAGGGGGCACCATCTTGGGGACAGGCTGGCCACTTTATGGCAGTGGGGACACTCGTGCTGGCTGTCCCAAGCTGCCAGTGGGAACCCAGGGGAGGCTGGACCTCAGAAGGTCCTGGAGGCCCCAGGGAGGAGGCTGAGCCTACGGGCCCCGTGTCCAGACGCCGCAGAGTCAGGAACGGCAGCTGAGCCCCATCACTTGCAAGGCCATTTCTGTGTTTAGCACTTATCCCTTGAGGCTCACCACATGCACACACGTCCTGTACCTCGGTCCCAGCTCCCACGAGACCCGAGGCTGTGTCCGCCCTGTTCACTGCTGGCACCCCAGAGCCATACGCCGCTCGGCACACAGCAGAGGGGCCACGGGTATGTGCTCAGTGCAGGAGGGCCTGGACGGCCATCCCTCACGAAAGCAGGGACACAGCTCCACAAGCTGGAATTTTCCACCTCTCACAGCTAGATAAACACTGACCAATTCTGGCTCCGAATTTCCTTAAATACCTTAATGCAGGCACCGATCTTGGCCACCCCCGGGGGAAGTGACTGCAGAATGCTGGTAATTGGGGCATTACCATGATTATGACATCTGGCCCCAAGATGCTGATTAGATTTTGCTGGTCTTAGGGACAGTCACGGCTCCCAGTGGGCCTGCTTCCCGAGGTCCGCAGAAGTCACCATGATTGCCCCTGTGTGTCCCCAGTTCCTCCAGCCATTAGAGACCATGCCCTGGGCCCTTCTGCCCAGGGGTTCCACCCCACCCCCCAAACTGACCGGCCACAGCCTTGGTCAGAGCAGACTGTCGTGCACTTACAAGTTAACCAACTCATTTAACCCTAACAGCAACCCGAGGAACAGGGCAGGTGCGGTTAGTACCCTCCCCACGGCAGACACGGGGGAAACTGACACCCAGAGGCCCAGGAACCTGCCTAAGAACCGCAGAGAGAGAGGGAAGCCGAGGCTCAGAGGCGTTCAGGGATCATCCAAGGTGACCAGGCAGGAAGTGAGTGAGCTGGAACTTGGCTTCTGTCCCTGTTTGCCCAGCCCTCCTCTGTGAACTTGTCTCAACAGTGACCAGGACTTTGCCCCCTGGGCAAACCCACAGCCGGTAGGTAGCATGTCAGCACAGGCAAGATCTCCCTGTTCACTTTCTGCCTGCAGACAGGTGCTGGGGGCAGAGGTCTCCCCCTGGAGCGCATCCTGCTGTCCACCCTGCCCTGCGCCAATGTTATCCCTGGCACGGTGAGGGACACCCGGACGCGTGGGGCCGCCCACGTGGGCAGCGACCTCAGAGCATCTGACACACAGAAGCCTAACTCTGGGCCTAAGTGTGCAGGCCCTGCCCTGCCCGGCTGACAGGCCTAGGCAAGCCAGGGGCCCTCTCAGAGCATCAGTCTCCTCGTCTGTGATGTGAGGACAGAACCACTTGCCTCGCCGGTCGCACAAGGGGACGGAGAGACCACAGCGGGGTGGAAGAGGCACTAGGGACAGCGTTGATGGAGCAGGTGGCAAAAGCCCATCTTCAAGCACCAAGGAAACGCTCCGAGACCCTGAGTAGCGACAGGTGCCATGACAACCGTGGTCAGGTCTCACGGGCGCGAACTGAATGGAGGAAGCCGGGTTCCAAAGGGCAAAACTGATTCCATTTACATCAAGTTCCAGAGGAGACACCCCTTGATCCTGGGGGTCAGAAGTCAGGGAAGTGTCTTTGGCGGGGCAGGCAGGAGGGAACCTTCTGGGGGGCCGGTCAAGCTGGGTTACACACGCAAGTGCACACTTTGGGAAAATGCACGAAGCTGTGCACCGGCCTGCACGTAAGCTCACTAAGGAGGAAAAGGGAAAGAGATGGGTGAACGGGTGTGCGATCCGGGCTGAGGGGGCACGGCCGCAAACGTCTCAGCCCACCCGTGCTCAGGCCCACGAGGGTCCCCAAAGACCCCGCAGTCCACTCCCCAGCCTTTACAGGGGCCCCCGACTTCAGCCTACCTGCTTCTTCACTCACTGTCTCGGCGGGGGGGTCGCACAGCTCACAGCCACCTGCCCCAGACGACCCAGGTGTCTACGGGATCACAGACCCGACACCTCAATGGCAGAGAAGGGACAAGCCGCAGCGGGTGGGCACAGGCCCAGCCCTAAAGGGCAGCCGTCACTCTGTGTCAGCCGCTTTTTGCCACATCAGCGAAGGCCTGGGCATTGCTAGGTCTCCTGATTTTTCAAAAGAAGCTAGAAATCCAGATTTCTATGCATATTTTCCTGATTTTTAAACGTCGGAAAAGAGTTCCATTTTCAAAAACCACACCACACATCTGTGGTCTCCCTTTGGCTTCCGACGACCAGCTGGTGTCATCTGGGGTGGGTGGGTGTCCTGAGACACCTCCCCCCCCAGCCTCCTGGTGCACCGGCCCCACCCCCACCCCTAAAGGTGTTAAGGCTGATACCTTTCCCTCCCTTCTGTCCCTAGTTCCTCTTATTCATTATGGGATGTGGTTGTTATGGTGACAAGGAAGGGATGGGGCTGGAGACCCAGCTTTGCCTGCTCTTTGGTGTCAAGGATCCTCCAAATTCTGCAAGCCCCCTGCCTTCCGCCTTCGTCGGGGAGGACGAGGAGCCCAAGAGCGGTCCTTACCAACCTTGCGCCCCCCCAGCGCTGCCCCCCACCCATCCCCAAATGTGCCCCAGACTCCCCTCTCAGTGCCCACCTCCTAAGCCACCCCCTTGGGTCACTGCTACTCAAACCCCGCTCCTTCCTCAGCCCTTCCCTGCCTGTCCCTCTGTCCCATGAGCAGTGAGCTGCACCTTCTTCCAGACCAGAAGCCCCTCCAGGCCAGAGACTGTGTCTTACTCGTGTATCTGTGAACAGCCCAGGAAGCCAACCAGGGGCGGCCACCGTGAAGTCGGCCTTCACCCTCAGGGCTCCGGCAGGCACAGTCCTCCCTCCCCCTCCCTCCCTCTCCGTCCCTCCCTCTTCTCACCGTCTGGAAAGCCAGCCCATATTCACACCCAGTGACTAACTTGTAGGGATGTAGGCAGCTCCTTTTCTATTCTCCACTCTCATTATTTTTCCAGAAACCCGAGAGGAGAGGCCAAGTGAGTCATGTCCCCATTTTACAGATGAGGAAATTTAAGGCCCAAGCAGGCAAAAGGACTTGCCCCAAATTATGCAGCAAGTGGGTTACAGAGCTGAGTCTGAGAGGTAATATATATATGTGTGTGTGTATATATACACACACACACATATATATAATTATTTTTAATTTATGTGGCTACAAGACTGTAGTCAAAGAAAATTCCTAGAAAAGTCCTTCAACTTTAGTGTTGAAGAAAAGAAGACAGAGAATTGGTCAAGAGACCAATGCGCATAAAGATAAGAGGTACGGGAATGAAGGAACACTGAATAAAATAAATTCAAGACAGCAAAGTATTAAAAGAGAGAAAGGTGGCTCTTTTATACTGATAAAAGGAGCAATTCACCAGAAGGAATAAATATCATGAACCCTTCTTCGATTCATGTTTTGTTTTTATATGCACCTAACAGCACAGCTTTGAAAATAAAGCAAAAAAAAAAACAAACAAGAAAAGGTCAAGGTGAAATGAATAGATCCTTTATCAGAGCGGGAGATAAGTCAGATAGAGAAAAACACGTAAAAATATAGAAAACATGAATGATGTAATTAGCAAAATTGATCTAAGAGCTCTATTTCTGAAACGTTACACCCACCTTGGGGGAGCCTGGGTGGCTCAGTCGGTTGAGCCTCAGGCTCTGGATTTCAGCTCAGGTCATGATCTCACGGTTTGTGAGTTCAAGTCCCACATCAGGCTCTCTGTTGTCACTGCAGAGACTGCTTCAGATCTTTGGTCCCTCTCTCTCTCTCTCTCTCTCTCTCTGCCCCTCCCCCACTTGCACTCTCTCTCTTTCAAAAATAAACAAACATTAAAAACAAAACAAAAACCTCCACACCCACCAGAAAATATACATCCTTTCAAACACAAGTGGAAGATACAAAAGAAACTAACCAGAGAATCTTACAAAGATCTTCACAAATTCTCCATCACTGATATCATACAAGCCATAAATACTGACCACAATGCAACAAATTGAGACTCCAAGCATACAAGGATAACTTCAAAAAAAAAAAAAAAATCCATTCATCTTTAAAAACGTTTGAAGTGCGTAACACTTTTAATCAAAAGGGAAACTAAATTATTTTTGCATTGTGTCACAAGACCTGTGGAATGAAGCCAAAGGAGTACTCAAAAAAAAATTACAGCCTCTTAGCCTGAAGTAGATTTACTAGAAAACAAGAAAGCCTAAAAAACAACTGCCAGCCTCAAATAAGGAGTCTCATGACGGAATATACTTTGACAGACAGCAGCTCGTGCAGAAGAGAGATCTGGAGGTTTTAGCTGGCAAGCCCAATGTACGCCCCAAGCGGGATGTGGTCACTATAAAGTATGATTGCAGGTTGTATCAACAAAGATATGGGTCCAAATCCAAGGAGGTGAGAGTCTTCCTCCTCTGTGACTGGGCAGACACTGGGGGAAGCAATGGGTTTTATGTGAGACTTTGACGAATCTGTTCATGTCTAAAGCCAAGCTGAATTCTCTACAATTCCTTGAGTCAGGAAGAGTGGTTGAAAGGACTATACCTGTGTAGTCTGAATAAGAGAAATATTGGGCTCAGGTTGGGGGGAGCTGGTTACTACTTCCAAGGGGGCAGAACCAGAGTCAGAAAGTGAATGGTACCGGAAAGTGAGTTTGGCTAAATCTCAGGAAAGATTTTCTCCCAGTTAGAGCTGTCCTGCTATGAGGATCTGCCTTCCAGAAGGCCTGTGCTCTATGGCCAGGGGCAAGATCGTCAAGAGGCTATGGCTCCAAGAGCCTGGAGGACTGCCCGTCCAGAGATCTAGTGTCTCCCCTCTCCAGAGAGATTCCGTTTCCTCTTTTCAAAAGGCAGAACGCTTTCCTGGCTCCTTCAGGAAAACCTCAGGGCCTCCCCAGTTCCCCAAAATGGCTCTGGGTGACTGTGCTCCCCTCATTTCTGACCGTGAAACGTAGTTCTCTACTCCTTGGGCTGTATGGCTCAGAACAGCGGTTAAATGCATAGGCTCCCAGGTCAGCAGCCGTGGGTTTGAATCCAGACTCTGCCCCCTTGGAGCTGTGCCACCCAGATCGGCCACTTACCCAGAGCCTCAGTTTCCTCCTCGGGGAAACGGGGAGGCGCCCACTCATCTACCCGTGTTCACCCAGCGCAGTGCCTGATCCTCACTGTATGCTCTGTGCTGTGGTGGATGTCACGGTCACGGTCACAGGCCGGGAACGTGCTCATTGGCAGAATGATCTGTAAAACGATCTGTATGATGATGGAATCACCCGTAACACCAATCCGGGCCTGACCACATCCAGGTGTTTTTTTGTTGTTTTTTTTTTTAATTTTTAACGTTTATTTATTTTTGAGACAGAGAGAGACAGAGCATGAACAGGGGAGGGGCAGAGAGAGAGGGAGACACAGAATCTGAAACAGGCTCCAGGCTCTGAGCCATCAGCACAGAGCCCGACGCGGGGCTGGAACTCACGGACCGCGAGATCGTGACCTGAGCCGAAGTCGGACGCTCAACCGACTGAGCCACCCAGGCGCCCCCACATCCAGGTGTTTAAACACCATGGTAAAGACTGGAGATGCTGGAGCTGCTGGGTTCACGGCCCCGCGCTGCCACCCGTGTGACCCCGGACAAGTTACTCAACTACTCAGTGCCTGTTTCTTCATCGGCAGAGTCTAGATAAGAGCAGTTCCTACTTGGGAAGGTTACTTTACAAGGTGAATGAGACACTGCAGGGATCTGGTTCCCGTTTTCCTCCCTGACCTATGCTCCTACCCCTCGGTGTCTGGCTCACTTCCATACCACCACATCAGCTTCCTTGTGGGTCAGATGCACCAAGCCTGTTCCCACCTCAGGGCCTTTGCACCTGCTGTTCCCGCTGCTGGAATCACTCTCCGGATGTCCATGTGCCTTTTTACCTCAGGTCTCACCTCAAAAGTCACCTCCCCTGCTACACTGTCAGCTCTAAGAGGGCTCTCGTTTCTGTGTCATTCACTGCTGTGTCCCCAGTCCCTAACACGTCTGCTGAGCGAGTGGAAGCCTGGTGCTGACCCTCAAGACGTGTGTGTACCTGTTACTTTCAGGTGTGTGGTTAGTCCCTTCAACCCGCTGCTCAGAACTACAGTCCTTCCGCTAATATTAGGAAGGGTTCCACCAAACCCAGGAAGCCACGCTCTCTTCCCCTCACACGGACCCACTTCCTTCCTCTGTCCCTGGAGGAGGGAGGAGGGTGGAGGGAGGACTCAGATGCCCGCCCCGCTGCTGATCCTCTCCAGCCGGCTGGCACCCGGGCCTGCTTGAGACAAGTCCCAGAGTCTCTAAAGCAAACTCGGAAATGCCACGTGGGCCCCCGTGGGTGAGAATGAGTCAGTCAGAGCCAAACCCGAAATCTCAGACTCACGGTCACATCTTGGAAAGGCAAGGACATGCGAGTTTAGACAGAACTGTGCGCCCAGAGCCAGGGACAAGCAGTGGGCCAGGAGGCGGGGTTGGTGGGGTGGATGAGACCTTCCCTGCGGGCTCCCTCCCCACCCGTGGCCCATTCTTCCCCGGGGCCTCTGCCCCACATCGTCCTAAATGTGGCTCCTCGGGAGAGGCTCCCGCAAAGTCCACCCTCACCCGGCTTTTGTTTTCCTCCCCAGTCCTGACGGGGTCCTGAAGGTCCCTGTCCTCTTGTGTGAAATCCCCGGGGACCAGGCATGTCTCAGAAGTCACAGTAACTCAGATTATAGACAGGTTATTGAGGATGAAATCCCACCAGGCGTAACCACCCACCCTGCCTCCCTCCCCCCATGGGTCCAGCACTACCCCCTCCCTCCCCCCCTCCATCGCTCATGTCAATTTCTCCACAGGGCAACACATAAGCGTTGGCGTCCAGGGGGATTAACAAACACACCAAAGAACCCCCTGATTAGTTGCCCTCAGTTCTTGCTTCCAACTGAATGATGGAAAACCTTGTCGGTTTTCAGAACTTGCAGAGTTCAGAATTAGGAATAAGGGTGATACATGTGAATGTGTTTGCTTAGTTGTGTATCGCCCGTCTTCAAACTAGAATTTAAACTCTAGGAGAGCAAGGACTTTGTCCAATACTCGGTCAGTAGCTCCTGGAACATATAGGTGCTTGATGAACATTTGGAGACATGAATGAGCTAGCCAGGTGCTGGATATGGAGAAGCGATTGTCCTAAGAAGAGAAACCGCCATCACTGAGCCGTGGGCAAGGTGCCTGTAAAAACTATGCCCTGAACACCCCCCAATACTCATTTTCGTGACAAGCAAACCGAGGCTCACAGAGGTTAAGCAAGTGCCTCATGATCACACAGATAGGAAATAGCAAGGTCAGATCTGAACCCGGGGCCCCTGTCTGCAAGCCTGTGTCCTTCTCTCTGCCTCCTGCTCAGAGAAACAGAATGACTCGATGGCAGTCAGAAAACAGGGAGACAGCCCTGGGTGACGCTGGTTGCCCTGGCCTCTGCAAGAGCCTTCAGTCTCCCCTGGGCTTCCTGTCCACACTCTTGCAAAGGGCAAGTTCATACACAGCCAGGCGAGCCACTGGCCTGTCTTCTAGCCTAGCCAAGGGAATTCTGGCCAAACGTGACTGGGCATGTGGAACGCTCAGAAAGATGTCCCTCTTGCTAACCTGAGCAAACTGACATAGCAGGAGAGAACTCAGGCTGGGGAGAAAGGCAGATTCAAATCCTTCCCTGTCGCTCCTAGACAACATGGCCTTAGGCAAGGCCACTGCACACATCTCTGGGTCTCAGTTTCCTCCCTGGCAAAATGGATCGATTCCATCCCATCCAATGGGGTTCCTTTATTTATTTAACAAGTACATAGTGCTCAGTCAGTACCAGGCACTGCTCTGGAGGCTCGACATGTATCCGTTCACTTAATCGTTGCTACAATGGTATAAAGCAGTCACTGTAATTTCATAAACGGGGAGACTGAGGTCCTGACAAATTAGTAAATTGGAAAGCCAGCATTTGAACCTCGGCAACCTGGCTCCAGAGTCCATACTCGTTACCTCCACGCTATACTTCCTAACGGGTAAAAACAGTCATGAACATTTGTTGTGCATGTACGACGCTTTGGAAACTGTGTTAAGTATCTTATAAAACATGATGCCCTTAGCCTTCGTGAAAGCCCAGCCTGACAAATGTGAAGCACCCCGGGGGGCTCTGTCCCTGCCTCCCTTGCAGGTGCCATCAAAGGCAGCTGAGGGCAGAGGGCAGCACCTCCATTCTGGGGGGCAGGGGAGTAGGGGTGGAGGGAGAGGACGGGTCCAGGACAGGCCCTCTCCTCACTTCTCCCACAGTGCATTTCAGCTGCGTTGCTAAATCAGAGCATCTGGAAACTGACTGCCTCAGGGGACCACCTCCCTGCCCCTGCTGTGTGGTACAAAACACATCAGTTACTGAGCTGCTGCCCGGAATGTGGAAATCTTCAGGTGATCCCAGATCTGCTGGTAACTGGGCGTGTGGTAACCAGAGTGCCTGACTCACGAGTGGTTTTCCCTCCCTGCTGCCTTCCCAAGGCCTCCCTCCAGCCTTGGCTTTAGGGATCCGGGGGCACCCAGGAATCTGCATTGTGGTTTTTATGGCTCGGGCTGAGGTGAAGTGCACTGGGCCACACTCTTCAGCATGGCATTCAAGGCCTTCCACAACGTGGCCAGACGCACCTTCCCATCCCTGTCTGGCTGCCCCCCCCTCCCCCGGCACCTCTCCCTCAGGCCTCTCCCAGCTGCTCCCAGCTGCTCCCTCCCATTCTCCCGTAGCCAAGCTCCCCCGCCCCTCTTCCAAGGCTGGCTCAGGGGTCCCCGCTCCATGAAGCCTGTCCCTGCCAGGTGATCACCCCTACTTGCGCGAGCCCCCCCGAAAGGCAAACACCAGTGCTATTTAGAGCAGTGTCCTGTAGGAGCCCAGCGGGTGCTGATTAATGAATGGATGGCTGCGGGAGGTTGCCCCCCCCAACCCCTTGCTCCCTGCCAACACCACAGCATCCACATCTGTAACCACTGGGCAGGTGAGCTGCTCTTGAGGAGTCTTTGCAGGACTCTGGAATCCCCTGACCGTGGGGGGACACCCTGGACAGAGGTGCACCTCACTCTCAGTTTCCCCATCGGACTTTAGGATTGTAATCAAGGCACTGATGTCCCAGAAAATGCCCAGGCTTCTAACAGGCCACCCTTAGGGAAGGAGCAGCAGGGGTGGAACCTGGGAGGCAGCTGGGGAAGAGCAGAGGCTAGGACCCCACCGGGATGAGTGCTGGCAGGGGAGCCATCTGCAAATCCCAGCAGCAGGACCACTGAGGGTTGCTTGGTCCCGTCTTGCTTGATATAAGAAATCCAGATGTTGTGGGTTTTTAAAACTCCAGATTCCTAGATTTACTGAATCGCAACCTCACTGAAGACAGCCCGGGAATCTGCCTTTTAATAAAATCCCTTGGATAATTCGTTTATGGGGTAGTTTGACAAATATTGCCGACGGGTGGACCACGACAGGCTCTGGCGTCAGAACCGCCTGGGTTCGAATCCTGCCGCACCCTTTCCAGGCAGTTGTCCACCTCGGGCAAGTCATTTAAATTGCCTGTGCCACACAGCGTCCTCCTCTGAAAAACGGACGGACACACGGCACCGACCAAAACAGTTATTTTGCGATTTAACTCAGAATACGTTCAATGCTCAGGACAGAATCTGTACAAAATGAGTCCAGTTAAATGACCGCTATTGTTACTGGGTCTACCCAGCGTTCAAGTAAGGAGACAAGGAGTCGACAGGGCCCCGTTTCCCCAGATGCCTCGACCGGGTAACCAAGTTCAGTTTTCGGAACTCCCCCTCCCCCCCTCCGCCCCAATCCTCACCCATTTCCTGCGCGCGGGGCAGGGGGTGATCGCTGGGACACTGGCGCTGCATGGCCCGAGCCCCGCCTCACCCCACGCTCACGACGGCCCCGGGTCCCCGAGGGGCCGTCCCCGCTGGCGTCTCCGGGCCAGCACGAGTTTGGGGGGCGCGCCGGGGACCCCGCTCCGCGCGTCCGCCGCCCCCGGGGGCGCCCGGGCCGAGCCGGCCGCCGCTCGGGGCGCGGGGAGGAGTGGGCTCCGGGCGACCCCCGACGGGGTCTGGTCGGCCCGGGGGTCCCCGTCGCCTGGAACCCCGCCGGCGGCCGAGCCCATCCCCCGGCCGGTCCCCCGTCTCCGCCGCGCGCATCGGCCCGCGTCCTACCTGCGCGCCCCGGGTCCATTCGCCGCGCCGGCGCCCGAGCGGGATGTGGGGGACCCCCGGTCGGCCAGTCCTGCCCGCGCCGCGCGGGGCTTTCCTGGGCGCGCGAGCCGGCCCGCCCCGGCTTCCTGCGCCCCGCCCCTCCGCAGGCCCCGCCCCTCCGCAGGCCCCGCCCCGTGCCCCCGCCCTCCCCGCCCTCTCCGTGCCTCCCGGCCGCCCACTGTCCCGGCCTGGCTCCCGCGCCCGCCTCCTCGCCCGCGCGGCCTCTCCCTCCAGAACCCCGCAGTGCTTCCCCCTGGCTCTCCGAATGGCGTCCCGGCTCCGGCCCCAGCCTCGCGTCGCAGGGGAGCAGGTGCATGTGGGGCTGGGGCGTTGGGCGGCTTTCATCCCTCTGCCCTTCCCAAAGGCCCAGCTTCTGCGAGGTGCCCCTGTGCGTTTGTTCCTTCAATGTTTCCTGAGCGCCTGCCTTATGCCGGGGGCCCGAAGAATTTAGATAGTGGAACAACTCTTCTGGCAATAGCTGGTAAGATCTGGCAGGCTCTGTTGTGAGGCACTGCATGTAGTAATTTATTTAACTCTCACAACTACCCTAGGAGGGAGCTGTATTACTATCACTCGTTTTTACGGATGGGGAAACTGAGGCACAGAGGGGCAACTTGGTGAGAATCGTGCAGCAGGTGTGGGATTTGAGCCCAGGCCCCGTAGACCACTAACCACTGGACACCATAAAAACCCCAATGGAGCCAAGCAGTAGGGAAGAATGCTAAGAGAATAAAATATTTCAGGTGACAAGAGGTCCGGAGAAGAAAATAAAGCAGAGAGGGACCTATTAGGTCAGTCGGGGTCGGTGGTTGAAAGGTGTCCCTGATGAAGACACGTTTGAGCTGATCCTGAACAGAATATGGGGGAAGACTAGTTCAGGGAGAGAAAACAGCAAGTGCAAAGGCCCTGGGGTGGCGTGTTGGAGTAATTGTCTGAAGGCTAGCTTGGCCGGAGAGACTTGAGGAAGGGAAAATGGAAGGAGGTAAGGTAAGAGGATGTGCTGACTCAGGCTGCGAAGTGCTGGAGATCCAGAGGGTAATTTGACCCCATCTTAGGCTCAAGAAGCTCCTGGTCTTAGAATAGAGGCAGAATCCTCACAGCCAAGGACAGCCCGATGGGCTTGCTGTGGTGGAGGGTGAGCCAGGGGAGCAGAGAAGCCTCTGGGAGGGGACACAGTACTTCAATTCTCTTTCGTTATTTTTCATGCACTTATTTTTCTCTCGGCCCTACTGTGTGCCTAAGCCTGTGACAAGTGCTGAGGACACAGATATGGAGATAAATATGGACCCTGCTTACTGAGACCTTACAGTTCAAGTATATGACAGTAGACAGTTTGGGGGGGAGTCAAGGGTGGCTTCCTGGAGGACATGGCCTCTGACGGTCTCTCCAAAGATCAGTGCAGAAAAGGGAGGGAAAAGGGAAAGGCATTCAGGCAGAGGGGATGGGGCGAGCAAATACCTAGAGGTGAGAAAAGCTACAATAATTTAGCATGTATGTATTAATGCCTCCATGTGCCAGGGCCTGAGCTGGGGGCGGGAGAGAGTGAGAAATACCCATCCCCTGCTTTCTTAGCCCTGGGGGGTCAGGCGGGAGCCCTGACAAGTCACAAACGCAAGCAGTTGTGTGTAATGAACGCTGGTTGGGGACAGCCAGGGCAGCCAGGGAGAGAGGCCTCAGCAAGAGCCAGGATGCTTGGCCAGACAAGCTGTGAATTCCAACAGGAATTCAGGTCAGATGGGAATTCTGCATTTTTTTTTTTAATGTTTTTATTTATTTATTTTGAGAGAGAGAGAGAGAGAGAGACCGAGCATGAGCAGGGGAGGGGCAGAGAGAGAGAATCCCAAGCAGGCTCTGCACAGAGCCCGACACGGGACTCGATCTCGTGAACCATAAGATCACGACCTGAGCCGAAATCAAGAGTCGGACGCTTACCCGACTTAATCACCCAGGCGCCCGGGAATTCTGCATTTCACGTGAAATCCGCCAAGAGCAATGGCCGGGGGGGGGGGTGGGGGGGGTTGGGGGCAGGTATAGGCATTGCTTCACTGACAAAGGTTTGTTCCTGCCTAGAAAAGCTTGCACGCACGTTCACACCCACCCTCACACCCACTCACTCACATTCTCCAAACACGTTCACGTGCATACATTCACACTCACGTACTCACACATCCACTCGCACACCCGCACACATTCACACCCACACCCGGGGACTCAAACTCATATACAGCTGACCCTTGAATGACATGGGGGGCTAGGGGTGCAGACCCCGGGGCAGTAGAAAATCCACATGTAACTTCGACTCCCCAAAAACGTAAGTCCTAATAGCCTACTGTTGACCAAAGCCTTACAGATAACACAGTTGATTAAACCATATTTTCCATGTTGTACAGTATTATATACTGTATTTTTAGAATACAGGAAGCTAGAGGGGCGCCTGGGGGGCTCAGCTGGTTAAGTGTCTGGTTCCTGGTTTCGGTTCAGGTCATGATCTTATGGTTCGTGGGTTCGAGCCCTGTGTCAGGCTCTGGGCTTGACAGGGTGGAGCCTTCTTGGGATTCTCTCTCTCTCTCCCTCTCTCTGCCCTTCCTCCGTGCTCTGTCTCTCAAAATAAATAAATAGACATGTTTTAAAAGCTTTCAAAAAAATTTTTTTTGAATATTTATTTTTGAGAGATAGAGACAGAGCGTGAGCGGGGGAGGGGCAGAGAGAGAGGGAGACACAGAATCACAAGCAGGCTCCAGACTCCGAGCCATCAGCACAGAGCCTGACGCGGGGCTCGAACCCACGAGCTGTGAGATCAAGACCCGAGCCGAAGTCGGACGCTTAACCGACTGAGCCACCCAGGCGCCCCATAAGTTTATATATTTTTTGAGAGAGAGGGAGAGAGCACAAGCGGGGAAGGGGGCAGAGAGAGGCACACAGAATCCGAAGCAGGCTCCAGGCTCCGAGCCGTCAGCACAGAGCCCGACGCGGGGCTTGAACCCACGAACCACAAGATCATGACCTGCGCTGAAGTCAGATGCTCAACCGACTGAGCCACCCAGGCGCCCACAAAAGCTTTTAATAAAAATAATAATAATAATAATAAAGTAAGCTAGAGTAAAGAATGTTATTAAGAAAGTCATAAGGAAGGGACAGCCTGGGTGGCTCAGTCAGTTGAGCGCCTGACTCTTGATCTCGGGGCCTGTGCCGTCTGCCCTCCCACACTCCCAGCTTGGCTCCCACCCTGTTTTCTGCGGTTTTAAGTCAACCTCACTCTTCAATTGCCGCCAAAACATCTGCCTCCGCAGACCAAGTCCACCACTTACTGACTGTGGAACTCTGGGCCGCAGGGTCACCATCCCTCTGCCTCAACTTCCACATCTGCCAAGTGGGACCCCGACGGGCTGCTTCCTGGGGCCAGGTGAGGGGAAATGCCAAACGGCCGGTGAAGTGCTTGCAACGATGCCCCGCACGTCGTAGGCGCTCAGTGAATGTTCATCATTGTTCCTAACAGAACGAAGATGAAAATGGGGCCTTTCCCTCAGCCTGTTTCTTCCTTGGGAAATGGGGCTGAAAACACTGGAAAGACAGGGAAGGTCACACCACATGGGGTCCTCTGTGAAGGCTTGGGGTGGGGGGGAAATCGGGGGAAGGGAACACGGGAATTCTTTGGACGACTCTCGCCACCTGCCTGTAAGTCTGAAATGATGTCAACATAGGAGTTCAAGAGAACAGGGAATTGTCGTGAGGCCCCAGAGGCAATAAATGGGAAGCTTGTCACTTTGCATACGGTTTCATTATTCAAATTCACCTGCCCCGCGCTATGCAGCCTTTATCGGCTCTGTGTCGGGCCTAGGGAGGAGCCTGGAGACCCCCAAATAATAAAAACCCAGTCCCTTCACCCAGGGGGTTCCCAAGTGTGGCTTCAATACAAATTCAGCTCACATCACATCGTAACTCACTCATTTTAAGCCCATCTCTCAGGTTTTAAAGGAGTGGTAAAGATGAATAAAATTGTTCAATAAGAGGTGTAGATTTACAGAAAAACGGGTAGTGCAGACCGGTCCCACACACCTCCCTTCCATGAGCATGACTTCCCCTGTTACTAGCGTCTTGCCTTAATGTGGTGTATTTGTTCCGGTTAGTGACCGATATTTACGCAGTTGCTATTAACTAAAGTCTGCAGTTTACGTCCCGGTTCACTCACTCCGTGACACTTTTGACAAAATCGGGTTTGGACAAATGCGCGATGACTTGTGTCTGCCAGGATAGAGCAGCGTGAACCTTGGAAGCCACTGATCTATTTACTGTTCCTGTTTAGTTTTCCGCACTTAGAATACGCTTTCAGGATTCCTCCTTGTCTTTTGGGGGCTTGATGGTTTTCTTTTTCTTTTTCTTTTTTTCTTTCTTTCTTTTTCTTTTTCTTTTTCTTTTTCTTTTTCTTTTTCTTTTTCTTTTTCTTTTTCTTCCTCATTCTCTTTTTCTTTTTCTTCTTCGTTCTCTTTTTCTTTTTCTTTTTCTTCATTCTCTTTTTCTTCCTCATTCTCTTTTTCTTTTTCTTTTTCTTCTTCATTCTCTTTTTCTTTTTCTTTTTTTTCTTCTTCGTTCTCTTTTTCTTTTTCTTTTTCTTCCTCATTCTCTTTTTCTTTTTCTTTTTCTTCTTCGTTCTCTTTTTCTTTTTCTTTTTCTTCTTCATTCTCTTTTTCTTTTTCTTTTTTTTTCTTCTTCGTTCTCTTTTTCTTTTTCTTTTTCTTCTTCATTCTCTTTTTCTTTTTCTTTTTCTTCTTCGTTCTCTTTTTCTTTTTCTTTCAGCACTGAATACTATTCCGTCGTCTGGATGTATCACATTTTATCCAAATCAGTCTTGGGCGGTTAGGAATAAAGCTGCTTCAAGCCCTTGTGCGCAAGTTTTGTGTGGACATGTTTTCAACTCCTTTGGGCAAATACAGAGGAGTGCGATTGCTGGATCACATGGTTAGAGAATGTTTCTTTTTGCACGAAACTTTCAAACGCTTTTCCAGAGTGTCCCTACCGGTGTGCATTTCCAGCAGCAATGAACGAGGCTTCTGCTGCTTTGCATTCTTGCCAGCATTTGGTGTGGTCAGTGTTTTTGCATTTTAGCTAGTCTGGTAGGTGTGTACTGGCATATTATTGTTATTTAAAAAAAAAAAATTAATGTTTATTTATTTTTGAGAGAGAGAGAGAGAGAGAGAGAGACAGAGCCAAGCAGGGGAGAGGCAGAGAGAGAGGGAGACACAGAATCTGAAGCAGGCTCCAGGCTCTGAGCTGTCAGCACAGAACCCGAGCAGGGCTCGAACCCACAAACGGCGACTTCGTGACCTGAGCCATAGCCAGACGCCTAACCAACTGAGCCACTGAGCGCCCCCTATCATTGTCATTTTAATTTGCAATTCCCCTAAGGACATACTGTGTGGAGCATATTTTAATATGCTTATTTTTCATCTTTTAGGTTACTGATTTTAGAGTTTTCTTTATTTCGGGGCACCTGGGTGGCTCAGTAGGTTGGGGGACAGACTTCGGCTCAGGTCATGATCTCATGTTCCGTGAGTCTGAGCCCCATGTTGGGCTCTGTGCTGACTGCTCAGAGCCTGGAGCCTGCTTTGGATTCTGTGTCTCCCTCTCTTGTGTTCTATCAAAAATAAATAAACATTTTTAAAAATCTAGTTTTATTTCTTTTTTTTTTTTAATTTAGAATGTGAGGGGGGTGCTGGGGAGAAGGGCAGAAGGGGAGAGAGAGAGAGAGAGAGAGAGAGGGAGAGAGAGAGAATCTTAAGCAGGCTCCACGCTAAGCGTGGGCTCGATCCCACAATCCTGGGACCATGATCTGATCTGAAATCAACAGTCGGATGCTCAACCGACTGAGCCACCCAGGCGCCCCAAGATTTCTTAAGTTCTAGTATCTGTGTTCAATGCTGTAGATTTCCCTCTAAGCACCTCTTTCACCACACCTCACAAATTTCGGTAAGTTATGTTTTTATTTTCATTTATTTAAAAATATTTCAGGGGCACCTGGGTGGCTCTCAGTTGGTTAAGTGTCCGACTCTTGATTTCAGCTCAGGTCATGATCTCAGTCGTGAGATTGAGCCCTGCATCGGGCTCTGTGCTGACAGTGTGGAGCATGCTTGGGATTCCCTCTCTCTCTCTCTCTTTCTCTCTCTGCCCTTTACCACTCATGATTGTTCTCTCTCTCTCTCTCAAAATAAATAAACTTTAAACAATAAAAATAAAATACTTAAAAAATTTCTTCTCTGATGTATTCTTTGATCTATGTGTGCTTTTTCTTCTCCAATTATTTTGGGATTTTCCAGGTTGCTTTCTATTATTGATTTCTAGTTTAATTCCGTTGTAGACAAAGTATGTATTTTATATGATTTTTAATCTTTTAAATTTGTTACAGTTACTTTACAGTCTAAACTGTGGTCTGTCTTGGTGAATGTTCCATGTGAGCTTAGAAGAAAATATAATCTTCTGTTGTTAAGTTATGTGAATGTCCATTAGATTCAGTTGATTGATAGTGCTGTTCGATTTAGCTATATGCTTACTGAGTTTTGCTTAATGGATCTGTCAATCACTAAAAAAAAAAGGTGTTGAAGTCTCCAACTTCCAATATTATTAAGATCCAATGATATTATTACCCAAATAATAGTGGATTTGTCTATTTCTCCTTGCCGTTCTATCAGTTTTTGCCTTATGTATTTTGACACTCTGTTGTTAGGTGCATATACATTAAGGGCTGTTATGTCTTCTTGGAGAATGGACCCTTTTATCATTTTATAATTTCCTCTTTAATCCCTGCTACTATTCCTTGTGCTGAAGTCTGCTTTGTCTGAAGTTAATACGGCTACTCCAGCTTTCTTTTGATTAATGTTAGCATGGTATACCTTTCTTTATCCCATTAGTTTTCATTTAAGCGCATGTATACAATTAAGATGGGTTTCTTGTAGGGGCACGTGGATGGCTCAGTCAGTTAAGCATTCAACTTTGGCTCAGGTCATGATCTCACAGTTCACAAGTTCAAGCCCTGTGTCAGGCTCTGCGGACAGCTCAGAGGCTGGAGTCTGGAGCCTCCTTCAGATTCTGTGACTTCCTCTTTCTCTTCCCCTCCCCCCCTTACACACTCCCTCTGTCTCTAAAAAATAAACGTAAAAAAATTTTTTTAATGGGTTTCTTGTAGACAAAATGCAGTTGGGTCTTACTTTTTAATCCACTCTGACAGTCTCTATATTTTAGTTGGTGTATTCAAACTATTCAACTTTAAAACGTTTATCAGTATAATTGGGCTAATATCTAGCATGTTGGTAACTGGTTTGTATTCATTGCACTTTTTCTTTGTTTCTTAAAAAACATGCTCTTTTTCTGATTTTTCTGGTCTTCACTGAGCATTTTATAGAATTAAGTTTTCTCTCCTCTCTTAACATATAAATTATACTTCTTTTTTTTTTAAAGTTTACTGATTGTCATAGAGTTTTGCATACACATTTGTCATACATATTGCAATATGTATTTACAACGTAATCTAAATTTATTTTCGAGCAACACTGTGTTGTGTTACAGGTACTACAAAGTTTTCCCAATTCCTCCCTCCCATTCCCTGTAACTTTGTTGCCATTCATTTCACTTATTCGTATGTTATAATCACCCAACATGATTATTACTTTGAATAGCTATGTATCACATCAGTTCAGGGTTTTTCGTACAATTTCATTTTTATTTTCCTTAATTTATTTCTCCTCTGACACTCTTCTTTATGTAGATCTGAGTTTCTAACATTATTTTCTTTCTCTCCAAAGAACTTCTTTTAATAATTCTTGGGAGGCAGGTCTATTGGCCACAAATTTCCTTGGTTTTGGTTTGTTTGAGAACATCTCCTTCACTTTTGAGGGGTAATTTCACTGGATGCTAAATTCTAGGTTGGTGGCTTTTATCTTTTTTTTTTTTTTTAATGTTTATTTATTTATTTTGAGAGAGAGGGTGAGAGAGTGATAGCATGCACTCGAGCGGGGGGAGGGGCGGGGGGGGCGGAGAGAGAATCCCAAGCAGGCTCCACACTGTCAGCCCTGAGCCTGACTCCGGGCTCAGTCTCACGAACCGTGAGATCACGACCTGAGCGGAAATCAAGAGTCGGAGGCTTAACCAACTGAGCCACCCAGGTGCCCTGGTGGTTTTCTCTTTCAATACTTTGAATACTTCATCCCACTCTCTTCTTGCTAGCCTGGTTTTGACAAAAAGTCTGTTTCTTTATAGATAAGGGGTTTCCCCCCCACTTGCTCCTTTCAAGATTTCTTCTTTGTCTTTGGCTTTCTGCAGTTTGAATATGGCATGCCCAGGTACAGATCCTTTGATATTTATCTTGCACCTGGTATTCTTTAAGCTTCCTGGATCTGTTCTGTAGTGTTTGTCGTTAGCGTAGAAGATTCTCCACCATAGCGGGGGAGCTAAGCACGTCAAACATTCCTTCTGTTCCTTTCTCATTTTCTTCCCCTTCTGGTTTTCCCCTTATGCGTATGCAGCGCCTTTTCAGTGACACCACAGTCCTTGAATATTTTCTCCCTTTTTTTTCTTTTTTCAGTCTTTTTCTGTCTGCATTTCAGTTTGGGAAGTGTCTGTTGACAAAACTTCAAGCTCCCTGGGCTGTGTCCAGCCAACTCACGTGCCCACTAAGACCGTTACTCATCTCTGTGTGGCGTATTTTTTTTTTTCCCTGACGGTCTTTTCTGAGTCCTCCATAGAGTGTCCTTTTCTGTGCTTCCACATCGTCTACTTTCTCTGTGAGGTGCTTTACTATCTATCCATTTGTAGTTACTGTCGGATTAAGTCTCGAACCTGGATCCTCTCTGCCTCTGAGAGTTGCTTTGTCTTCTCAGGCTGTGTTTTTTTTCTTGCCTTTACAGCGTATCTTGGAAATTTCTGTGGAAAGCCGGACCCGATACAGTGCATAATAGGAAACAAGATAATTAGGTTGCTAATGTGAGGTTAATCTGGCGAGAAGCTGGCTGTGTTTGATATTTGCTGTAGCTGTAGGTACTGAAGGCTTTTGTTTTCTCCTGTTTCCTTTTTTTTTTTTTTTTTTTTTAACCCTCTGTGGTCTTTGGGTTTCCCTAAGAACTCCTTAGTAAATAAAATCAGTCTTTCTATTCTCAGTCGTACTCCACCGGTACACTGGAGCCCATGGATAGGGTGTCAGGGTGTCAGAGGAGAAGCCATCTATAACTTGTAGGACCTGAGTTCCCAGTCTGACCTTCAGAAGCATTTCTTAGACTTTTTTTTTTTTTTCTTGCCTTACTAGAGATGGGAAGGCTAGATGAGGCTGGAGTTGTCTTAATTTCCCTTTTCTCAGCTCAGATGTGGCCCTGGAAGCCTCCCTGAGAGGGCGGGCCTTTGTTATGGAGAATGCTTTCTGCATATTTTAGAAGGGTTACTTCCCCCTCTCCCTACCCCCAGACAGGAGGGGATTTCTGTCTGGTGTTAACTGAGAATGTGCTAGGCTCCTCGAAGTAAAATCTATGAAAGTACGGGGTCCTTCTAAGACTGGGCCCCCAGGATTTATCTCCCGAGCTAGTTCAGTCGACTTCCTGCAGTTTATCAGAATTATCATGTAAGTGTGCCTACCGATTATTAGCTAAGGTGGTTTCTGCACCTGGTAAGCTGGTCTTCTTAGCTGTGAATCTCTGTGTTCACCTTGTCCCTCCAGATTTCGGGGTGGCGGCACACCCCATGACCTCCATTCCCTGAAGGGTCTACGGAACGTCCTCGGTCTTCACTTTGTTCAGCTTCTCTCCTGTGAGGGTGGCAGCTATGATGTCCAAGCGCTTTCCGTGGCAGAGCTGAGACTCCGAGTCCTGTCCTCCAAGTTCTAAACCTCGTTGTCTTCCTTTGTTTTCCCTGGAAGCAGACTCTGAGACTAGGATTCTCATGCCAGCAACTTATCTCCACGGCGATCCCAGGAAAACCCGAGAGAGGTATGGGAAGCACGATTGGGAAGGGAAAGAGTGAACACAGTCTGCATCACTAAGTGGGTAGTCCCTGTGGCCAACTGAGGCTTAGCTGTGCCGCAGAACTCTTGGAAGAGGGGACCGAGCACGGTAAAGTCATCTCACCAAGGGGGAGGGAGCTGGGGTATTTACACGCCTCCTCCTCCCAGTCATTCGCCCAGAGCCCCAGAGGGTGGAAGTAGGAGAAGGACCAGAGGGGGTGCTGAGCAGGCTCCAAAAGCCAGGAGACAAGCCCCCAGGCAAAGAGCTGCATGTGCTGGAGGTCAGAGGTCAGGAGGTGGCAAGGCTGACTGGACCAAGGCCAAGGCAGGAGGAGAGTAACTGCCACAGGGTTGCTCTGCCTCTAGAATGAGGAATACTGGGGTATGTGGGCGGCTCGGTCAGTTACGCAGCCGACCTCAGCTCAGGTCATGGTCTTGTGCTTCATGGACCCAAGCCCCGCGTCGGGCTCTGTGCTGACGGCTCAGAGCCTGGAGCCTGCTTTGGATTCTGTGTCTCCCTCTCTCTCTGCTCCTTCCCCGCTCGCGCTCTCGTGCTCTGTCTCTCTCTCCCAAAAATAAACACTAAAAAAGTTAAAATTAAATGAGGAATTACTTCCTTTGCTGAGCAGACCCCACTCTGATTCTTCGGAGAGCAAACCGCTGTAAGTTTTAGGATCTGAAGAGAGAAAAGCGTTTCAAAGCATTGGTCAGCTGTCCTCTTAATTCTCCACCCAACACAGTGCTTTACCGTCTGTTTTTTTTTTCTAGGTCTCTGTCATTGGTACGTAGATGTGACATTAAAACACGTCCAATCATTTATCTCCCTCCCAAAAGATGGACTCTAGTTCCCCTCTCCTACTCGTGACCTGGCCTCAGTGGGCCTCTTCTTTTTTCTTTCTTTCTTTTTTTTTAACGTTTATTTATTTTTGAGAGACAGGGAGAAACCGAGTCAGAGCGGGGGAGGAGCAGAGAGACAGGGAGATACAGAATTTGGAGCAGGCTCCAGGCCCTGAGCCCGATGCGGGGCACGAACCCGCGAACCGTGAGATCATGACCCGCGCCAAGGTCAGACGCTTAACCAGCCAAACCACCCAGGCGCCCCTCAGTGGGCCTCTTCTAATAAATAGGATGTGGTGGAAATAGGATGCAGTGACTTCTAAGGTCCTGCTTCTACTAGGAATGCTCGCTCACTCTCTCTCCCTCCCTCCATCCCTCTATCTCCCTCCCTCCCTCTCTTTCTCTTAACTCACACCTTGGGATCCCTGAGCTGACACGCGGGAAGTCCGGTTACACTGGAGGGAGCATATGGGCCGTCCACATAGAGATACAGTGAGAAGCCCAGGGAGCCCCAGCTGTTTGGAACTTTCCAAGCCCAGGTCCAGATGTGAGCGAGCGGGTCATCAGCTGATTCTAGAGCCATCCCAGCTGACAGCAAGGGGAACGGAGATGAGCTTAACTCACCAAACTCCGACAAAATCGCAAAAATCATGTGCAAAATAAATGTCGCTGTTGTTGTAACCTGTCGCCAAGTGGAGCAGAGACCCGCTGTCCCCACTGAGCCCTGCCAGATTGCAGACTCATGGGGCAAAGTAAATGCCACAAAATTCGGGGATGGCTTGGCACGCAGCCATAGTACCTTGACATATAACCGTGACACTCAACCCCCCACGTTCTTCCTTGCTGATGGAACCCAGACTTTATCTGGGGGCAGCGATGTACCCTGCCTGATTCCGCCAGTCATGGCAATCCGGTTCTAGCTTCGTCAGCCTCCTTTGTCCTGCGGGGGCAGGGCGGGGGGCAGGGGGTAGGCTGAGTAACGCAGTTCTGCCAGTGAAACACAAGCGGGAGTCTGTGGGGAGGAAGCCTCTGGGAAAACGTTAGCATTCCTGATGGCAGTGGTCTTCCAGCTGCAACCACAGAACGTCTTGCCCCCACGAGAGGGGGGTCAAGACAACCACATTTGTGGGAGCCCTGACATCTGTGAACGAACTGGCAACAGCCAGTATCTGGAATTCTTGGAAGGTGAGAGGGAATTCACTGACATCTTCGAGCAGTTGAACTACACCAGCTGTGGCCAAGCTCCAGCCTGCCTTTACTAGGAGAAACTTGAAACCTCTGTTTATGCTTTCGTTGCCTGGTTTGGGGGGAGGAGGGGGTTGGTTTTCTGTCTGGTTTTGTTTTAGTTCTACAGGACGGCCCCTGTGGGATCGTTTCGAGAGTGAGAGCCATCTGGAACCTCTGAGCTGGCGTGGCTCTTTGGTTTTGGCGGGTAAGGACGGAGGGAGAGCCCACGACCCTGAGCCAAGTTCTGTGGACATAGCCAGGAGACTGTGTCAAAGGGGCTGAGCGTTGGTCCTTTTGGCCGTCGCCTTTGGGGCAGGGTGACATCCAGTCGTGCCCCAGTCGGGTGGTCTCCATAAACAAGCTTTCTCTAGAAGAAAACAATGATGGTGATGGTGATGGTGGGGATGACAGGTGTGGGGGGGCAGGGATGTTGATGACGATGTTGGTGGAGATGATGATGGTGGTTAAAAAGGTGATGGTAAGTGGGGGCGACGGTAACGTCAATGATGATGTTGGTGATGGTGGTGGGGATAATGACGGGATGGTATTAAGAGCCGATACGTACAGGGTGGCTCAGTCGGTTGAGCATGTGACTCTTTTTTTTTTTTTTTAATTTTTTTTTTTTTTTAACGTTTATTTATTTTTGAGACAGAGAGAGACAGAGCATGAACGGGGGAGGGGCAGACAGAGAGGGAGACAAAGAATCCGAAACAGGCTCCAGGCTCCGAGCCGTCAGCACAGAGCCCGACGCGGGGCTCGAACTCACGGACCGCGAGATCGTGACCTGAGCCGAAGTCGGCCGCCCAACCGACTGAGCCACCCAGGCGCCCCGAGCATGTGACTCTTGATTTCGGCTCAGGTCACGGTCCCAGGGGTGTGGGATCGAGCCCCACGTGAGGCTCCATGTGTGGAGCCTGCTTTGGATTCTCTCTTTCCCTCTCCCTCTGCCCCTCCCCCCCCCCCGCCCCCGCACACACTCTCTCTCTTAAAAAAAAAAAAAAGACATTAGGGATTACATATGGAATTACCTATTACAAAAGATCTTAGATAGTAGTGTGGCACTTTATGCCAGACCCTGTTGTAGCCCAATATACCTACATACTAATTCCGGAAGCTCTAGGACTTAGGTGCTATTCGTCCCTTTTTTAAAACAGGCGCAGAGAAGGTCTGTAACTTGCTCAAGATCTCGTAACTCGTCAGTGCTGAGCGTGCATGCCCTTTCTCGGAAGAGGGAACCATCTCCCAGGAGCCCAACAGACATTACGTACCCACTTTGCTGGTTGCAATGGTTATGATCTGTCATCTGGGAGGAATGTACACGGGGCTGAAGAACAATAGACTCCTTACTTGGCTGATTTCCTGGGGGGGGGGGGGGGAGGGGGAGGGAAAAGTCCTGAATTACCCTGGTCTTGGGGTGTCTTCATCCAGGCCACCACCAACCCAGCTGTCGGAGTTCACAAAGTTGAATCAATCTCTCTCCCCCCGCCCCCCCCAATCAAGAATCCCTCTGTAGCTCCCCGTTGCTGAAGGGTTAAACCAGAGTTTCTCAATCTCAGCTCTGTTGACATTTTGAACCGGATAGCCCCCTGCCGTGGGCGGCTGTCCAGTGCATTGTAGAATATTTAGTGGCACGTTTGGCCTCTTCTCACTAGATTCCAGAAACATCCTCCCAGCTGTGACCATCATCATGTCTCCATATGTTGCCAAATGCCCCCTTGTTGGGGGAGGGGGAATCACGTGGCCCCCACTTTAGAACCCCAGGGTTAAAGGAAACAGGCTTCCCACCTATAGAAAGCGATTTGACCACAGGTCTTAGAAGACCCTCCCAGCAGACAGTGGGCTCCCCAAAGGGTGGGGTCCCAGCCTTTCTCCTTGTTTCTAGTCCCTTGAGGTTGATCTGTAGCTCGTAGCAATGACGACTCAAGAAATAGTGCTCAGTTCAGGCGTAACCAGACTGTGGTCGGGGATGAAACTGTGCAAACAGAGAGCATGGGGAGTACTGAGGAGGGCGGGGGGGGGGGGGGCCTCCGGAAGAGGTCCTAAGGACATCTCTGAAGAGGAGAGGCCTGCAGTTGGAAGCAGAGGAGCCTTCTGGCAGAGGCAGAAGGGAAGATGGGCAACTGAGGCACAAAAGGCAGCGTGGGGCGTTCAAGTCCACCCCGGGGAGTGCCGCGGTGGGGTGAGCCGTGCGGCTCAGGCGCTGTTACAAAAAGATCTTGAACACTAGGATTGGGTGACGTGGAGCCTCGAAGAATTCCAAACCAAGGCATGAGAGGCCCAGCCTTGGCTTTTAGAATAACCTCTGTCTGTGGCAGCTGTGTGGATGGAGACACAGCTGGGGACCAGCTGGGACAATAATCCAAGTGAGAGCTGGGGCCCAGTGGAGGGGAGAGCAGAAGCCAGGGTCCTCCCATTTCCTTGTGCGTAAATTCTGAGCCTTTCCAAGCGTGTAAAGGCAGATGGAAAATTTCCAGCCCCTAATAAGAGGTTAGTAATAGAACTTTCTTCCCCGTCAGCTCTGCACCGCGGTTTACGCAGTTCGTGGGCTAGCTGTGCGTTTCCTCCTTTCCTCAGGCTGGGAAAGCATCTTCTTCCGTAAGGACCTGAAGCCTCCTCACTGGAGAATTCTTGAGCCCGAGACAGAGGCTCCCTCCTCAACAGGGCTGAGGGCATGTTACAATTCGTTTGTTTTCTCTGTTAGACAGTGAGCATTTTGAGGCTATGACTTTTGTCTTGCCCATTGATTCCTGGAACCAGTATTGAATGGGCACCTGCTACGTGCCAGGCACTGGGATACAGCTGTGAACACCTGTCTTGTATCCCGAGCACCCACAGAGGGCCCGGTGACTGAGTGAGTGAATAAGTGAGAATGAATGGAGAGTGGGGCAGGAGAGGAAGGCTGAGGCCTGGAGAGGTTCCGTGAGTTACCCGTGACTGTCGGGCAGGAAGTGGCCGAGGAGGAGCTGAAGCCCCAGACAATGAAAGAACATGGAAACCAGGGCTTGGCACACAGTGGGGCTCCATTCCGGGTGCTCTCCTGTGAGGTTCTCTGTTTTCCCAGAGCTGCCCCCACCTTCAGCAGGACCAGGCATGGCTTTGCCTCTTCAGCTGGTTGATCAAAGACGTAGGAACTATGCGCATGTTTGTGGGGGATGTGAGTGGCTTGTCTCCCACACACACTTGTCCCCATGCTGCAAAGTAACGGCCTGCTTTCCCTCCGGGGATCTGCCCACCCTCAACTCTCCATGCACATGCATGCACGGGACTCGATGCCCAGCCTAGGATGGGAACGTGTGGTCCACACCTCTGTCATTCAGTGGACCTGGTGCCACGGGCCTCAAGGCCACAGAGCTTGGTCAGGGGGCAAGCATGTGACCCGAGTGCCCTCCACGCGTGTCCCAATCGGGCTGAGCTTCAAGGCTATGGTGGGCCTCTGGGACAAGAGCACGTACACCCTTTGGCAACTGGACGCGAGTGCGGAAGGTGCAGATTTTAACTTCGTTGCCTTTGGGTGCCATCAAATAACCACCAGGTGAGGTCCTTTCTATCAATGGAAACCCACAGAAGGAAGTCAAGAGACGGAGAAAGAGAGAGTGAAATTACATCCCGATGTTCGATGTTTCTGTCTGAGCTCCCAGATTCAGCCAGGTCGGAAGCCAGCAAGATCTCCCCCTACCTACATTTTGGTTATTTTCTCAAGCCAGTCTATTGGATTTACAGTCTTAACTCTTGTGGTGCTTTACTGGCTGCTCAGCCTGTAGCAGGGAAATCTTGGTACTGGTTAGTCTCCGGTGGGAGGAAGAAGGAACGCAGCATGGAAAAGCTGTCGACAGGGTGACCTCCCCCCCTCCAACATTGTGGCTGTTTTGCAAGAAGAAGGCAGTAGAACACCAGACCCTTTGAACAAGGGACAAGCCAATGTATGTGCTGCATTCCCAGAGTCTATTTCCTAAACGGGGTGGCCTCCTGGTTCCAGACTTTCTTTTTGGGTCTTCTCGCAGACTCTGGCACAATCAGTGCTTCCTGTCCTTGGTGACGTCCTTCACTCCTCCTTGAGTGCTGTCCCTGTCTTTAGCTCAACTTACTTCTGGCTGATTCTCCTACCTCCTCCTTGTCTCAGGACACTCAGAGATGCCTCTGGAAATGTCACTCCTCCAGACTGGACTCAGCCCTGTAGCTCTCATTTCTTGGAAATTCACCATGTGCCCAGTGCCGTGTAATCAACTGAGGCCCAGAGAGGTTGGGTGACTTGCCCCAGGTCTCACAGCTAGTGAGTGGGGAAAGCAAACTATACCCTGTACCTCCCCTACTCCACAGCCCGTGCCTTTAACCGCTCTGGGATTCTATCCAGAGGCTCTGTACCTATGGGCTTCCTTGCCTCGAGGGCAGGACCCAGACCAAAATGAACTCCTGTCCTAACCTGAGACCTGTTTTTCCCACCATAGTAGATGCTGTCAACGCCCCGCCCCTAACCCCTAGCACGTACCAGTCCAGCTTCTGGATGCAAGCACCAGTGACTCGACCCAAGGACATTCTCTGGCCACGGGAGACAGCTTAGCCTGTGCAGAGGGCGAGGAGAAGTGTCAGAGACTTAGGGCCCACAGAGGCAAGTCGCAGCCAATGGTGATTGGAATTGGCAGGTAAATCGCCCAGTTTCTTGCACCCCAGGTCATTTGTCAGGGACAACTTGAAGGCATGCTCTGTGGTGTCCCAGAGGCTCCAGAGGGACGGAGCTTGGTCCCCCAGCATTAACCTGCTCACTAACGCTCCTGCATGGGCTCCCTTCCCTCCCCCATCACTTCCCCGCCCTCTCACAGTCTTTTCGGGGATCCCTTCACAGATACATTGTGTTCCAATCCTTGTCTCGGGGGTCCCTTCACAGATACATTGTGTTCCAATCCTTGTCTCGGGGATCCCTTCACAGATACATTGTGTTCCAAACCCTGTCTCAGAGACTTCTGGGGCTACCTAACCTAAGTCAGCCACCTTCTGTAGCATCCTTGATAGTCCTCCGGTGAGCCACCCTCCCTGAACCTCAGTCCATATAAATTAGGTAGGATTGACTCCACCCCAGCTCAAAAGTGGGCAGGTGACTCAGGAGGGGCCAATCAGAACTCTGTGGTCCCTTAGCCTTAGTGATTTGGTAAGAGACTGGGCATGTGACTCATTGGAGCCAGAGAGACTCTGAGATTCTTCTGGAGCTGCTAAAATAGAGAGTTCACCTGTGCTGTCCACAGGTGTCTCACCCGTGCCACCTGGAGGATGTGGGGCTGGAGCCCTGGCAGCCATCTTGCATGAAACCAGCTTACTGCATCTGAATATACGAAGACAGAACATGTGTTGTAGGCAGTTGCAATGATGGTCTCTCTTAACCCTCCCTAGACACCCTCCCTGACGTGTAACTTACGGGTGCCTCTGACTTGGACTCCAAGCTCCACCATGTGACTCGTTCTGGCCAGTAGGATGTTAGCAGATGTGATGGGGGAGGCGGGGTGCGGAAGCGTGGTTTGCTTCCAAGATTGGATTTATTTGCATTTCTGCCCTTGCCACGAGGATGCCTCAAGGCTGGGCCCACGCACAGGATAAGAGATAATGTGGAGTAGAGTTGCTTCATCTGTCAAGCCGTGACCAGTCTAGATCGGCCATCAGCCAGCCATGCCCAGACATGAAAGAGCCCAGCCAAGGCCAGCAGAGTCACCTGGCCAACCATTGTCCCGTGGGCAGCATTCCTATAGCACTATATAATTGATGCAATTCTCAGTTAAATTAGCAAGTTGAAACCATACAGAAAAGCTTAAAAAACTGAGTGAAAATCACCTCAAATCTCAGAGGTGGCCCCTGGTGACATTTTGGTGACCATCTCTCCGGTGCACGTGACGCGCACCATGCACACCTCCATGCACAACCACGGCCACAGAATTAATATAACTTTGGCAAGATGGGGGAGGGTCCTGGGGCAAAAGGCCGCAAAGAGAAGGCTATGACGTCATCTTCTAAGGAAGGTTGTTGCCTCAGGACATCTGGGAGGCAATAATGATGATGAAAGGGTTAGCATTGGGCATGCAGAGAGGAAAATTGAAAGGCTGAGGTCTCAGGGCGATTGAAGGAGGTTTTAAAAACCTGATGGTTAAGAAATCAGAGATACACAGGGTAAAAAAAAAAAAAAAAAGCAGGAATGGGAAGATTGTTGGGAAAGAATCAGGCTGGTTTATTTAAAACTCTGTTGCCCCAGGGGCGCCTAGGCGGCTTAGTCAGTTAAGTATCCAACTTTGGCTCAAGTCATGATCTCATGGTTCATGGGTTCGAGCCCTGCACACGGCTCTGTGCTGACAGCTCAGAGCCCGGAGCCTGCTTCAGATTCTGTGTCTCCCTCTCTCTCTGCCCCTTCCCTGCTTGTGCTCTGTCTCTCTGTCTCTCAAAAATAAATAAATGTTAAAAAAAAACAAACCCAAAAACCTCTGTTGCCCCAAACTCTGTGGTTTATTCATTCATTAATTCAATGAACATTTATTGATGCCTATTATGTGTCATCACATCCTAGTTGCTAAGGAATGCAAAGGTGAATGAGCCATGCCCCCAGTCCCCAGGGAGCTTGTGGTCAGCTGAAGAAAAGAGTGACCTGATAATTAGGGTTCAGCATGATGCCAGTTCTGAGAGGGGAAAGCATGCAAATGGAGAAAATTTTCTAGAGAAGGGCCAACCAAGCTGGCATCTGATGGATGAATGGGAGTTCTCCAGTTTGAAGATGAGTGGGACGAGATGGGGAGAGTGACCCAAGGGGAACAAAATTTGCAGAAGTTTGAAAGTGAGACCAGTCACTGGGATAATTGATATGAGATCCGGGAAGCAAGGGGGTAGGGAGAGTGACAAGACAGGTAGAAAAGAAACAGTTCTAATCCAGGAGAACAGTAGCTTTTAAATCTTTTTGATTGCCCCATGGTAAGATATGCATATTCTATTTTGGCCCTGTATAATCATGCGTGTGTGTGTGTGTGTGTGTGTGTGTGTGTGTGTGCATGCATGTGTGTGTATCTGAAGCAAAGGTCAGAAAAGCAATATTTCACCCTGCAGCATGCTATTCATTCTGATATTTTCTATTTTGTTCTATTTTGTTTTAAAATGTTGGCCAGGGGTGAAATAAGCTGACCACAAAATAACCCACATCGTATGATTTCATTCCTATAAAATTCTGTTAACAGGCAAAACTAATGAGATCAGTCGTTGCATGGGGGTGCGGTCTGGGTGGGAGCAAGGTTAACTGCAAAGAAGTGAAAGAGAACTTTCTCAAGAGATGGAAAATTTCTATATCTCGACTGGGGTGGTGGTTACATGGGCACATGCATTTGTCAAAAACAAATACATAAAAATAAACGCATGCGAGAGAACTTTCTTGGGTGGTGTTGCTGTGCTATATCTTGATAAAGGATTTGCATTGCACAGGTGAACGCATTTGTCAAAACTCACCAAACGGCACACGTCAGATCTGTGCCCTTCATTGTATGTAAATTTTACATAAAAAAAAAAAGAAAACTGTGGACAAACACTGACCTGTAGTTGGTGAGGTAGGTGCACGCTGAAGGATTAGGAGGAAGTATTGTGGTGTCGGCAGCAAACCATTTTGAAATGGGGAGAGCCATGTGCAGATGGACGGATAGGTGATGAACGTACAGTAAAATGCTAATGCATGTCACTCAGTGAAAAAAGACTAGCCTTTTTCGTTCCTCATGCTGGAATAACTGGACATCCACCTGCAAAAGGATGAAGCTGGATCCCTACCTCACGTCATATCCAAACATTAATTCAAAATGGATCAAGGACCTAAACACAAGAGATAAACTATAAAACTCTTAAGCGAAGACATAGGGTGTGCATCTTCCAGACCTTGGGTTAGGCAACGGTTTCTTAGCTATGACACAAAAAAGTACAATCAACAAGAGAACAAAAAAAAAAACAAAAAAACAAGGAAACTTGATATCGTCAAATTGCAAAGCTTCTGTGGTTTGGAGGATGCCACCAAGAAAGTGGAAAGACAATCCACAGAATCAAAGAACACTTTTGCCAACCCTGTATCTGATAAAAGGCTTGTCTCTAGAATGTGTCAGCAACAATTGCACCTCAGTAATAACAATACGGATGACTCAATTTTAAAATGGTAAAAGATCTGAACAGACAGGTGTCCAAAAAAGATACACAAGTGGCCAACATGCACAGGAAAAAAAATACTCAACTTCATCAGGGAGATGCAAATCAAAACCACCATGAGGTACCGCTTGGAACCCACCAGGAGGGCTATTATCAAAAAGACAGACAACAGTGAGCGTTGGTGAGGATGCAGAGAAATTGCAGTTCTGTATCCAGCTGGTAGAGGTGTCAGGGAGCACAGCTACTTTGGAAAACAGGCTGGCAGTTTATGACCCAGAAATTCCACTCCTAGGCATATAAGCAAGAGGAGCTAAAACTTGTGTCCATATGAAAACTTGTACGCAAATGTTCATAGCAGCTTTATGTGTAATAGCCGAAGGGGCAGAAACGGTCCAGATGTTCATCAACTGATGGCGGATAAATAAAACGTGGCATATCCATACGAGAGAGTGTTATTTGGGAATAAAAAGGGATCGAGCACTGGTACCTTCCACAGCATGGATGAACCTTAAAAACATGATGCTAAGTTAAAGAAGTCAGTTGCAAAGGATCCCGTGTTGTGTGTTCTATGAGTAGGAAATGCCCACAGTAAGCAAATTCAGAGTGATAGAAAGCAGATTAGCGTTGCTAGGGCTGGAGGTGGGAAGGGTGGAGTAGGAGGCTAAGGGTTGAGGGGTGCAGGATTTCTCTGGGAGGATGAAAGTGTTCTAAAATTGATTGTGGTGAAGGTTGCACAAGTCTGTGAGCATACCAAAGCAATCGAGTTGCACGCCTTCAATGAATGAATTGTAGGATTTGCGTACCGCATCTCAATAAAGCTGTTCAAAAATGTCAACATAGGGCCCCCTGGGTGGCTCAGTCAGTTAAGCATCTGACTCTTGATTTCGGCTCAGGCCGTGATCTCACGGTTTGTGAGTTAGAGCCTCACATCGGGCTCTGGGCTGACATCATGGAGCCTGCTTGGGATTCTGTCTCCCTCTCTCTCTCTGCCCCTTCCCTGCTCTCTCTCTCTATCTTTCTCAAAATAAATAAAAATAAACTTACAGGCTCCTGGGTGGCTCGGTCGGTTAAGCGTCCGACTTCAGCTCAGGTCATGAGCTCACGGTTCGTGAGTTTGAGCCCCACATTGGGCTCTGTGTTGACAGCTTAGAGCCTGGAGCCTGCTTCAAATTCTGTGTCTCCCTCTCTGCTCCTCCCCGCTCATGCTCTCTCTCTCAAAAATAAATAAAAATAAATAAAAAAAATAAACTTAAAAAATGTTAACATAGATATAAATGAAACATTTGATAAGTTGCCCTTAACCCAAATGAAACACTTTTGCTCTTCAAAAGACACTACCAAGAAAATAAAAAAGATCTGCCACAGAATGGTAGAAAATACATGCAAATTATATACCTAAGAAAGGACTCGCATCCATAGTATATAAAGAACGCTCCAAACTCGATAAGAAAACAACTAAACATTTTTAAATGGGCAAAAGGCTTGAACAGGCATTTCACCAATAAATATAAACATATGGCAAATAAGCACATGAAAGGATGTTCAATGTCAGCAGTCATTTGGGAATTAGAAATTAAAACCACAATGAGACAGCACAATACACATTAGAATGGCTCACATTTTTTCAGTGTACTGACACTACCGAGTGATTGCGAGAGCGGAAACAACTGGAATTCTCATACATTGCTGGTGGGGAGGCAAAATGACAGTCATTTAGAAAATAGTTCGGCAGTTTCTTATAAGGTAAAACATGTTTTACCATATGACCTACTGTCCTACTCCTAGGTATTTACTCTAGAGAAATGAAATGTCTTCATTTCTGTCTGCAGGGGTGCCTGGGTGGCTCAGGTGGTTAAGCGTCTGGCTCTTGACTTTGGCTCAGGTCACGATCTCGTGGTTCACGGGTTCGAGCCCCGTGTTGGGCTCTGCATTGACAGAGCAGAGCCTGCTTGGGATTCTCTCTCCCTCTCTCCCTGCCCCTCTGCTGTTCGCTTGCTTATTCTCTAAATACATACATACATACATACATACATACGTACATACATACGTAGAAAAATCTGTCTGCAGATGTTTACAGTGACCTTATTTGTAATCACCAAAAAATAGAAACAACCCAAATGTGCCTCAGCTGGTGGTGAATGGATAAATAAACTTGGGTACATCCATACGATGGAACACTGCTGAGCAGCCAAAAGGAACAATCCTCTGATACACACAACACTACAGAAAAATCTCCAATGGGTTGTGTGTTATGAAAGAAGCCATACTCAAAATGCTGCATACTGTATGACTCTCTTTCCGTGACAAGCTATAGGGAGAGAATAGATCAGGGGTTGCCAGGAGCCGGGGGTGGAAAGAAGGGTCACTGCAAAGGGGCAGGTGAGAATTTTGTGGATTAAAGGAACAATTCTGGAAAAAATAGTTTCAAACAGAGAGGGAGGGAACCTCTAAGAGACTCTTAAATACAGAGAACAAACTGAGCGTTGATGGTGGGAGGCAGGGGAGAAGGGGAAGTAGGTGATGGGCACTGAAGAGGGCGCTTGTTGGGATGAGCACTGGGTGTTGTATGTAAGCGATGAGTCATGGGAATCTACCCCCGAAGCCAAGAGCACACTGTATACACTGCATGTTAGCTAACTTGACAATAAATTATATTTAAAAAAATAAACAGGCACAAAAACAGACACTCAGATCAATGGAACAGAATAGAGAACCCAGAAATGGACCCACAAACAATCCTAAAATTTGTATGGAACCAGAAAAGACCCCGAATAGCCAAAGCAATCTCGAAAAAGAAAACCAAAGCAGGAGGCATCACAATCCCAGACTTCAAGCTATACTACAAAGCTGTAATCATCAAGACAGTATGGTACTGGCACAAGAACAGACACACGGTTCAATGGAACAGAGTAGAGAACCCAGAAATGGACCCACAAACCTATGGCCAACTAATCTTTGACCAAGCAGGAAAGAATACCCAATGGAATAAAAACAGTTTCTTCAGCAAGCGGTGCTGGGAAAACTGGACGGCGACATGCAGAAGAGTGAACCTGGACAACTTTCTCACACCAGACACAAAAGTAAACTCAACATGGATGAAAGACCTCAATGCACGACGGGACGCCATCAAACTCCTCGAGGAGAAAGCAGGCAAAAACCCCTTTGACCTCAGATGCAGCAACTTCTTACTCAATACGTCTCCGGAGGCGAGGGAAACAAAAGCAAAAATGAACTATTGGGATCTCATCAAGATAAAAATCTTCTGCACAGCAAAGGAAACAATCAGCAAAAATAAAAGGCAACCGACAGAATGGGAGAAAGATGTTTGCAAACGACATATCAGATAAAGGGTTAGTATCCAACACCTATAAAGAACTTCTCAAACTCTTACCAAACCAAAAGACAAATAATCCAGTGAAGAAATGGGCAAAAGACATGACTAGACACTTCTCCAAAGAAGACATCTGGATGGTCAACCGACACATGAAAAAATGCTCGTCACTCGTCATCAGGTAAATACAAATCAAAACCACAATGAGATACCACCTCACACCTGTCAGAATGGCTCACATTAACAACTCGGGCAACAACAGATGTTGGCGAGGATGCAGAGAAAGAGGATCTCTTTTGCATTGTTGGGGGGAACGCAAGCGGGTGCAGCCACTCTGGAAAACAGTATGGGGGTTCCTCAAAAAACTAAAAATAGAACTACCCTACCACCCAGCAATGGCGCTATGACGCATTTCTCCACGGGATACAGGTGTGCTGTTTCGAAGGGACACATGCACCCCAATGTTTATAGCAGCACTATCAACAATAGCCAAAGTATGGAAAGAGCCCAAATGTCCATCGGTGGATGAATGGATAAAGAAGATGTGATACAATGATCTATACAATGGAGTATTACTCAGCAATCAAAAAGAATGAAATCTTGCCATTTGCAACTACATGGATGGAACTGGAGGGTGTTATGCTAAGTGAAATTATTCAGTCAGAGAAATATAAATATCATATGATTTCACTCATATGAGGAATTTTAGATACCAAGCAGATGAACATAAGGGAAGGGAAGCAAAAATAATATAAAAATAAGGAGAGGACAAAACATAAGAGACTTTTAAATACAGAAAACAAACTGAGGGTTGCTGGAGGGGATGTGGGAGGGGGGATGGGCTAAATGGGGACAGGGCATTAAGGAAAACACTTGTTGGGATGAGCACTGGGTGCTATACTTTGGGGATGAATCTCTGGAATCTACTCCTGAAATCATTATTGCACTACATGCTAACTCACTTGGATGCAAATTAAAAAATAAAGAAAAAAAGAATAAATACATAAATACATAAATAAATAAATAAATTTAAAAAAAAGGAACAATCCTGTATCATGCCTGGGGCGGTGGCTGTTCCACTATATTTGCCAAAACTCATAGAACTGTACTCGAAAACAGGTGAATCTCGCTGTATGTAAATTATACCTTCATCTCAAAAAAAAACCTAGAAATATGGATTAATGGTAGACTCTGGATGATGGGAATTGTACAGTGATTGTGCACTGTGCAATTCTTACAACTCTTTGGCACGTTTGACCCTGCTCCTAACCAGCTATTTGGCAAAAAACATCAAAAAGATGTGAGGCGGTTGATGAAAATAAAGAAATGTATGCCATGACCAAAACAACCTAACAAGCAATTAGTTAAATAAATGAAATCAGTCAGTCATCTCACCCTTCCAATCTTAAATAATAATAAATAATAAATACAATCAGTAAAGCATTATAGGTCACGGCCCACTACATTGATTTTGTAAGCCGTTGATGGGCCATGACCTTCAGTTTGGAAGACACTGCTTTAGACCTGGTTAAGGGGCTTGAACTTGAACCTGAGAGAGGCTGGGGAGATTGAGGTCCCCAGACGTGCGTTGAGCTGGGCAGACTCCCCACTCTTGGACCAGGAGTAGTTGGGGGTCCTGAGGAATAGCTGGGGAAGGTGTCCAGCTCAGACAGAAATCACTGCCTGGTGTCCCCGGGGAAGCTAGACCAGGAAAAGGATTCAGTGTCTTGCATCACGGGGTCAGCTCGGGGTGACCGCCGAGGGCAGTCAGCATTCCAAAAGTGGTCACCTGTGTGGATACAAACGGAAGCTCTCCTCAACCATCTGGACTGGATCCAAATTGGATTTTCTCACGACTGTGGATAGAAGAGGGCTCTCCCCTTATGACCAAGAGAATAGCTTTCTCACCGGCCTCGTCACCGGGCACACAGGGGCAGGCTTAGTTTAATTTATTAGCAAAACCCCATTTCCTGCATTCAAGACCATTGCAGTCAGGGAAAAAAAAAATTATCCCTTTTGTATTGGATATATATATTGGAGTTACATTCAATTTCAACTTTCGTAAAGGGGTTCACGAATATGAAAATAGTCTTGCTACTTGAACGCGCAAGTTTGGAAACCTCTTAATCAGACTCATTTGAAGAGCTTTATCTACCGATGGTCTTGAAGCTTAAGATAATTCCCTGAGGTCTTTCCCGAGCCCCATCTCCTGACCTCTGTGCCATTTGCCCCAAATGCTCAGTTCTGAGGGAGGACAAGGTCTTTATATTTCTTTGCCTTTGCGTAGAGCCTGTCTCTCTCTTGTCCCCCTGGTGAACTCCTATCCATCCCTCAGGACCCTGCTTCAGCCGCACCTCGTCTGGGGAGACTTACCTGGATTCTTTGTCCTTAGGACAGCAGCAGTGATCCCTTTTTCTGCACTTCCACCTGTCTGCATGCAGCTGTAAGGTCAGACTGGCTTTCTCTCTGGATGCAGGAAACGCCATGGGAATTTGTTGTTCCGGACAAAAGTAAGCCTGATGCCAAGCCCTCATGCTCCAGAGTATAACGAACGATTCTCAGTGGCTGCTGGAGCCTCTCCCCGCTTCCAGGGTGACACAAAGGGTGGAGGTGTCATACGTAGAGCAAATGATTACGGAGAGCCCTCTGGGCTGTAATCTGCAAGAGGCACCACGGAGGGGCCATTGTCTGATTCTGCCTGCCCCTGGGTGTCCTCACTGCTCCTTCCCAGCTTGGGCCCCCCCCTCCTCACCTCACGCAGTCCCAATGGGGTCCTGTCACCTCTCTGTGAGCCGCAAGGCAGCACGGCGTTGTCACGCCACCCCAAAACGCTCCCACCCACTCCCCACCCCGGGTTTGGGGAACTCTCCCCCTCCCGAGGCTCCCTGCTTCTGCTCGTCTCCCCACCACACCCTTCCATACTTCTGTTCCATTCCTCCCTGGGAGGTTTCATTGGCAACACAGTGTGGCCTGGCTTGCCCGAGGAAGGGGGGAAAGGAACACTGATGCCAGACAATTTCTTACTAACTCACACCCTGTTGTACGTGAATTAACACTGACCTCACCACATTACAGTGATACATTTGCCAGCCTGGACCTTCCCCTGAACTGTGAGCCTTTGGAAGTCAAGTACTATCTCATTGGCTTTGGCCTCTAAAAGGCCAACGGTGGGCTTTCTAAGTGTGATGATGGCAAGCTTTGCAAACGTCTCTGAGGCTTCATGTCCTTGCCTATATAATAGGGGCAACAATAATATCAATCTCATACTAGTGTGGTTGGCACGAACCAAAGTAATGCGTGTTGGTCCCTTACGACAGTGCCTGACACGTAGTTGTAGCTCAATTAAAATTAGCTGCCATGAGTACTTTTCATTCTCATTCTGGTTCCTTGCAGTGGCTGTGTGGTTGCCTACCCAACAGTCATCCCCAGCTCCTTTCTGCCACTACGGAGAGTAAAAACTTGCCAACTGGGCAGGGGCATGTGACCCAGTCTTGGGCAACAGGACTGGAATGGAAGGCTTCTGGGAAAGAGTTTCCTCTCTCATAAAGACAGGGAAACACGGACAGAGGTGATGTTTGGAGCTGTGGCAGCCATCTTGTGACCGCGAGGGCAGAGCTAAACAGAAAAGTCGACATGTTGAAGATGTCAGAGCAGAAAAATAGAAGAGTTAGGGGTCTTTAGGACATTATTGCTGCCCCAGCCCTGGAACCTCCTACCTTAGAACACTCTGGCAAGGTAGATCTGAAAGGTCCTCATTATAAAGGCCACTTTTAGACGGGTATTCACACATAATTACAGAAACGTATGCTCAGTGACTGTTGAAGTGACGGTGCCGGGATGGAAGTCCTGGACTTCGGAGGTCCGGGTAAGTGGGTTTTTGCTGAACGTCTTCTACTGTCCAGCCCCCACTGCCCATCCCGGATCACATTAGCACAAGAGCTGGCTGCCACTGAGGTCATAGCTGGGTAATGCTTCTTGGCCCACTAGTATATGTGTTGGCCTTATGGGCAGTTCTACAGTGTGTTCATAGGAAAGCCAGTAAACACACAGCAAATAAAAATACCAAAGGGAGGGAGAGAGGAATCGCTCGCCAGTGAATAATCCAAATTCCTCGGGCTTTGTGTTCGCTCAGTCTTGGCACACGGCCTTGTTCGTTTAACCTGGGGCATCTGGTCCCCTAATCTGAGTTGGAACACTGGGTCAGTCTGCCGTTGGCCAGCAGAGAAACACTTAGCTGCTGCGTTTCTAACTCACTCGTGGTATGTTGTTCGTTCCCTTGCCTCGGAGGCTCTGTCTCTCTGTTGCTGAGAAAAGGAGGGGCGGGGGTTATGCTTCTCTTGTTTCTGGTTAATTTTGTGGCTAGAGAAAATTTCGTGGGAAAGACAAAGGCACAACACAGTTTTACCACAACAACTACCGGTCCCATGGTGATGCAGGATGTTGTAGGAATCACCAGTGTGCACCTTGTACAAGTTCACATTCTAGTTAACCCTTCTCAGTTTGGCGGTCAAAGCCAAGCTCAAAAGAGAGGGCTGGTGGGATAATACATCTTCAGGACGTGGCTGGTCTCCCGTGACCAAGAAATAGCACTTTTCTGCTCCCTTGAGCTCCTGGGTTCGCTCATGTCCTCACACTGCTGTGCGTAGGGGAGGAAAATCTTTTCCCTTCTTCGCTTCCAGATTCTTTGGCCGGGCCCAATAATTACATTGACATGAGACAGGAGAGAAACGAGTTTAATTTCATACGCAATGGGGGCTCGTAAAAATCTAAGACTCAAAGAAGCGGCCAGAGCAGGCAGCTTTTTGTAATTTTCAGGCGACGACAACAATACGTTTGGGAAGAATTAATGACACAAAGCAGTTTGGGCTCGGGGCAGAAAAGGAGTGAGATAACAACGGTGGTTTCCACGGCCTTCTCGGCCCTGAGTTGCCACATCTCTGCCGATAAGGATACCTTCTGCCTTCCACATACAGGGAGGCCACTCTCCACACGGGGCAAGTTAGTCCTGCTTTTAGAGGGACAGAGGAGAGTCCGAGTGTCCTTCTGAGACTGGCGGTTTCTTAAGTAGCTTGAATTCAAACTAGTCGATTTGCCCAAGTGTCATGTTTCAGGACGGGGCCTGCACTGAACCCCATCGCGGATATAGGACTATGTTTTGTCTGCACACGACCCGCACTTTCCAGGGTCAGCAATGAGGTTTCACTAAACACGAAGCCTGTCTTTTTTATTTTTTTTTTTAATTTTTTTTTTTTTTAACATTTATTTATTTTTGAGACAGAGAGAGACAGAGCATGAATGGGGAGGGTCAGAGAGAGGGAGACACAGAATCGGAAACAGGCTCCAGGCTCTGAACTGTCCGCACAGAGCCGGACGCGGGGCTCGAACTCACGGACCGCGAGATCGTGACCTGAGCCGAAGTCGGCCGCTTAACCGACTGAGCCACCCAGGCGCCCCAAAGCCTGTCTTTTTTAGACTCTCCTTAAGGTTTCCTCCACCTCTGCAGCCACTCATTCTTTTTTCCCGCAGTTCTGTCCTGATTCTCTAATTACCTTCTAACCTCCTCTATGTGGAATCACACATCATACCCTCCTCTTTTTCCTCTAGCGCTCTCCTTCTGGTTCAGCTCATTAGTTTTTTTTTAGATATTTTTTTAAAGCTTATTGATGCTGAGAGAGAGAGAGGGCAAGGGGGGGGGGGAGGAACAGAAAGAGGGAGAGAGAGAGTCCCAAGCAGGCTCCACCCCGTGAGCCCAGAGCCCGACGTGGGGCTGGAACCCACAAACCGCGAGATCATGACCCGAGCTGAAACCAAGAAGCTTAACTTATAAATTAGTTAACCGTAAAAGGTTAACAACACAATTGCTAGTAAAATAGAACAGTTATAACAATGCAGTATAACACAAGTTACATGAATGGGTCTCTCTCTCTTAAAGTGTCTTATTATCCTCTCTTTGTGAGAATGGGAGATGGTAAATGTGTCCGTGATGAGATGAAGTGAGGGGCGTGATTAGGCACTGTGACATAGCGCGAGGTTACTATTGACCTCCTCATGATACTGGGAGGATTGCCTGCTTCTGGACTGCATTTGACCGTGGGGAACCGAAGCCGCAGATAAGGGGGCACCGCTCTCCAGCTCCAGGCTCATAACCAGCACTCTCTTCATCTGGCCCTATCCACCCTCCCACGCCTTCTGGGCCTTTCCCCCTAGCTATCTCTAAGATCTCTCTGACCCCAAAAGCCCAAGACCAAAGTCATTATCTTTCTGGAACCTCACTTCTCTGTGTTCTCAGACTCGGTTAATGCCGTCACCATTCAATTAAGCAAGCTGGAAACGGTGTCTTCACCTTTGACTTCCCTCTCTCTGTCTCTGTCTCTGTCTCTCTTTCTCTCTCCCCTTGTCTCTCATGAAAGACAAACATGAGCCACCACGATCTGTCTACTCTACTTGGGTCTCCACATTCACACCTGACCTGTTTCCCTTTCCCCATTGCCTCCGCCCTGGTCCAGGCCCTAACTCCCTCTCGTATGACCTAAAGTGACGTCCTTCCCTGCTTTGTGTTGCTGGTGGCAGTCTCCGTATATCGCCTCCCCAGTACCATTGTACCCCTTCCTCCCCCCGACTTCATCCAGCCTGTAATGGCCCCCACACCTAGAGAAGGAATCATGAGCAATCCCATTACCCCTGAACAGATTCTCACCTTCCCCAGCTCGCTTGCAGCGAGGGGCGGCAACGTGATTCCACCCCGGCCAGTAAGACATACGGGGCAAATCTGGAAAGAGACCCACGAAGAGAAAGACCTCCGTGCCCCTCCCCCACTACCATCATTTTCTTTTGTGTTCTAGAAGCTTAAGCTCTGTAGGCGGGCAGAAACCCTTTAGATGCTACAACGCAGCCCCCAACGTCTCTCTCCTCCAACATTGCCCACTTCCCCACTCCCCCCACTCTCTTGCCCTCTCTCTCTCTCAACATCAATAAGCTTGAAAAAAATATCTAAAAAAAAACCTAATGAGCTGAACAAGAAGGAGAGCGCTAGAGGAAAAAAAAAAGCTCCTCGTGCTGGAGCTTGGCAGTAGAATGCTTAGGCCCGGGGACATCCTTTGTGGAGGCTGGTCTCCAGAGATGGGGTGCAAGTCAAGCCTGTCCCCTAGCAGTCATGGTCTTGTGCCGCCCTCTCTTGCTCTGAATCTGCACTGGTGCTGGGAAAAAGCTTAAGTCCCAGATCCTAGCAAAGGACCTGATGCCCAGCCAGCCTGCACCAAGACGACCTACCAGATTCCGGCTTTGTGCTCCCGGCTGCCCTAGTAAGCAATCCAACCTGGCCGAGACCCCAGGCTTCGAGGTGCCAGTTAACCACGGGGGAGGCCACGTGGAGGACAGCTGCCGAGAATCTCAGTCAACACAGAAGACCACGGCCTCACATTCGTGATAGAGCTTGAACGGTCCCCACCAGCCCCCACCCCCTTGTGTCCACGTGGAGCACAGACAAGCCGGGTCAGTTGGGGTGGAAAAGCAACTGAAAATCACTTCTTCTGGTCACACTCAACTCATTTTCTCTTTCTGGCGGAGGACTGCCCCTCTCCTGCATCCGCGCTTTGTTTGCGTTGCCCTCGGCCTGGACTGTCTTTCCCCCCCATCCAACGTGTCCCTTCCTTCAAGCTTCATCTTGAATGCCACCTCTTCTAGAAAACCTCCATTACGCCAAGCCCTAGAATCGTTGGGCATTTTGGCCCGCCAGCGTTCACCTCCCTTTCTGTTGCAACGGCTCACCAGTTTTATTGGGATGCCTGATGCCTCCTTTTTGGTGGGAGCCGTCCATCAACTTGTCCACTTACCTGTCTCCTGGGTGGAACATGAACCTGCCTAGGCCAATCGGCCGCGCTCTCCCTCCAGGGCAAATCCTGAGATGGGTGACGGGAAAAACTGTAAGTGGGTGACGGCCTGACCCCATCTCTTGCTGGCCAGGCCTCCCAGGCTGCTCTGATCCCTGGTCAGTGCAAGAGCTGATTCTCGAGACCAGGAGCTTACCAGTTATTCCATTTGTCCCCTTAGGTGTCCCGGCTGCCTGCAGTGAGGGCAGACCATGTGACTAGTTCTGACTGATGACAATAGAGTAGAAATGACACATGTCACTTTCAGGCTGAGGCAGTAAAAAGCCCCTGGGCCAAACTCCAGTCTCCAGAGACCCCCGCGTGGTCACCGAGGAGGCTTCACGTTCAGGGCATGTGGCTACAAGATCGGGGAGCCTCTGTGCGTCTGAGTCCCCGGGCGAGTGCCGAGGAGAGCTGTCCTGTCGCTCACGGGGTATATGGCACGCCCTAGAAACAACAAGTGGGGGATGTTCGTTATAGCACCATAACCTTGACTCTCTTGAATAATAAACATATGCCCGATATCCTTCCAAGAAACTTTTTTATTTATACACATGTATTTTTGCTTAAGTTATCCAGAGTTATCCAGATCTGCAACTATTTTTCTGTTGTTCCCAAAGGAATTCATAATTTTCAAATCAGAAGAAAATAAAATAAAAGTGCCCCAGGAAGCTGTTGAACCAATGAAGAACCACAGAGAAGAGGAAATCCTCTGCGTTTTGTCCACTTTATTATTTTTTAAGTTTTTAAAAAATGTATTAGTTTTTGGCACCTAAAATAGCTCAACTGGTAAATTCTAAGAGCATTTAGCAGTTTCTTCTTTAACTGTGTTACTAACATGTATCTATCTTTTTTTTTTTTTTATCAGCTATTTTTTTAATCAAACCTGACTCTAAGGACTAACACTAACCTTTGCATCTTACCACACTGCTGGATACTTTCCAAGCCTCTTGATCACTCATTAGGACGAACATAAAAATTAAATGAAAATGAAAATTTTGGTGAGTCAGCTAGGTGCTTTCTTTTCAACCTTGGTTTTCAAAACCATTTGCCAGTGAGGTTTTTTTGTGTTTTGTTTTCTTCTTTTGGTGACAAAAGGTACTTTTATTATAACACAGGGACAGGACCCATGGGCAGAAAGAGCTGTGCTGGCTTTGTGGGGAGTAACTGATTATATGCTTTTTAGTTAGGGAGGGTCTAAGTGCATTTTATTTTATTTATTTATATTTTTGCAGGCGAATTTTAAATTTTTTCTTAACATTTATTTATTTTTGAGAGAGAGAGAGAGAGAGAGAGAGAGCATGAGCAGGGGAGGGGCAGAGAGAGAGAGAGAGGGAGACACAGAATCCGAAGCAGGCTCCAGGCTCCGAGCTGTCAGCACGGAGCCTGACGCGGGGCTCGAACTCACGCACCGTGAGATCATGACCTGAGCTGAAGTGGGACACTTAACCGACGGAGCCACCCAGGCACCCCAGTTTTTGCAAGTGAATTTTGATTAAGAGATTTGAAAATACGATTACCTCTCTATTTTATGATGATAGTACTATACATATATTTCATATGATATCTCTATATATCATATATATTATATCATTTCATGTCATATCATATATGTCATATAAATATATATCATATTACATATATAATCTCATAACTGTTTGTCATAACTTCAAAAAAACCTTTATGAGGGGCGCCTGGGTGGCTCAGTCAGTTGAGCGGCCGACTTCAGCTCAGGTCACGATCTCGCGGTCCGTGGGTTTGAGCCCCACGTCGGGCTCTGGGCTGATGGCTCAGAGCCTGGAGCCTGCTTCCGATTCTGTGTCTCCCTCTCTCTCTGCCCCTCCCCCGTTCATGCTCTGTCTCTCTCTGTCTCAAAAAATAAATAAACGTTAAAAAAAAATTAAAAAAAAAAAAAAAAACCTTTATGAAATGCCAAAGAGTAAAATACTTTTGAAACAGTGGAACGACAACACTATTCACTGAGCTCACTTCATGATAGACACTTTATGTACGGCTTTTAGTTTTTATGTCCCCCCCCCGCCCATCCCCAATCCTGATGTTTAACATCATATTGTAGGCACAAGGGAGATGCAAAGATCTGCAACTGTTTTCCGGTTGTTCCCAAAGGAATTCATAATTTTCAAATCAGAAAAAAACAAAAGATAAAAGTTCCCCCAGGAAGCTGTTGAACCAATGAAGAACCACAGAGAAGAGGAAATTGTCTGCGTTTTGTCCGTTTTAGTATTTTTTAAGTTTTTAAAAAATGTACTTATTTTGAGAGAGAGCGCACCCGCGAGCGTGAGCAGTGTAGGGGCGGAGAGAGAGAATCCCAGGCAGGTTCCACACTGCCGGCTCAGAGTCTGATGCGGGCCTCGAACTCACAAACCCGTGAGATCATGACCTGAGCTGAAATCAAGAGTCGGGGGCTTAAGGGACTGAGCCACCCAGGGGACCCTGCTTTTGCTTATTTCTTTTAAAAGAAATGTGTGTGATGCGAAGACAATTTGCAACCTGCTGCCAATGAGAGAGAGAGAGAGAGAGAGAGAGAATATTTTTGTTGGAGTAAGCTTTAAGAGCGTGGGACCTGGGATGGATGAATAAATGCAAGTGTGTTTGAACTCAGCACTCCTCAAACTTACACAAGCTGTGGACCTTGCTGAAACACCAGTTCTGCTCCAGTAGGTTGGGGCAGCCCCTCAGACTCATCTTGGTCTGTCAAGTTCCCCTGTGGTGCCCATGCTGTTGGCTCAGGGACCACCCTCGGAGGAGCCGGTGCGGGGATGCCCCTGTGCGAGGATGCCCCTGTGCGAGGCAGATGGTCCCTACAGTCCGAGAGCCCTTAAAAGGCCCATTTGGAACCACCCTGGATCTGGGGTTTTGATCAGCTTGCCCTGAACTTACCCTTTGCTCTGCTTTCTTTGTGAGTCGGTGAGATCACTAAGACCTTGCACCTCATGTGGAAACCCCTTCTCCCATAGCCTCGCCATCTCTTTAGAAAGTACTGGAGAATTGGGCGCCTGGGTGGCTCCCTCGGTTGGGCATCCGACTTCAGCTCAGGTCATGATGGCGCGGGTTCGTGAGTTCGAGCCCCGCCATCGGGCTCACTGCTGTCAGCCGGTCAGCCCAGAGCCCATCTCACATCCTCTGTCCCCCTCTGTGCGCTCTCCCAAAAATAAATAAATATTAAAAGAAAACAAAAAGAAAGAAAAGAGTTAAGAAGGAGGAAACAGGTAGAGCAGAGTCCCAAAATAAGTGTAAGAAATTCTACATACTAAAACACGCTCACTTTACGCATATTTAGCTTTATTTATCTATTTGTTTACGGCCACTTTTCCAACAGGACTGGACGTCTGTTTGCTCAGGCTGAAGGGCGTTTAGAGAAGGCCATTATAAGAAGAGATTAGCACTGCTGGTGGTTTGACATGGGGAAGGAAGTGGAAATAATGAAAAGCTCTGGCTTTTTTCTTTTAATTTTTTTAAAATGTTTTTTATTTATTTTTGAGACAGAGAGAGACAGAGCATGAACGGGAGAGGGTCAGAGAGAGAGGGAGACACAGAATCGGAAGCAGGCTCCAGGCTCTGAGCCATCAGCCCAGAGCCCGACGCGGGGCTCGAACTCACGGACCGCGAGATCGTGACCTGAGCCGAAGTCGGACGCTTAACTGTCTGAGCCGCCCAGGCGCCCCTGGCTTTTCATTTCTAATAATTAACAAGCAACATCAGTCTTGGGATATTTCACGGAAAAGCAAAAAAGCCCGAGATGTAGTAATTGTCCTCAGAGACGTCCTGTACTCATCAAGAAAAGTCATTGCTTACAGGAGCAGATAAGCCTATATTTTAGAACCACTAATACGGAAAAGAGAAAAAGGTTTTAGCATGCCTGTGCTTGAAGGGATAATCTAGTTCTAGGGAAAATTCGCTCGCATGAAACAATTCTCAGAACGCTGTATATACATGGCTTTAACTATCTCCTAATTGTACATAGGATCAGTCTTATTAGACCCCCCTCCAAATCTTTATGATCACAGACTCCATTTATTTTGAAAACAGTGTTTCTTTTTTTATTTCTTTATGTTTATTTATTTTTGATAGAGAGCGAGCGAGCATGAGTGGGGGAGGGGCAGAGAGAGAGGGAGACACAGAATCCGAAGCAGGCTTTAGGCTCTGAGCTGTCAGCACAGAGCCCGATGTGGGGCTTGAACTCACAAACTGTGAGATCATAACCTGAGCCGAGGTCGGACGCTCAACCGACTGAGCCACCCAGGCGCCCCGAAATATAGTACTTCTTATGATTGGAAAATAAAAAAATGCTTTTGGAAAGAAGTTGAAAAATATAAGGAAGCAACAAGAAAAAAAAAAATTACCTATAATCCTCCCAGTCCGGGATAGTCACTGATAAAATTTCGGTATATATGCTTCCAGTTTTCTCTCTCTCTTACAATATTCTGCATTATGGCTTTCTTTTTTCTGACCTCAAGTATGCTTTGAAAACATGACTTTTCAGTTATGTAATATTCTGCAGAGTTTTTATTTATTCCAACCATTCCTCTCTTTATAAAGCTATTTGGAGTCATTCAAATGGTTGCCATTCTTCCTGATAAAATTAAGGCTCTGATGCATTTTTTTGGTTTTGTCCATTAACCTTTGGGTGCATGTCTGATTATTCCCTCAGATGGATTCCCAGAAGTGGAATTACAAGGTCAACGAACATGATGTGTGCGTGCTGTTGAGGAGCGTGGCCAAATTGCCCTTTAGAAAGACTGAGCGGTCTACACTGCCTTGGGGAGCGGGGATGTTTCTCAACCCTGTGTCTGAGTCTTCCTGGACTTTAAACAGGAATTGATTTTACAATTGACACTTGGGGCCTGCCACCATCCCTCCAAGATGAAGGATGAGTAGAGGGAGATCACTTTCCCTTTCTGCCCCACTGGCTCGGACCCGTCACCTCCCCCGGGTCCAACCTAAAATGTGATGAATCCAAAAAACACGTGAGTATGTGGGTGTGAAAGAGGACCACCACAGGAAAGTGGAAAGGGTCTGACCAGGACTCCGGTGAAACCTCATCTTGCCCCTCACCCTTTCCACTGATGGCCGTGTACTTCTAGAAAAACCAAAAATACGATTTTTGTTCTTGTGTTCACACTTCCTATCAGAAATTGTCTTTATTTTTATTTTTTTTAATGTTTATTTATTTATTTATTTATTTAGAGAGAGAGAGAGAGAGAGAGAGAGAGAATGAGCAGGGAAGAGACAGAGAGAGAGAAGGAGAGAGAGGGAATCCCAAACAGGCTCCGCCTGGCACGGGGCTCGAACTCACAAACTGTGAGATCATGACCTGAGCCGAAATCAAGAGTCAGACGCTTAAATGACTGAGCCCCTAGTAATTGTTTTTAAATTTTATTTATTTATTTATTTTTAAAAGATTTATTTACTTTTGACAGAGACAGAGAGAGAGAGAGAGAGAGAGAGAGCAAGCCGGGGAGGGGCAGAGAGAGAAGGAAACAAAGGATCTGAAGTGGGCTTTGTGCTGACAGCAGATAGCCTGATGCCGGGCTTGAACTCACGAACCTGGAGATCATGACCTGAGCCAAAGTCGGAGGCTAAACAGACTGAGCCACCCAGGTGCCCCTAGAAATTGTTTTTAAATACAGAAGAGTGAAAGTGAACAAAATAACAGTCATTCACTTTCCCACCACCCCACATTAACCTCTGTTAGCATTTAGGCATATTTGCCCCGATCAGAAAAATAGACAACCACTATATGAATATACATTCATTCATTCAATGTGTACATTTATATACATTTTGTTATTTTAATTTAACATTTGAACATGACAGGGGCACCTGGGTGGCTCAGTTGGTTGAGTGTCCGGCTCTTGACCTCGGCTCAGGTCATGATCTCACAGTTCGTGAGATCGAGCCCCACGTCGGGTTCTACGCCGATAATGTGGAGCCTGCTTAGGATTCTCTCTCTCTCCCTCTCTCTCTCTGCCCCTCCCCTGCTGACACGCTCTCGGCCTCTCTCAAAATAAAAATAAACAAATAAACAAAACAAAACTCATCCATATAGGTACTTGTGAGTGAATTCATCCCTCTTAATGTCATAGGATTTTCCATCCTACATGAATATCTTGCTGTTTTGTTTCCTTGTTCATGGATAGTTAGGACGTTTGCATTGTTTCTTCTATCGGCAACACTGTTGGAGCAAACCTCTCAAGATCACAAGGGAGATTTTCTCCAGTTAAATTCCTGGAAGTAGAGTTTCCAGACCGGATTGCTCTCCAGAGCAACTCTGATATTTACAACTCTTCCAGATGTGTGTAGGGATGCTGGTCTCCCTTCCCTCTCCCCAGGCAACATTTTGTCATTCTTATGGGGGAAAGTTGGTATCTTTTTGTTGTTTGTATTTCCAACTGATAGTAAGACCAGCATCCTTCCATGCTTCCTTTTTAGCCATTTGAATCTCCTCTTCTGGAAGAGATGGTCTGTTTAAAAACATTTTTTTTTTTTTTAATTGGAGTGTTGTTGACACACAATGTTACGTTAGTTGTAGGTGTACAACCTTGTGATTCAGCAATCTCTGCACATTACGTTGTGCTCGTAAGCGTGGGCTCCATCTGTCCCTATGTGGTCTTACTAGAATATCATTGACCGTATTCCTTATGCTGTGCCTTTCATTCCCATGACTTATTCATCCTGTAACTGGCAGCCTGTATCCCCCACCCCCTTCCCTCCAGCAGCCATCAGTTTGTTCTCTCTGTTTATAGGCCTGGTTCTGCTTTTTGTTTGCTTGTTTACTGATTTTGTTTTTTAGATTGCAGATATGGGTGGAATCGTATGGTATTTGTCTTAGATTTATATCATTTGGCATAAATAGCCTCTAGGTCTACCCATGTTGTTGTAAATGGCAAGATCTCATCCTTTTCTTATGGCTGCACTAATATTCATATTCATCTATACAAATACACCGTATCTTCTTTATCCACTTGTCTATCGATGGACACGTAGATTGCTTCCATATCTTGGCTATCGCAAATAATGCTGCAAGAAACATAGGGGTGCATGCATCTTTTTGAATTAGTGCTTTTGTTTCCTTTGGGTAAAAACCCAGTGGTGGAATTATCGGATCATATGGTATTTTCTGTTTTTAGGTTTTTGAGGAATCTCCATGCTGTTTTCCACCGTGGCTGCACCAATTTACGTTCCCACCAATGGTGCACGGAGGTTCCTTTTTCTCTACATCCTCACCAACACTTGTCATTTCTTATCTTTTTAATTTTCGCCATTCTCACAGGTGTAAGATGATATCTGGTGGTTTTGGTTTGCATTTACCTGGTTGGTATCCAAAATACATGAAGAACTTATACAATTCAACACCAAAAAAAAAAAAATAATAATAATAATTCAAAATCCAATTAAATATGGGCAAAGGACCTGAATAGACATTTTTCCAAAGAAGACAGACAGGCAGCCAACAGACACATGAAAAGATGCTCAACATCTCTCATCATAAGAGACAGCCTTGTGAGACACTGAGAGACCCAATTTTTGCATCCTTGCTTATAATATGCATGGACCTGACGTTTTCCTTAATTCTGCTGTTCTTGTTTTGGTACCTAGATTAGATTAGCCCATAGAATGCTTGGGTAGACTTCTCTGTCTTGTTCATATTCTGGTGCCATTTGCATAATATAGCTTGTTTTATATTTTGCATTTGTATGTGTGTGTATCACTCTAGTTGAACTATCTCAGCCTGGGCATTTTCAAAGTTGGAGCAGAGCCGTCGCTTTTCAATTTCATGGGTGATTATTGGTCTGTTCTCTTCTAGGGCCAAGTTTTGTAATTTGTATTTTTGTCAAAAATTCCCCCCTTTTATCTAGATTTCCAAATGTATTGGCATAAATTTGCCCATAGTATACTCTTATGCTTTCTAAAATTTTTATACTCTATCTGGTATGTCTCTTTTGCCATTTATAGTATTACATGTGTTATTTTTTATATAAATCTTTAAAAATTTTTAATGTTTATTTATTTGAGAGAGAGAGAGAGAGAGAGAGAGAGAGAGAGAGAGAGAATTTGAGCAGGGGAGGGGCAGAGAGAGAGGGAGACACAGAGTCCGAAGCAGGTTCCAGGCTCTAAGCTGTCAGCACAGAGCCCTACACAGGGCTCGAACCCATGAACCATAAGATCATGCATGACCTGAGCCAAAGTCAGATGCTTAACCGACTGAGCCAACCAGATACCCCTTTTTTGGGATAAATCCCACCAGAAGTTTGTCTATTTTATTAGTCTTTAATAGGACACCAGTGTTTGATTTCTATAATCAATTTTCTTTTCTTTTTTGTTTCATTCATCTCTGCCCTTTGCTTTATTATAATTTCCTCCCCCCCTCCCTGTTTTCTCTGGGTTATTTAGTTGTTATTTACCTTTTAAATTCAACACTTAAATTTTTTCTTGTTTTATAGTATTTTTTTTTAACGTTTATTTATTTTTGAGACAGAGAGAGACAGAGCATGAACGGGGGAGGGTCAGACAGAGAGGGAGACACAGAATGTGAAGCAGGCTCCAGGCTCTGAGCTGTCAGCACAGAGCCCGACGTGGGGCTCGAACTCACGGACCATGAGATCATGACCTGAGCGAAGTCGGACGCTTAACCGACGGAGCCACCCAGGCGCCCCTATAGTAAGTATTTAAAGCTCTAAATCCCCCCTGTAACTGTTGTTTTAGTTGGATCTCACAAGTTTCATTCTGTGAGGCTTCTTTTTGTCATTCATTTCTAAATATTTTGTAATTTCCATATTGGTTTTCTTTTTAATACATATGTATTTTTCAGTTTCCAAATGTATGTTCTTTTTCTCTTAAGAATGTTTTAAAATCTTTCAACACACACCAAGGTATGAAAACTAATATAATGATCACTTAGCTTAATGCTTATCAGGTTTAATTTTATTTTTCATAAGCAACAGATGCACATGATAAACAAAAATCTTGTCTTCGGGACCTTCTCCTCAGAGGCAATTTCAGTAAGTAATTTAAGGTCTGTAAGTGGTATGGGTTTCTTTCTGGCTGTCTTTCTGTTGATTCTTCATTTTACTTCATTGTGGTTTGTGAATGTGGTCTATAGATTCTTTGGAATTTATTGAGGCTTCCTTTGCGGCCAGTATACAGTCAATTTCTGTAAATGTTCCAAGTATGTTTGAAAAGAACAGATGTGCTGATGTTTTTTTTTTTTTCTAAAATACAAACCTGATCTCATCACTTCCTCCCCGATAGCTTTTGTGGTCTTCAGCTAAAAGACGACCCTCTTAGCCTATGATTTGGCCCTGGGCTTCCTCTCTAGCCAGGTTGCTTGGCCACCTGCCTTATGTACAAGGAATTTATGTCCATGTAGCTCCTGGACCTTTCAGGGCCAACTTTCAGAAGAAGATTTGAACTGGCAGAATGTTCTGTAGCAAACAGTCCAATGTCTGGCGCATCGAGGGTTCTAACAGAGACTGAGCTAGCTTCTGAGGGTGGAGTCACATTGAGGCAGGACAGTCACCTGCTGGTGGGTCACTCACTCATCTGGAACGCCAGTCCTTACTACTTGCTTCTGGTGAAGCCAGTTCACCTCACTGGGACCTCTGGTTGCTGTATCCCTCCGTGCTAATGTCTCAGCACTTTCTCTCCCTCCTATGTCTGCCTGCCCATACCATGGTGGGCGACTTCAAAGACCCTCCCACCGACACTCTCCAGTTGCTTTGACTTCTAGGGTCAGCTGTATTGGTTCAACCCAAGCCCACCCCATGAGGAGTCTACACAGAGCTTCTGCTCTGGGGCCCCTGGTAGGGCGACGGGAGATTGAGGGGGATCGGGAGTGACTCCTCCCTACGCATTTATGATGGTTTCAACCTTAGCTGGGACCTCACTTTTGCATTCCCTTTGGCATGTGTTCCAAACCTTTGATTCCCCTCAAATCCCTGAGCGTCTCCCAGCTCCTTTGTTTAGCAGAATGATAGCTTTGCTGCTTTGTGGAGAAAACAGGAAACATCAGGGGTGAACCTTTCTTTATCTAACCAGTTTTACCTCCTTTCCTCCAGTTTCAGAAATGTCTCTTCTTCCTTTCTGGGGTCAAAGAAAAACCTGTCTCCATATGCCCTTGACCCCATCCTCTCCTGTCTCCCCTGTTTTTTATTCTATTGGTTATTCCCTCTACTCCTCTTCATGTCTCCCCTTCCCAAACCACGCTTTCTAGAAGTAGTCAGCACCCCCTTCTCCCCTTCTTCAGCTTCCATGCACTCACTTGTCTTGGAGGCCAATCCAGCTTCCTCCTGTTTCTGTGGGCTTTTGTTGGCCATCACATTCTAAATGGGTGGCACATCCTTCTTCTTCTTTTTTTAGTGTTTATTTATTTTGTGTGTGTGAGAAGGCGAGAGAATGAGCAAGGGAGGGGCAGAGGGGATCTGAAGTGGGCTCTCCACTGAATCAGAGAGCCCAATGGGGGCTTGAACTCACAATCCGTGAGACCATGACCTGAGTCAAAGTCAGATGCTTAACCAACAGAGCCACCCAGGTGCCCCTATGTGGCACATCTTTCTTGATCTCTCCAGAGCACTGACAATTCAGACCACACCCTGCTACTCGATACTCCCTCCCACCTGTTTTCCTCTGATACCACTTGGCCTTGAATTCCTTTCTTCTCTTTCTACCTCCTTTCTTGGCTCTTTGATCCTGAAATGTCGGTGTTCCCAGTGTTTTCTATCCATGGGTCTCTGTTTTTATTCCTCTACCCACCCACCCCCCTTCCCAGGAAAGCACACGTGTCATCACAAAGGGGCGTAGTCTTCACCAAACTTCAAACAAGGGCTGCCATAGGGCAATGCCCACGGATTGCCCCCATTTTTCAAGAGCTGTCAGATACCCTAGGGTTTTATGTGAAATGTTTCAGCTTTAAATATTGGTAATGAATTCAAAATTTTATAAAACTATGCAGGGTAAACAAAACATAGATGGTCTCCCTAGAGCTGTTCTCTTCTTTGAGTGCCCTGGAGGCATTTTATAAAGTATTTTATTAGTAAAGATAACTCACATCGAGGCCTTACTATGCATCAGATACTCTAAGTGGTTTGCACGTATGGACTCCTCTCTTCTCAACGATCCTGTATCAACAATGTGCTATTATTATCCCTGCTTTATAGAGGAGCAAACTTGGATGGACAGCTTCAGTATTTTGTCCTGGGTCTTAGAGATACTGAGTTTAAGAACCAGAATTCAAATCCAGAAAGTCCAGCTCTCCAGCTCAAGTTTTTTTTTTTTTTTTTTAAGTTTATTTATTTATTTGGGGGGGGGGGGAGGGGCAGAGAGAGAGGGAGAGAGAATCCAAACAGGCTCCTCCGTGCTGTCATGGCAGAGCCGGATATGGATGGGGCTTGATCTCACAACCGTGAGGTCATGACCTGAGTGGCAATCAAGAGTCCGATGCTTAACGGACTGAGCCACCCAGCCGCCCCCCAAGCTCAAGCTCTTAACTAGCACAGTCTACGGCTTTCCTCACGCAGCAGACAGGGAAACTGAGGTCCAGAGAGGTTGAGATATTGTCCAAGATCACAGGAGCGGTAACCGCGCAAGTAGGGATTTGAAGTTACCATCACAGAGATAGATGCTTGCACTCTGCTGTTCTGTGATTAGTTACCTGTTTCCCTGCTAGACTGCGTCCCCGGGAACTGGGAGGCAAGCGTTTGTAAAATGAGTGCCCTCGCCTGGCAGAGTCCACTCACTTCTCTTAATAACTTCATTTGCTTCTCCCAACGATCCCTAGTTAAGACAGTAGCACATTTAATCAGCTCTTCCAATGTGCGTGATTTCTTTCAAAACCTCATGAACACACTATTTCATGGGGACTATTATCATCCCCATTTAACAGAAGAAGAAGCTGAGGCTCACTGCAGCTCAGTGACTTGCCCAAGATCTGGCAACTAGTAGGTGGCAGAGCCAGGATTTCAGTTCAAGCTATGTGACAACAGGCTGACCCTGAGGCCACAGTGTCGGTTGTACAGATGGGGAAACTGAGGCCCCGGGGCAGCGTACTGGCTTGTGTCCGCGGAGCCATGACTTTTAGGGGGAGGATCCCGCTGCATGCTTCCCCTTCCGACTCCTAGGTCGCGGGGTGCCACTGTGGGGCTGCAGGCGGAGGGAGGCAACCAGGGGCCCAGCCGGGTAAAGCGCGTAGAGAGGCGCGAGAAGAGCCGAACGCTGCATCTAGGGGAGGGCCTCCGCGGCACCATGGCAACGGCGCGGCGGAAAAGCAGGAAGTGCGTCACCAGGGGAGGGACTAATAGGTGACATCCACCAATGGGAGCGCCGCGCCCGCGTTCGCCCCGCCCCGCAGGAGGAGCCGAGGCCGCCTTTCTGCCTGGGCCGCCGGCGTCGGGGGCTACGCCGGGGTACCGCGGTGGGTAATCGGGGCGCGGGGCCGCGAGGCTGCCAGGGATGGAAGAGGGCCGTGCAGAGAGGCGACGGAGGACGGAAGGTGGGGGTCAGGCCCCGGGGTCGGCCCGTGTCTGTACCGGAGTGTGGCGCTGGGGGCCCGGGGGCTTGGGGCTCCTCATTTCCTGATGAGGAAACTGAGGCCCAGAGAAGGGCAGGAAGGCAAAGTAGGCTGGACCCTAGGACCCCCGGCACACAGACATTGTTAAATCGTAGTACCAGGTGGACAAAGCGTTTTGCTCCTAATATTAGGTGAAAAAAAGCAAAATACAGAATTCTGTCCGAACTGAATACGTAAAGTGTCGCCTTTGTGGACCACCTCAGTTATCTCGCCGCCCTCTGCCCTTGTCCTAGAAATCCTTACTTTGTGCAAGTCCACAGCCTCGTATTTTAAAGCCCGGAGGCCAGACGTGGTCAGAATCCCGAATTTCTCGGATATTCGGGAGGAATATGATGCATATATTCGATGTTAGGTCATACCTTCAATTAGGGTCTGGGGCAGCCTCTTGTAATCAAATACACTAATATTTTCACAGCTAAATATGTGCGTATTTACATCAAAGGAGGTAAAGAACCGCCATACAGAGTCTCACCTTAGGTCAGGTTTTCAAACTTAAAAGATTTTGGTTTTAGGACGTCTTTTGATTTGAGAATTGTAGGTAGAGCGGTCCTGATTTAATTGTAGGCGCCTGTTTCTCGCTTACCTGGACAGTTCCTGAACTGTTTGTTTTGCCACCCTTATGTCCATCACCTGGGCCCTCCATCTCTCTTAACTCATCTTTTTAACATTTATTTTGGCTGGTATGTAACATATTTACATCCTTTTTTAATCAAGATATATAACATATCTGGGACTTCGGCTCAGGTCATGTTCTCATGGTTCGTGGGTTCAAGCCCCGCATCGGGCTCTGTGCTGACAGCTCAGAGCCTGGAGCCTGTTTCTGATTCTGTGTCTCCCTCTCTCTGTCTGCCCCTCCTCTGCTCGCTCTCTGTTTCTCTCTCTCAAAAATAAATGTTAAAAAAAATTTTTTAAGACATATAACATATCTGTAAAAATGTTTGCAACTGTAAATTTAAAGAATAAAAATAAAATAAACACCCATCTATCCACCATCAGGTTAGGAAATCGAACAATTCCATGTCCGTAATGCCCAAGTTGAATCCTTTCTTCCCATCACTAAAGACCACCGCCTCCCTGTATTGTGTTACCTAATCCCTTGTTTTTCTTTGTGGTTGTTACTATGCATCTGTAATGACTACCACGTATGTTTTGCTAGGTTTTATATTTTATAGAGGAGCCTAATCTATATTTGTGTGACTTTATTTTTGCATGTAACATTACATATATGAGATATGTCCATGTTGACGTGAGTAGCCCCACTTCACTTACTTTCATTGCTTTGTTGCTATTTTGAATTCCGTGGCCTGATTGTAAACGGAGGCGTTCTTCAACTGATTGTCATTTAGACGGTTGCCAGATTTTTGCTATCACATGGTGATATTTTTGCTATCACACATTTCCTGAGGCAGATGTGGAAACGTTTCTGTAAGTTGTATACCTAACAGTGGATTTCTGGGGCTACCCGGGTTTGCTATTAATATCGAATCGTCTGAAGTGGTTTATAAGAAGAGTTTACCCTCTTACCAGCCTCAGCCATTCTGAAGAATTTTTGCCTACACCTGGGGATGAATAAGACATTAATCACCGTGGCTTGAATACTCATTTGCCTGATGACCTTGCGACTGAGCATAATTTTAATGTATTTATTCATCATTTGTGCATCCTCTTTGAACATTTCTGTTGCTTATTTCTTACAGTTGTCTTCCCCTTACTGATATGTAGGGATTCTTTGTTCTGAGTATGAATCTTTGTGGCTTCACTGTGTGTCAGATACTTTCCAGTTTGTAGCTTTTCTTCTCTCTTTCTCTCCCACCCTCTGCTGTTTTTGGTGAACGGAGGTTTTTGATTTTAGTGAAGTAGAATTTATCGGTATATTCCTCTATGGTTTCTGCTTCCTGTATCTTTTTAAGAAATTCTTCCCTGCCTTTGGCTCATAAAAGATGTTCTCTGGGGTGCCTGGGTGGCTCAGTCAGTTGAGCGTGCGACTCTTGATTTCAGCTCGGGTCATGATCTCAAGGTTCATGGGGTCGAGCCCCATGTCGATCCTGCAGGGCCTGCTTGGGATTCCCTCCCTCTCTCTCTCTGCCTCTCCCCTGCTCTCTCTCTCAAAGTCATTAAGCATTACAAAATAAAATAAAATCTCGGAAAAAGAAAGATGTTCCCCTGTACTGTTGTCCAAAAGTTGTATGGTGTTTCCTTTCCTACGCTCTTCACCCTCCAAAAGACTTTCACGCGTAGTCTGAGGTGAGGGTTGGGCTCTCTGTGTTTTCACATAAGGGTAATCTGTTGCCCTGGCACCTTTTATTGAAAAGCTTGCTTTGATCCGGAGTTCCATTTCTCCAGCGTATCAGGTATTCATATCTGTGCGTTTCTGTGTCTGAGTTGTCTGTTCTGGCCCACTGGTCTTCTCTGGTCCACGTCTGTACCATCGTCCTACGTCGTTCCTTACTCGAGCTTCAGAATAAACTGCTAACTGGCGGAACCAGTCCTCCTGCCTTTATCTTCTCCCAGAATGGCGTTGCTGTTTTGCCTTTATGTTTTCCATGTAAATTTTGGAATGATCTCATCAAATCACTCACAGACACAAGAAGCCTATTGGGATGTTGATTGCAATCACACCGATTCCGTGGCATTGGCTCCGTTTGGATTTGAAAGTGGTTGCTTTCAACATTCCATCCTTAAGTATGATGATGGTCACTGTAGGTTTTCGTCGATATCTTTAGCAGATAAAGGAAGTTTCCTTCAATCCAGTGACTGTTGAATTTTATCAATCGTATTTTCTGAATCTATTAAGCTGATAGTAGGCTTTTTCTCCTGTATGCTGTTAATGTGGTGACTCACACTCATTGATTTTTTTTCCAGCTTTATTAAGACATTATTGACATAGAACACTTGACTGATTTTTAAATGTTAAACTGCTGCCCGGATAAACCCAACTTGGTTACCGTGTGTTATCCTCTTTATGTTGCTAGTTCAGATTAACGTTTTGCTTAGGACCATTGCAGCTATGTTCCTGAAAGATACATTTTCCTTTCTTTTGAAGTCTCTGTTAGATTTTAATGCCCAACCTATGTCAACCTTATCAGATGATTTGGGGAGGGTTTGCTCCTTTTGGGGCTCTGAGATAGTTTTGTGACATCTGAAATCACTTCTAGAATGTTTGATAGGACTTCTTGATAAATCTTTCCGGATCTGAAGTCTTCTTTGTCGGGGGATAGATTTCCCACAGTGTGTCTTCAATGGTTATAAAACCTGTTAGGTTTTCAGATCATTCTTTAGTTGGTTTTGAATGGATTTCCTATAACTTTGCTTGTTTAAAACTCATGATTATTGTAAGTTGTTTATGTGTCTGCAATTAGTGTTCCTTTTTCATTCCAAATATTGTTTATTTGTTAGTCTTCTCTCAGAAGATCTTGTCAGAGGTTGGTCGTTTTTATTGTGTGTTTTTTTCTTAAATTTTTAAAAATGTTTATTTATTTAAAAAAAATTTTTTTTTAACGTTTATTTATTTTTGAGACAGAGAGAGACAGAGCATGAACGGGGGAGGGTCAGAGAGAGAGGGAGACACAGAATCTGAAACAGGCTCCAGGCTCTGAGCTGTCAGCACAGAGCCCGAAACGGGGCTCAAACTCACAGACCGCGAGATCATGACCTGAGCCGAAGTCGGACGCTTAACCGACTGAGCCACCCAGGCGCCCCTAAAATGTTTGTTTATTTTTGAGAGAGAGAGAGAGATCGATTGTGAGCTGGGGAGGGGCAGAGAGACAGAGGGACCCAGAATCTGAAGCAGGCTCCAAGCTCTGAGCTGTCAGCACAGAGCCCTATGTGGGGCTCGAACCCACAAACTGTGAGATCACGACCTGAATGGAAGTCAGAGGCTTAACCGACTGGGCCACCCAGGTGCTCCTATTATGTTTTTTTTTTTTTTTTTTCAAAGACTAATTTTCGTTTTGTTGATCTCAGGTATATGCTAATTTTATTAAATTCTGCTCTTTATTATTTAAGTTTCTTGAAATTCATGAAGAGGACTCAGGGGAAGAAAAGGGTTGAGGAGGGGGAAGGAGGGGTCCAATTTAGGATCTGTCCAGGCTGCATTTCCGGTGAACTGTTCTCAAGGAAGTTTCGCAGGCAGGCAGAGAAACCGGCCATGAGCTGGCGGGTCTTCCTTCCTCCGAGGTCCAGCTGATGTGCTGCTTGGAAAGAAGAGCGAGCGACAGCCCGCCTTGGTGTGTGTCTCCTAGTCCTGTCTCCTTTAACCTCATCTTCTGCCTTAAAGAGAGCTTTTTATTATCCCCATCTTACGGAGGAGAAGACTGAGGCTTGGGGAGATGAAGCTTGTTAGCTAGAAATGTTTTCGTGCCGTATTTGCCCAAGGTAACAGCCAGTTTCTTGTCCGGTCATGGCATCGCCTGGAGTGTGTATTAAAACCTCAGAATTCCAGCCCCTCTGCGGCCTGAACCTCCGGCGAAGGGGCCTGGGAATCTGTATTTTTCACGCACAGATGAGATGATTCTTAAGATGGAGCAGGTCTGGCAGACACTGGTCTCGGCACCACGTGTCTATTTCTAAACCCACGCCCTTTGCCTCCGCACGGTGCTACCACTCCGTGGCAAGGGCAGGCTTTTTGATCAGGACTCGTGTGATGCTTTTATCGGCTCTGATCTTTGTGGTTTGTGGAAAGACGATGTTTTAGTAGAGAGCAAGAGATTGAAACAACACCCCACAGCGACAGTCGTTTCATTAGCGGTTTGGGAGACAAGGAGGAAGCTAGCACTGGTTCAGCCAAGTCTGCTGGGGGTTCTTCGGGCAGCACACACCGTTCTCGTTTTATCGTGAGAAAACGGGGCCTCGGCACACTTGGTCCCAGTGAGTCTCGTGAGTGGCCGAACCACGCTTCAGAGCCAGAACCGCCCAGTAGTAAAACTAGCCGACACGTAGGTAGCGCTCAGCCTGTCGCCAGGCTTTCATAGGTCCTACCCCTTGAACAGCGTAATTCTCTGGTAGACGTCCTAGCGGTGGGCTCACCTTCTAGGTCAGAAACCGGGCCACGCCCCCTTTCACACACTTGGGTGTGGAGCGGGCTGCGTCCAGGCGAGCTGGCTGGCTCCAGACCCCCACTCCTTGCCGCCCCCCTCCCCCCCCCCCCGGACTAGTGCGCTTGCCCCTGACTTGCCTCCTTTCTGCTTCTGTGCTCTTGGGCGGGATGAACTGGGGTCTGCAAGCCGTCACAGAGGGGTAGCTGTGAACGTAAGGAAGCACAGACCCCAGAACTTGGCTTTCGGAGCGCTCAGAGGTGACTGGGTGTCCTTTGCTTCTTTTCTTAGCGCCTTCGTGCACGCAGGGCGGCGCGCGGAGAGCGGGCATCATGACCGACGTCCACCGGCGGTTCCTCCAGTTGCTGATGACTCATGGGGTGCTGGAGGAGCGGGGCGTGAGACGCCTGCAGAAGCACTGCTATCGGGTCCATGGCCGTGAGTACCGTCTCCTTGTCCCCAGGGTGCCCGGGACCGCGCCATCGGCGGCTGGTGACACGTGTGTGAGCCTCGCCACCCGTCAGGCAGCACGCCTCACCTGGGCGTGCAGGTCTCCTCGGGCTCGCGCCAGCCCGTTTCTCACCTCCTCTTTGACCTTTTTTTTTTTTTGTAAGCACATCTGACATTTAGCCCAGTCGATGGGAACTTGAAGCGGCCTAGCTGTGGTTCACACCAGGGCCCCAGCATCTTCTCCAGCCTGCGTTTCTTCATGTGTCAAATGAAGATAATTAATCATCCCGGACACCGTGGAGGGAGGGGGTTTGGGAGGGTTAAGAGACAAGATGCGTCCAGAGTTCCTGGCCAGGCCCGGGGAACGCGCTCCCTTGGCCGTGGCGGGTGAGAGGGCCGCTCGGCACAGTGGGTGAGAGCACAGCCCTGGACTCAGCCAGACCCGGGGCAAGGGCCGCCCTGCCCTGTGCGGGGGGGTGGGCGCTGGAAGCATGTCCTCAGTGGGCTGCTCAGAGGGGAGGTAATACAGGCGAAGCACTCAGGCCGGGCCGGGCTGAGTTTTCAGTGACGGGAGGGAGCCGTAGAAACAGCAGAAAGGATGCCAGCGTGTCAGTAAGATCCGTATTGGTAGCTCTCGTGGAGTTGAGCGTCAGTGGGGGGAGATCTTGTTGTGTGAAAGAGGAAGTGGATAAATTTCACTCGCTGCACGATGTCACTGCGTTAAGCTTTTTGTAAAACCAGGATTCTTGTTGTTTGTGAACACACACATCTGCACGTAAAGACGTAAGGGTGCACCGGAAGGATATGTGACAGACACACTTGTGAGGTGCTTGCCTTTCTTTTGGTCTTTCATTAAAGAAGAAAAAAGGAGGGGCGCCTGGGTGGCGCAGTCGGTTAAGCGTCCGACTTCAGCCAGGTCACGATCTCGCGGTCTGTGAGTTCGAGCCCCGCGTCGGGCTCTGGGCTGATGGCTCGGAGCCTGGAGCCTGTTTCTCATTCTGTGTCTCCCTCTCTCTCTGCCCCTCCCCCGTTCATGCTCTGTCTCTCTCTGTCCCAAAAATAAATAAAAAACGTTGAAAAAAAAAAATTAAAAAAAAAAAAAAAAAAAAAAAGAAAAAAGGAGTCGAAGCAAACAGGGTATTAGTAGTGTGGCCTAATAACAAGCATCACTTCTGGTGAACGGGAGTACAGGTGTTTGTTTATATTCTTTGTTTTTGTCTTTCTGTCTGCGTGTTTAGTTTCCAAGAGAAGAGCAGAAACTGCATAGAGGGAAGCCAGCCAAGAGGGGTGAGGAAAGGTATGCGTGGGGCGCCAGGGTTACGGGTGAAGGCACACGAGAAGAGGGGCCGCATTTAGGGACCGGCGCCCGGGGCATAGCAGAAGAAGCCAGATCGAGAGAGGTGAAGGGTGGATGGGAGCAGGAAGGGCGAGACAGAGGGTACAGAGACAGGCGCTCTTCCGTGATGAGTGGGAGGGAGAGCAGAGGGTGCGTAGCTTTGGGGGGACTGGCCCCTCGAGGCATCCCGTGCGAAATTCTGGGCCTGCTGGTCCACGCTGACAAATGAAATGCTTGCAGGGGTCCTACAGTGAGGAACCTTGTGTAACTTTGTGTGATCCCATGTATCCAAACTTCGTTGACTTGCGCCTGACATCCTTTGGGAGACCCCAGGCAGGAAAGCATGATGTGTGGGAACAACATAGGTTCTTGTGGCATGTAGGTTTATACATCAGGAACAACCTGTCGTATAGACACCACGGTAATGGGGTTTCTTTTGTACTTAGTTCCGGGGACAGGGTGGACGTCTGGAAGGACTTGAAGCAGGGAAAGCACATCATTAGTGCTGTGCTGGAAAAGTCTCCTTCTGCTGAAAGCATACCCGCTCTACTTGGCCGGCGCTGGGGTGAATAGGGGGCTTTGGTGAGGGCCTCCTTTATGGAAAAGGAACATTACATCTGCCAAGCTAGCTGTCCTTGCTCTGAGAAAACACAAGAGGATTTTAACCACCCACCCCTTGGTATGCTCCAGTGAAGGGCATAAGAATGTTTTTCTTAGTTTTCTGACTACATGGCAGTTCATTTCTGTTCGCCTTCAGTTTCTCATGTAAGTCCTAAATGTGGGCTTTCATGCTAATGGGGAAGTTTCGTAGCTCACTGCAAGGAGCCACATGCTGCCTTAGTACTAAGAATGAAAGTGTTTTTGCCTTTGTTTGACCTTTAAAGCTGTTATGACCTAATTTAGGAAAGTCCTGTACAATATATCTAGGAATTAATTTATTCTTCATGCTTTATGTGCCCTATCTGTGCGTCAAGATAAAGTGACGGCTGGGCCATCAGGATAGAACTGTGGTTCATTTTCCCCTAGCCTTCATTAAAAAAAAAAAAAAAAAAGAAAGAAAGAAAAGCTTTTTCTCAAGGAGTGTTGTTATTTTAGAGATTTTAAAGCAAGGAACGTTAGAAAGAAATTATTCAAATTAAGTAAATACTTACAAGACCCACCATTATTATCTGTCTTTTGAAGAGATGCCCAGGAAAGTCCCCTTTTACCAACTGGAAAAACACTTAGCTTCTAAGATAATTATAATTATGAAACAGAAGGGTATTTGAGTCTGCGAGTTATTGTGATTACAGTTTCCCATGGATTTTCATCCAGCTTATCAAAAATACTTCCTATTCTGGGCTCTGGTTTGGGCTGTCTTCTTCCCATCACTAGTGGGAGAAATAATTTCCCCAGTTCTCTTGGCTAGCGAGAGTTCAATTTCGTTCTGGCGTGCTGGCTTTGTAAAGCCTGTGTCTGGACTCTGCGAGTGGCACCGGGGACCCGCGTGCGCGAAGAGGGCACCTTGGGTTGCGAGCCAGAGCTTGCGGACGTGCATGAGGTCACGCAGCACTGCCCGCCGTGGCCTCCTGTGGGGGGCCTCCTGTGCTAGGGACTGGTGACATAGACACACAGCTTTGGCTTTTGCCTTGGGTTTCGTGAGTCATGCGGACCAGACTCGTGATTCCAGGATAAGCCTCCCTTGACGGAAGTAGGGACAGGAAGCCTAGGGAGTGATGGTTAAGAAGACTTGCATTTGAGGATTTCCACTTTTGACCAAGATAGAGTAACAGGGACCGATTTACTTTCCTGTCTGAAACAATTAAGAGACGGACAAAATATCTGAAACCCTAGACTTTGGCCAGCGAAGCACAGTGATACCTCAAGAGACGGGCAGTGAAGGTTTTTTTCCCCTCCTGACACCAAATATGTGTTGTCTTTTCCAGCACCTCCTCTCCAGTTCTCTGGACACCAACTGGATGTTGGTCAGCTCGGTTCTGACACTGTTTACCGGGAGTTGGGGCCAGATCTCACGGTTACAGGGTTTCGCCCCACAAGGCTGCCCCCATTTCGGACGCCAGTCTCAAGTCTGGGCCACCTATACTTCTGACTGACCGGCTAGCAAGCGGGGAGTCCCATGACCCCTTCCTCAGGTTCAGTAATTTGCTAGAATGGCTCACAGAACTCAGGAAAACACTTGACTTACATTTGCTGGCCTATTATAAAGGATATAGCTCAGGAACAGCCAAATGGGAGAGATGCCTAGGGCAGGGTGGCCTAAGGGGGGTGGGAGGGGGGCACGGAATTTCCATGCCCTTTTTGGGTGCTCTCTCCCGGCACCTTGATGTGGATCTCCAAATGCCATCATTTGAGGGTTTTCATGGAGATTTCGTTACAGACGCGTGGTCAATGATGAACTGGCCATCAGTGATTAGCTCCCTATCTAGTCCCTCTGTCCTTCCCCGAGATGGGGATGAGGCTGAAAGTTCCAGGCTTCCAATCAAGGCTAGGTCTTTCTGGCAGCCAACTCCCATCCTGAAGTTCTTTAGGGACCTGCCAAGAGTCGCCTCATTAGAACAAAACACTTGTGTTACCCTGATCGCTCAGGAAATTCCAAGGGTTTTAGGAGTTCTGTGCCAGGAACCAGGGATGACAACCAAGTATCTTTTTTATGCCACAGGCAAGAAGGGAATGAGCACTACAGTTGCCTCGGCTCACTTCCCTGAGTTTTCAGGCCAGGGGGCAGGGCGGGGCGGGGGGCGGGGGGTGCGGAGAACCTGAGCAGAACTAAACAGACTGGCTGAGCTGAGGGGATGGGGATGGGGGCTCAGGGAGACCAAAGCGCCGGCAGGTCAGAGCGGCAGAGGGGGTGCGCAGAGAGAGCTGGAGGTGGGGGCTGTCAGCTGAGGGCTGAGCTACCCGGTGAGCAGCCTGAGGCTGGGCAGAGATGTGGTGGGAAGGATAAAGAGAGGGGCACCGGCGGGGGGGGGGGGGGGGGGGGGGGCGGGGGGAGCAGAATCAGTCAGTTGAGCGGCTGACTCTTGGATCGGTTTTGGCTCAGGTCGTGATCTCACTTTTCTAGAATCCGAGGCCCGCGTCAGGCTCTGTGCTGACGGCTCTGTGCTGTGGAGCCTGCTTGGGGTTCTCTATCTCCCTCTGTCTCTGCTCCTCTCTCTCTCTCACTCTCTCTCTCAAAATAAATAAATACATGAATAAATAAATAAATAAATACATAAATACATAAATAAATAAATAAAGACTAAGAGTGAAGCAGTGCCTGATGTCCACAGGGCTGGGAATCATGCCCGCTCCAGGCACAGCGGCTTCCCTGGTGAGTTCTGCAAAGTGTTTAAGGAAGAGGTGCTACCAGTCCCACCCACGCGCCTCCAGAAGGTTGAAGACAAGGGAACACTTCCCAGCTCGATTTCTGAGGCCTGAATTATCCTGATACCAGAACTAGACAATGGCATTGCAAGGAGAGCAATCCAAAGACCAAGGTCCTTCATGAATATAAATGCTAAAATTTTAAACACACAGTTTTAGCAAATCTAATCCAGCAATATATAGAAAAGATGATTCAATATGACCAGGGTGGGGTTTAGCCCAAGAATGCAGGGTTGGTTTAATATTTGAAAACCAACCCATGTAGTTTACCATATTAACAGACTATAAAAAAGAAAAACCATGTGATCGTGTCAGTAGTGCAGAAGACGCATTTGACAAAATCTGATATCTATCTTGGCACGATGCCCCAAAGGTTTCTTACAGGAAACTACAGGGCAGAAGGAGATTTACAGGACAGGCTTAGAGCAGGAGAGAGGATTCAACAACTCTGCAGAGTTTAAAAACCTCACATGTATTCTTGACCAAAATCCCTTAGCAAAGTAGGAAAAGAAGGAAGGTTCTTTAACCTCCTAAAGGGGTTCTGTGTGCATCCTTCAGCTTCACGTCATACATACTTCACTGTGAAGACTAAATACTTTACCCTAATATCAGGAGCAAGACAAGAATGGCCATTCTAACAATCTCTCTTCTAGCCAGTGCACTTAGGCAAGAAAAAAGAAAAGGCATTCAGATTGGAAGGGAAGAAGTAAAACTGTTGATTGAAAGACATGATCTTCTATGTAGAAAATCTGATGGATCTTCAAAAAAGCTACTAGAGCTGATAAGTAGGTTTGGTAAAGTGGCAGGATACAGGATCAACATCCAAAAATTTGTGGTATTTCTATATGCTTGCAGTGAATCATCAGCAATTGCATTTTAGAAAGTACCATTCAAGATAGCATTAAAAAATACAGAATACTTAGAAATAAATGTGACAAAAGTCTGTAAGGTCTGTGCACTGAAATGCACGAAACATTGCTGAGAGAAGTCAAAGAAGATCTAAATAAATGGAGAGACGCACCATGCTCGTGGGCTGTGAAACCCAATACTGTTAAGATAATCCGTTCTCCTCAAGAGTTGGTCTGTAGATTCAACTCAACCCCAGTCTCATCCCAGCAGCACTTTTTGTAGAAATTCACAGACTGATTCTGAAATTCACGTGGAAATGTAAAGGACCTAGAAAAGCCAAAACAATTTTGAAAAAGACAATCAAACTTGGAGGACTAACACTGATGAATTAAAGTTAATCAAGAGTGACTACCTGATCTTGAGACATAATATATAGCTCCCCTATCAAGACAGTGTGGTATTGACTTAAACTCGTAGAAGAGAGAGTCTAGAAATAAACCCACATGTGGATGGACAGCTAAGTTTTGACAAAAACGTAAAGGCAGTTCAGTGGAAATATTCTTCAAAAAATGATGCTGGTGGGGCGCCTGGGTGGCTCAGTCGGTTGAGCGTCCGACTTCGGCTCAGGTCACGATCTCACGGTCTGTGAGTTCGAGCCCCGCGTCGGGCTCTGGGCTGATGGCTCAGAGCCTGGAGCCTGATTCCGATTCTGTGTCTCCCTCTCTCTTTGACCCTCCCCCGTTCATGCTCTGTCTCTGTCTCAAAAATAAATAAACTTAAAAAAAAAAATTAAAAAAAAAATGATGCTGGCATAATAATTGGATAACCCCATATTTTAATGACTCTCGAGCCATGCTTTGCACCATATAGAAAAATTAACTCAAAATGTAACATAGACCACAACGTAAAACCTGAAACCGTAACGCTTACAGAAGAAAACGTAGAAGAAAACCTTTGTGACCTTGGGTTCGGCAAAGATTTCTTGAGTATAACACAAAGGTATGATCCGTAAGAGTACAAGTTGATAAATTGGGCTTCAGAATTAAAAAATTCTCTTTAAAATACACTGTTTAGGGAATAAAAAGACAAGCAAAATACTGGGAGAAAATGTTTGCAAATCACAGTCCAATAAAGTACTCATATCCGGAATATAGAGAACTCCCCAAATCCAATAGTTAGGAAACATACAGCCAAAAAAAAAAAAAAAAATGAGCAAAAGACTTGAACAGACACTTCGCCGAACAAGTTCTATAGATGGCACATAGGCACGTGAAAAGCGCTCCGCTTCATTAGGGCAACGCAAAATGAAGCCACAGTGAGATATACTACACGCCTGTTAGGCCAAAATTGAAAAGATTGCGTACTGAGTAGTGACGAGAAAATGAAGGAACCGGAACTCTCTCTGTTGGAATCTAAAATGAGTAGAGTCATTTTGAAAAAACGCAGGCACTTTTATGACACAGCCATTTCTGTTTCAAGTATTTGTTTTTAGACTCAAGAGAAGCGAAGATACATGTCCCTACAAAGGCTTGTGTGTAAATATTCAGAGGAGTTTTGCTCGTAATGGCCACAGAGTGGAAACCTGGCCATCCATCAACAGGCGAGCCTGTAAATGGGCTGTGGTATGATCTGTCTCCTGGAATATACTACCTGGTAGTAAAAAGGAATGAGCTGTTGCTACGTGCTGCTGTATGAATTAATCTCAGAGTGATTATGCTGAGTGGAAGAAGCAGGGGAAGAGATTACGTGTTGCAGCATTTACATGCAATTTACATGCAATCCTAGCCAGTGTGTACCTGGGTGAAGTGACAGGAAGGCCACTGGCTTCCTGGTGAAGGTGTAGGGGAGGGTTGTGAGGGGTGAGAGAGAGAGATTAGGAGAGTTTGAGGGAACTTTTGGGGGGTGATGGATCTATGTATTGTCTTGATTGTAGTGATGGTTTCTAGGGTGTATACATGTGTCAGAACTTACTAACTTGTGTCTTGAAAGAGGTACGGTTCACTGTATGTCAGTTCTGTCTCTCCAAAGCTATTTTTTTTTTTTAAATCTGAATTTGAAACCACTTTACAACTTGGTGGGTGTATAACCTTGGTCAAGTCACTAAACCTCAGGGCTTCAGTTGTCCTAGCTGTGAAGCGGGGCTGGAGATATCTGTCACCCAGGGTTATTTGTGAAGATTAGGAAGATACTGTGTGGCAGGTGCTTAAAGCCTGTAAGTGCCCAAGATGGTGAAATTTAGGGGATAAATCAGGTGCGCGGAATAGAGCTCATTCCTGCGGTCCGGTGAGGCTCTGCGTCCTCTGTGCTGGCCTCTACGGGAATGACTGCACCATCCAGGAAATGTATCCTTTCTGTCCTGTATCCAGGGTGTACCGGAGGAGCACCTTGCTTGAAGTCTGACTCACAAGAGAATTGGGAAGTGGTTATGAAACAGTCACGTAGCCATGGAAAGTTTCTTTGGTTCGGTTTCCTAGAAAACAACGAATGTTGGAAGCCTGAATTCTGAAGCCTTCACAAGTGGCCCAAGGCCCTTGGGGAGGAGGTGCTTAAGCCTGATGATTTGGTCACAGAATGGTGTTGCCCAGTGTGGGGTTTGAGGGTGTGCCAGCCTGGAGGCTGACTCTTGGTTGGAACCTTTATTCCATTTATCATGTGGCTTTACTGAACAGAAGCAGAAGGTTGCCGCGGCCCACAGTTGTCTGACGATTCTGAGTCCCTGGCCTCGTTAAAATGTTCTGGGTCTGGTCTTCTGTGTTTCGGTTGGACAGGTTCGCTTTTTAGGGAATCGCGGGGTCCAGCCTGCTCACCTTACAAACGCGGAAGCGGAGACCCCTGGGAGTCGGGTGGGCTGTCACCCAACACCCAGCTGCTTCTCACACCAGCTCCGGCCCCCCCACGGTCAAACGCTGCCTCCCGCATCAGTGGTGCGCTTGCGGAGGGCCTTCTTCACTGCAGCTCCTCGGGTTGCTTTTTAAACTTGTTTTTTATTTTGAAATAATTCCAAACTCACCAGAAAACCGTAAGAATAGTCCAGGGTCCAATAGCCCAATTTGAAGCTCCGTCATTACCACTAAACTCTTCAGGGAATGTCTCCTCCCGGCAAAGACATTCTCCTAAGTCATCATAGGATAACCATTCAAATCAGGGCATCAACGTTGAGGATTCCCTGCCGTCTCATCGGCAGACCCCACTGGAGTTTTCCGGTTGTCTCAATATTGTCTTCTGTAGCAAAGGACCCACCGCGGGGTCACGTGTTGCGTTTGGTTGTCTCTTTAGACGCCTCCAGTCAGGAATCATTCCTCAGTCTTTCCTTGACTTTTATGACCTTGACATTGTTGAAGATTACAGCTTATTTATTGATTTATGTCGATTTATTTTTGAGAGAGAGACAGAGACAGAACACGAGTGGGGGAGGGACAGAGAGAGAGGGAGACACAGGCTCCGAAGCAGGCTCCGGGCTCCGAGCTGTCAGCACAGAGCCCGACGTGGGGCTTGAACCCACGAACTGGGAGGTCATGACCTGAGCCCAAATCAGGTGCTTAACCGACTGAGCCACCAGGTGCCCCAGGTTAATTATTTAGTAGAACAGAGCTGATAGAAATTCAATGTGAGCCACATCTGTAATTAAAGTTTTCTGGCGGCCACATCAAAAGAGGGAGAAAGAAACAGGTGCGATTAATATCCCGAATAGCATTTTAACATGTAACGAATATACGAAAATGATTAATGAGATATTTTCCATTCTGTCATAGCACGTCTTTGAAATCCAGGACGTATTTGCCACACAGGACATACCTAATTTGGACGAGGCACAGTGCAAGTGCCGGGCCGCCCCGGGCCCGGTGGCTGCTGTATCAGGCAGCATAGCTGTGGAATGTTCCCTCAGTTCGGGTTCGTCTGGTGCCTCCTCCTGGTTCGGTTATGGGTGTACTTTCTCGTTCGGCAGAAATGGTGTAGAAGTGGTCGTGTCCGCATCCCGCCCGGTGGCGCGTAGCGTTGACTCAGACGCGCCTGCCGGGTCTCTGCGCTGTGACGTCACTCTCTCCTGATTCTGTGACTCTGACTCAGAAGCATTTTGCAGGGAAGCTCTTTGAGGCAAAGCACATGTACTACCCTTACGCCCTAGATGTAGTATCCGTTGGTGTTTCTTCCCCAACGTCCTTTCTTTTCTGGCGCTTGTCAGATGGCCGTGAGTGCCCTCTGTATTCCAGCACTCACATTTTGTCATCAGTTGTATGCTGGTTGTTGTATGTTAAGTGTAGGGGGTCTTTTCATTATCTGTGGTCCTAAGGACAAATTAGGTAGAATATCTACACTTTTAGATGAAACAAATTAAGATCGTTACTTGTTCAGCGAGCAGAACAAATACTATGGCGTTCGAGCGAAAAACCAGTTAACCGAAACGAATGTACCAAAAATAGATGAGTGACCACGGTATGAGAGGAACATTGGGGTTTGACAGATATTTTCCGCTTTTGTCGGACCTCGTGCCTACCTTCATCGTAGCTCTGCTTTTCTCCTGCTGAGTGACACGGCTGTTGGCCTCGCCGTGCCGGTGCCTTCCCAGGACTCCGCGCGCGTTAGCGGAGGGTCACAGCGGCGTTGACACTTGTGGCGTTCATCTCGCGTGTGCAGTGGCATCTGTAAGCGTCTTCTCTTTCCGGGGAGGACTCGGTGGTAGTTAGAAGCTGGCTCCCAATAAACATCCCCCGACTTTTAATGATCCCGTCGTACCGTTTTCCCCCTTGACTGTAAAGAACAGTTAGTAGACTTACCACCGTCACAACCCGCTCGGCTTCCCAGTTAAAGGGGGTTCGGCATGTAGTGAGCGTGAAAGGTGACGTCTAAAATGGCACTGGGTGAATTTTTGAACACAGAGAAGTCCACAACTCACTGTGCTTCGACAGGAATCTCGGGTCTCCGCAGGCTCCGTGACCACGAGGAGACAGACGTTGCCCTCACATCCCTGGCTCCTGAAGGACCCGATGGGTCCAGATCCCAGCCCACTCTTGACCGTGTGTAGCTCAGGCGCCCAGGGCGGGATGGATCCACCGCGGCCGGCGCGGATTTCCGCGCGTTCCACGCTCTTCCGAGTGTAGACGTCACTGGTTTTGGGTTGCGTTTTGTACTGGATCCCAAACACGAGGGAGGTCGTGTGTGGGCAGTGGAGGGCTGGGGATGAATCTGGATTGTCACGGGTAAGCTCTGGCCAGAGCAGTGAACCATTTCTTCGGACAGAGGTTTAAATCGGGGACTGGGAAAGTTCTTTCAGTTTCTGAGCCTCAGCTCTCTGTTTGACGAAGGAAGTCTCACCTACCTCGTGGGACAGTTGTGAGGGTGTGCAGGGAGACTTCTGTCACATGCCTGGTCAAAGTACTTCCTGGTGTGTGTTCAGCACGTGCCCCTTGCTGCCCCTTCCTTCCTCTGTCGTCATCTGACCCCACGGGCCCGGGGACAATCAGGAGACCCGTCAGGCTGCTAAACAGTGCGATAGAGACCATAGGACTGAACTTCTGGTGCTGCGAGTTTTCTCCAAAAATCGAGAAAGTGTGGTCACGGTCTCCTAGCGGAAGGAAGTCACGCGTGTGGTACTGAGCTGGGAAGGCGCCCTGTGGGCGGGCGGCAGGCCCGCGCGACTGCAGTGTAGAGCCAGGGGGCGCGCCTCGGGATCACAGATGAGCCACCGGGGGCCGTGCGGAGAGGGGCCGCTGGGACCTGGCCCCTCTCTGGCTGGGCGTGGTGACGGGGTAGAGGGCTAGAGTGGGCACCGGGAGACCGTGGGAGGCTGGTCCACACCGCGGGGAGAAGGTGGGGGGGCCGTATGTAGGGAATTGGAGAAAGTGGCCAGTCTCCCCCTGACCGCGCTGGGGGCCCGCTCACAACACCGGGCCGCCTTGCTGACCCCTGCTGGGCACGGGGCCCTGAGCTACGTCTCGCACGTGGACCTGGGCAAAGACCACCCCGAGGCTGCGCATTCAGAACAGAGCGTGCTCGGGCAGGGGAGGCGCTCACCTCACCTGCGTCTCGGTAGAGACTCCAGGGCAGGTAGGGGAGTGGGGAGAGTGGAGGGCTGCGGTGTGGCCTGACCGGAGGCTGGCGGCCCGGGAAGCTGGAGGCGGGCTTCCTAGAAGCGGGACACCCCGCCCCTGGCTAGGGGAACATGTTTGGCTACCTCCGGCTGGCGTCCTAAGTTGGACGCAGGAACGAACACTTAGGGAAGCTGTCAGTTACAGAGCGAGTCCTGGCCACCCCGAGCCAGTTATCACGGGGGCTGTTGTCTGGCGTCCCGGGCCGGTTGCTGGAGATGGCGGTCTGGCCTCCTGCGGGTCTGGCTTCTAGGCGGCAGGCTGGCGCCCCGGGCTGGTTCCTGTGGATAAGGGGTTCCTCCTCTGGGCTGGGTGCTGCGGACTGTGGGTCAGAGCCCTGTTCTTGCACGTTATCTGCCCTTGGCTTATATGCCAATATTTCAGGCTTTTCGTGATTATTACATTGGTTATAGTGATCTGTGATCAGGGATTACCACTCACTCAAAAGCTCAGATGATGGTTAGCATTTTTAGCAGTAATGTATTTTTAAATTAAGGCACACACTGTTTTTGCAGACCTGACGTCATCATGTGTTTAATAGATTCCAGTGTAGCGTGACTGTAACTTTTCTATGCACCGGGAAACCGAAAAATGCATTTGACTTGCTTTATTGCGACGACACTTTATCGTGGTGGTTTGGAACCAAGCCCACGAAAGGTCTGAGGTCTGCCCGTGCTCAGTCTCTCAGAAGAATGAGCGTGACAGTCTGTTCCTTCGGGTTCTCCACCGCCTCTTATCTGGTGGCTCAGGGAACACGGTGGCCTCGTTAGTCATCGTGTCTCTTTACGGCAGGGTCACAGCCCACGTCAGAATTCGAAAACTGGGGACTGTCAGTGGTATGTAGCGGATGGATACAGATTGTTTGCCCTACAGTGTTTTAAAAATTAATTCCCACGTTAAAAAACAAACACTGACAGGGGCGCCTGGGTGGCGCAGTCGGTTAAGCGTCCGACTTCAGCCAGGTCACGATCTCGCGGTCCGCGAGTTCGAGCCCCGCGTCGGGCTCTGGGCTGACGGCTCAGAGCCTGGAGCCTGCTTCCGATTCTGTGTCTCCCTCTCTCTCTGCCCCTCCCCCGTTCATGCTCTGTCTCTCTCTGTCCCAAAAATAAAAAATAAAAAAAAAAAAAAAAAACGTTGAAAAAAAAAAAAACCAAACACTGACAGAGAGACTTCTCACAAAAATCCAAAGACTGGGTCTGTGGCAGGAACAGAGGAAGTCCCGCTCCTCTCGGGGGACGCGTGTTCCCCACGTCACCCGCTGCGCCCGCGCTTGTCCACGTCTGTGCTTCTGCCTGGCGTCTGCGGGCGTCTGATTCTGTCAGGAGCAGCAGGCTGTGCTCAGATGAAAGCTGGGAAGGAGGAAGCCTGCACACCCGGAATGAGGCACAGCCGCTCTGGTTTTAGGGGGTGGGCGGCCACCCCCCGCGGAGCCCCTGCATCAGTTCCTTGGGGATCCCTGGTGGGGGGAGTGGGGGGCCACCGCCGGTCCCAGTGGCAGGTGGCCCACCTGTTGTCAAGGGCGGGGACGAAGTGACATGCGCACGAATGGAATCGGTAGTGAGGTTCTGCTGCAGGCGGCTTAGTTTTCTGTGATGAGTCACGGAATTCAGGACGCTGCCTGGCTCAGCACCGTCCTGAGGAGGCGGCACTGTTCTGTTGCCGACCGCAGCACTGACCAACACACCCCTGGTGAGGGGGCTGGCCGATAGGTGGGTTTACCGCACAGACGGACACGGTAGGCGCACGTCCCCGTCACCACCGGCCGCGGTGTCGTCGTGGGTGTTGGAACACTTGGTGCCTGTGGCCAAAACGCGGGAACTGTGCCAAACAGTGTAAAACAAGTTTTACGTGCTGTTGTTTGAAGCGAGGCCCCAGAGCAGGCTTTCTAACTAAAATAATCTGTTGATTTAAAAAACAAAACAAAGCAGAGTCTCTGTGGACTTGCAAACAGATCTCTGAGATTTAAAAACTGTCCGTTACTAAAAGCCTCTTCACCCCGAACCATCAGAGCTCTGAGCGAATCTACCTTGTCAGAGGGCACTGCCCCGTTTCTCTTTTTCGATTCAGAAACCTGAGGGTGAAGGCATCGAGTGATACTGTTGAGCACTGAGGTATTTTTTTACCCTTAAATGGGAAAAGTCACACAGAAAAGTCAAAGAATACAGTGGAGCCCGTCCATCGCCCAGCCACGGTGGCAACTCATGACTGATTCTGTTTTATCTGCTTACCTCCTACCTCCTTAACCCTGGTTATTTTGAAGTAATTCTCAGACATCGCTGTGTATCTAAGCAACATTTTGTCTTTGTTTTAATGAATGCTCGAGGCCATTTGTCGCTGTGCCGAACTAAAGGCCAGACATCTGATTTCCAGTCTGCACCGTGTCACTTACGGGTCCTGTGATCTTGAGTAAGCCCTTAAGCTCTGACCCTCGGTGTCCGCCGACGTGCAGACCGTGCTGCGTCCCGGCTCCCCCGGGGCGTTGTTCGTGAGGCTCTGCGGAGATCACGAGGGAGAGGAACCGGGGCACCGAGTGAAATGGTGCACAGATACAGAGAGCGACTTATCTAATGTATCTGCCACATGAAAGACAGCTTCTTCCCCCTGCTCTTCTCAGCACCGTTAACCAGCCAGACTTGGGGAGCGGTCTCGTTGTCGGTTCCCAGCTCTCTCCCACGTATCCCAGGGGACATACGTGGCTCCGGGGAGCCATTTCTCTCCAGGCCGGTGGACGTGAAGGTCACGGGCTGAGACGTGCCCCCCGCCCCCACTCCCGCACTGCCGCCGCCCCGTGTCTCTGCCTGCCAGCCTTTCCCGGCCCCGGGGGCGGGGGGCTGCTCTGCGCCCCGTCCTCAGCTCCGTGCTCAGGGGGGCCGCCCGGCCGGCCCATCAGATGAGAGGCCCGTCACGGGGCGGGTTGGCCTGCAAGTGGTTCCGTCCCTTGGGGTCTTTAATTTTAGGCTGTTATTTCCTCTGCCTAAAAATAGCGTTTTCTATCTATAGTGCCTAGTTTGGAACAAAACTGTTTGTGGCTGAGAAGTTAGGGCAGCAGACTTCCTGACCGCCCGCCCGCCCGCCCGCCGCCCAAGTGTGCGGTATGCCCTGGGTTCCAGTAGCCTGCTGGGAAACAAGGACCCAGCTTGGCAGGCAGGGGTTTGTTGGTTAAACTAAAACTGAATTTTAAAAGAAAAGGAAATGGCATATATAGAAGCGGTCAGAGGAAAACAGCCTCCGAGTGAAGCAGCCTCGCTTGTCAGAGGGATGGTGTCCTCTTTGGTTGGTGCTGCCCCAGCCTGTGGACTGCCCTGAGTCCCCTCACCCCCACCTGTGTTTTAAGTTTATTAGTCTATTTTGAGAGGCAGAGACAGTGCAAGCGGGGGGGGGGGGGGGGCAGGGAGAGAGAGAGAATCCCAAGCGGGTTCCGCGCTGTCAGCGCAGAGCCTGACGCGGGGCTCGGGTTCATGAAACTTCGAGATCGCGACCTGAGTCGAAATTAAGAGTCGGATGCTTAATTGACTGAGACACCCAGGCGTGCCTGAGTCCCCTTTTATAAATTGTCCCATCGGAAGGGCATTTCCTGCTAAAGAAGGAGCTGTTCTGTCCTCTTCCTGGGCCTTGGGCTGTCAACCCCGCAACATGGCAGAGCGTGTGTTCCCAGAGAACACTCGCTCTGCTCTCCAGGGGGCCTGTGGCTCCGTGCCCAGGAGCTTGGGAAGTGGTGTTGGGCAGGCCCGGGTGCCTATCTAAGCCGTGGGAACTCTGGGTAAGTGACTGAACCCTCCCCAAGCCTCTTGTAGAGACAGATGATGCTAACGGCTCGCATTGCGGGTCTGTTCTCACGGTGCTGAAGGGAGGCGGGCCCCTGAGTGGCGCCCAGCACGCATTAAGGTGAATTCCAGCCACACAAGCGTAGGCTCGCCGTGTGCGGCCCAGTTTTGCCGTAGCCCACGAGGGAGGCCTGGGTACAGCCTGCTCCCACGTAGAGAGGACCCGGAGGGGGGGTGACATAAGATCCATAGACCTTTGCTCGGTTCAGACGTGGTGCTGAGCGTCCTGGTTCGGGTGTCTCCCGCTCCCAGAGGAGACAGCAGGGTGGGGCCAGGGCCGGGCTCGTCACTTCTTGGAGCTGGTCGTCCCATGGTGCTGGTGGCGGGTCGGTGGTGTTGACGGACCCAGGTCCTGACTCAGCTCAACATGCAAAGACAGTGACTTGGAAACTTAGCTCGAGCCTGTCTCTTTTCTCAGTTGGCTCGGGATCCTGAAGGGAGGACTGATGTTATGAATTTTCTGAAGCCCGTCAGTCGTAGAACCAAGAAGTGTGTGATTTCGTCTTTTATCTCATGCCCTTTATCATGACCCTGGACTCAGGCTCCGGGGCCAAAGGGACCCTCTGACAGTCCTTTGGCCCAGCGTGTTCGCACGGGTCTACAGAACGTAGCTGCTCCACGGGGGCCTTGGGGACAGGGCGGGGAGTGGGGGCACAGCAGTGAGAACAGCTCACCACAAGACCCGAGATCCAGAAGCTCCCGTCTGGTGGGCACCCTTGACGCTTGACGTGCATGTCAGGGATCTTGGCAGCAAGTGATCGATCCCGGTTCTGGCCAACTTCAAAAGAACCGTGTTGGGAGGCTGGTGGGAAAGGGACACACAAGGGCTGGTTGACAGCTAGGGGCCAGGCTGGGGAATGGGCAGGACCCCAGGGGCACGAGGACACAGGATGACCTTACGGCCAAAGCCTTCCCCGCTTCTCTGTGCTTCCTCCCTCTCGGGGCTGAGCTGGAGCCCCCCGGTGGCCCCCCTCTTGTTGCTTCCTAGACTGGCCCACACCTGGCTGACCTCTGATCTGACCCCCTCATCTTCCTGCCTCCTGGTTCTCTGGATATGGGTTCCTGGAATTATCCTCCTTCCAAAATCACACATATGGGGAAAGACAGTTTAAAAAAAAAAAAAAAAAGCTAGGGTCTGGTTAGGGATGGAAATTGCTGTCGGCAGCTGAAAATTGTGGGCAGATTTGTAGCTGGAGCCAAGGGATCAGGGAAGGCAGTGCTTGAGGAGGCCTGCACGGGAGGGGGTGGGAGGGGACATGACCGGGACCCCGGGGCGGTGTGTGTGTGGGGGCGGGGGGAGTGAGGGCTGGCGCTATACAGAGGGTTTGGGGGGTGTGTTCTAGACACATGCGAAGCTGGAGGTGAGGTGCAGGGGGTGATGAGAGAAAGGGGGGGACTCGCCTGGGGTCCCCCAGAAAGGTAAGGCAGGACTGGTCCCCTAAAACTCAAATCCAGGAGCGGTGTTACTGAACACAAGAGAAGTTTATTCTTAGGGGATGATCAAGAGGGAGACAGCATGGCACAGGGCCTGAGAAACACGCACAGTGTCAGCAGCAGACAGGGACACGGACGTGGCCTCGACGTAGGAAGCCGTGCGGTCAGGGAGGGTAAGAGGGGAGAGAACGTGAGCCGTGGAGCAGGTGCTTGGTTTCTGCAGTGAGCACGGCAGTAGGAAGTGGTTGTTGTTGGTGTTGTTGTTAAATGAAAATCCAGTGAAAATGTTCATGGTTCTGAAAACCGGGGCTGGACAGCACGGCACAGGAGGGTGGGAGAGGGGGAAGGGCCGAGCGGTTCATACCCTCCACGCACACAGGGTATCTGGAAACTCCAACGTATTGGAGTGTTTGTGATCTGCCCACAGGGTACATTTTTTCTGAACGACACCCAGGAGTGGCCTTTCCAGTGGAAAATGTGCAGTGTCACTTTCAGAGGGAGGTGGGACTTGCCATTGTGTCATATTGGGTGGACCGAGTGGCTCCTATCCGGGGAAGAGCCCTGTCACTTGCCCTGTTGGTGAGGGGTGGCTCCCGAGTGCCCGGTCACCACGCAGCCAGGCTCCTGGGTGGGCAGTCGGGGGGCAAGGCTCTGTGGCAGAAAGGGCTTCTAGGCCCTCACGCTTGGTGTGGAAGAGGAAGAAAGGCGAGGCCACTGTGCACCGGGGGCCGCAGAGGACATTTCGTGGAAAAAAGTCCTGTTTGAGCTGGCTTCCGTAAAGAGTAGGCAGAAACGGGGGGGTGAGGAGGAAGAGGCCTTCCAGAAAGGAGGGGGTGAGCAAAGGCCCGGAGGGAGGAAACGCTGTCCAGGCTCCGATCACAGGCTTTGCAGCAGCTGCGACCAAATTCTGTTGTCCCGCTGTCCTCACAGTTCGTGTCCCTGTACCACCTGTGGATACTGTAGCACCCAGTATCAGTAACAATACTGACTTGTTATTTAAACAAGTTTACTTAAAGAGGAAGCTTTGAGGCCTGCTGAGATTTGCATATTAATGTTATGTCATGGTCTTTGTCATTAGCTCCCGTGGGCCCCCCAGTGTCCTCCCGTACCTGTGTCAGAGCTGTCTCCTTTACGTGGCCCACGTGGCTGTGACCTTCACTGCCACCAGCGTGACCTGCTATTTTGTCAGCCTTGACCATGGGCTTAGAAGTCTCTGTGTAGGAAGCCTGATACAGGTAAAGCTCAAGTGCCTTGGGATGATCCCCTCCTCTGTGTCTCCCTCCTGACGGTGGCTTTGGTCATCAGCCTAGTGGGTGTCTTTCCAGGCCTTTCTCCTGCAGTGTTGTTTCATTGGTTTCATTGTCATTCCTAAGGTAAGTGGTATCATATTGTCTGTTTTTATGATGGCTCCTTCTCATAAATCTGTTGAAGTTACTTTAATAAATGAAAACAGTAATAAATACTTCTTGTTTAGAAAAAGGATCACAGTACACAGAAGGGTAATTCCAAGACGCAAAGCCGACTACGTCCTTTCTCTGCTTCCCACTCTGAAGGGCTGCCTGTGGCCCGCAGGGGAAGGTGACACGTTGCCCTGGTCTCCGGGGCCCTGCGCCAGGGCTCCCGCCGCCCCTGCAGCCTGGTGGACCCCAGGCCTCTTCCCTCCACTCACTGCAGCCCCGGGCTCTGTCCGCACACCTCCTCCGTGGGCTGGTGGCCCCGGGCCGGGGGACTGGGCAGCGTGGAGGCGGGACAGCACACGGAGCCGGGAAGGGGCCGGAGCCAGCGAGCCCGCCCTCCTCTGCCCCTTGGCCTGGTCACCGAGTTAGGGGAGGCCGCTAGCACCCGCCTCGGAGGGCAGCTGGCAGGATGGACTCACGACCGTGACAAGCACCCAGCACAGCCTCTCACTGGGGGCCAGGGGTGGTGCTCAGTGCGAGCTGCTGCTCTCGCCCTGCTTGTCATCGGTCTTCACTGCGGCCCGCTGTCCCCGGGCCCAGCACGTGGGGCCTGGCATGGGAGCGTTCGGTACGCGTCCGGATGGCGGATAAAGGGAAGACGGGATGGAGACGGACCCGGCACACGTGAGGCCGTGCGGGCACAGGCTCCGCGTGGGGAGGGGCGCGGAGCAGGGAATCGGGGGCGGCAGGCCGGGGGCTCCCAGCGAGGACAGGGAGAGCGCGGCAGGCTCGGACGCCGTTTCCCGGCCCTTCCTACGGCACAGCGCCCTCCCCGTCTGCACACTCAGGGAGGAAGGGGCCACACAGACTGGCGTTCACCCAAGCGGGCCGCCCTCGCCTGCCTCTGGCTTGGCTGGCCTGCGCTGGGGTCGACGGAGTGGTTAAGATGGCCACACTTTCTTGACGCCATCCCGTTTCTCTCCAGGCACTGCCGCCGTGGAGGAGCTGGAGGACTTCATCAACAACATCAACAGCGTCTTGGAGTCGTTGTATATTGAGATTAAGAAAGGGGCCACCGAGGACGACGGGAGACCCGTTTACGCGCTGGTGAGTGCACGCCGGCGCCCTCTCGTGGCTCCCGTGAGGAATTGCGGGAGTGGAGGTGCCCCTGCCCCGGCAGCCCCGGAGCCGGAGCCGGGGGGACGCGGACACAGCCTGGCCCCGCCTCCCCCTCCACCCCGGTTCCGGTTCACTGGTGCCACCGTACGAATCCTCTGCAGTGATCAGGGCCGGGGGCTGTCACCTCAGTGCTCACCTCCCTGCCCCTGCCCGAGCCCCTGCCCGAGACACCGCAGCACGCGTTTGGCTTTGTTTTGTCTGTCGACAGTTGGCTGTAAGAAGCCATCCCAAATGTATAGAATACTAGGATTAAAGGAGGAAAGCGGTTTCTCATTTGGAATAAGACACAGAGGCTGTGAGAAGAGAAACTGGGGGTGGGGGGCCCTGGGGACTGAGCCATTCACGTTCCAGGAAGCCCCCCGCCAGAGAGCAAGGGGAAGCACAGGTGGGGCAGAACTGAGCACCTTAGGCCATTGGAGGAGACGCGGCTCCCCCCCCCCCCCCCCCCCCCCCCGCCAGGCCTGCCCAGAGAGGGGCCGTAGCCGGGGGTTCCACACTGTTCCAGGGGAGAAGGGTCGTGGAGCTGAGTAACTGCGGAAACGCCACGGGCTTCGCGGCGCCTTTTGCATTTGAAGCTCCGTTAAGCGTGCAGACGAGTTCCCCAAATGTGTCTGATTTCGGAAGCTCCCGCACCACCTCTGGAAATCTCCGAGAGTCGGGGATTCCGAGCTAGACACCCAAGTCTGTAACATGCGACTGGTCACCAATCCGGGCCCTGTGGCCGACAGCGCCCACACCCCGGCGCTCAGGGACTGAAGAGAGGAGGGGGCTGGGCAAGCCGCCGGCGAAGGGCGCCGCCTGACCGTCACACTGACCTTTTAGGTGAATCTTGCAACAACTCCGGTTTCCAAAATGGCCTCGGATTTTGCAGAGAACGAGCTGGATCTGTTTAGAAAGGCGGTAAGTACAGTATGGTTGTTTATTGGCCGGGCTTGCGACGGGAAACTTGTCGTCTTCGGCGTTAGAAACGGAAACTGCCGTCGTAGAGGGTCACCACCGCGGCCCCAGACGGCCATCTGCGGGGTCCCTGCCCAGCGCGTCGCCTCCGGGCGCCGGCTCGGGAGGGCGCCGTGGCTGCCTGGGAGGGAGCTTGTCCAGATGTGAACCCCGGTCGGTGGAGCACCGGGCGTCGGGGTGTGTGGTGCAGGCGGACCGGCGTTCCCACCCGGTGCTCGCCGCGCCGCCCAGACCCCCGCGGCGGCGGCCGAGGTGCCAGGGAGCTCCCTGGCAAGGCCGGATCCCAGTCCCCGCCCGGACCGCGGCCCACGGCCCGTGGCCGTGCGTGTTACCAAGGGCACCCCGTGGAACCCTTCCCGTCCGCATCGGAGAGGCACTGCTCTGCCTCCCCGGCTTCAGGCTCTTCCCTCAGCCCCCTTGTCACTCACCCGGCTGCGCGCCGGGTCAAGGCGGTGCTTCTCAGCCCGGGCCGCGTTCCGGGAACCGGGAGGTAGGAGCGTCGAGACATCCGGTCTCGTCCACAGCTGGCGGATCCGGGTCTCCGGTGACGGGTCCTAGAATCCTCCCTTTCGAGCCTCCTCTGATGGCAGTCGGCAGCCGAGGTCGAGGACCGGGGCTGTGTGACGGCAGACGCCCCTGCGCGTGCGGAAAGCCTGTCTTCCTGGTGGCCCCGCCCCGCCGTGAGCAGTCTCGGGGACGCGTGCCCGGCAGCCCCTCCTGGCCCGGGCTCCAGCGTCTCTGCGGCTCCCGAGTGTGCCTGCGCCCTGGCTCGCCCGGGCTTTGCTTTCCCGCCCTCCCTGCCTCCAGCCAGCCCCTCGGGCCCCCTGTCCTGCCCGCGTTCGACTAGACGGGTGCCGCCTCGTCATCCACTCGTTCATCCCTCGGCTTCTCTGCCTTCGGGGAGGTGGGGGCAAGGGGGCCGATTCTGGATCCGGGGTCCTGAGGATCATCCCTCTGGCATGGTGTCACAGGGTGACCATTGAGACAGAGGGACTGACCATGGTCACGGCCGTTGACGTTTGCTACTAAACTGTCTTCCTGAAGGATTGTTCCAGGGCTCAGCTCTGCCCGTGATCGGTGGTTTCGCAGCGCCCCTGCCAGGATCGGTGTTACTGCTTAAAGGTTGTTTTTGCCGATCTAATAGATGAACGTGGTACCTGTTGTTTCTTCCAGTTGGAACTGATTATTGATTCGGAGACTGGCTTTGCGTCCTCCACAAATATTTTGAACCTGGTCGACCAACTTAAAGGCAAGAAGATGAGGAAGAAGGAAGCAGAGCAGGTGCTGCAGAAGTTTGTACAGAACAAGTGGCTGATCGAGGTACGGTGTCCAGCGGCTTCCCCAGCCTGGCTCGCCGTTCAGGCCGGAGAGCAAATTCTCCCCCAAACCGTATCGTATCCGGTGGTCCGCTGAGCCGGGCCCTCTCGGGCCCCTCGTCTGCCTTCACGCCCGCCGTGACGGTACGAGAAGGGCTCGGGGCCTCCAGCTCACTCACGTCACGTGTCCAGGAGGCCCGGCCGGAAGCGCAGAGCACGCGCCCCCCGGGCTGGAGCCCCCAGTCCGCAGAGGCGGGGGCGTGTGCACCGTGGGTGAGGGCGCCGCTCTGGCGTTGGGCCCGGGACCCGGTGAGGTGGCCTGGAGCCCCTCTCCTGTAGGAGGGGAGGAGGAGTGTCCCCTCGGGGCGGGGATGGGACGGCAGACGGCCAGAGCCTGGTGCCGGGGTCCCAGGGCAGCTGCTGCCACCGTCAAAGTTACCGGTGGTTGTTATCGTCGGCGTTCCGTTATTCGGGGCCAGCGCCCTCGAGCCCTCTCAGGGAGCCGGTGGCCCGCCCGGAGCAGGGAGGACGTGTGGGCGAACTGCCGGAGAGGAGCCGCGGCGCCCGGGAAGGGACCAGACCGCCCTGCACGCTCGCGGTTCGAGACCCCCCCCCCCCCCCCCGCCCACGTCCGCTTCTGCTGACCGGAGCGGGGCAGACGTCTCCGTGCTTTCCCACACAAGGCGAGACCTTCGCCCGGAAACCCGAGCCAGACGGGCGCGGCTCTCGCTCGCCGCGGCCTGTGCCCGCGCACGGTGCGCTCGGGTCAGCCTTCGGCTTCCTCGCTCGGGGCCAGACCGTGGCCGGGGACCACTGCTCGTGGCCGACGCGATCGTTCCTTTCCAGGGAGGGCCCGCCTCCAGTGGCCGGAGCCGCGGCGCTCTGGGCCGTTGCCCTCTGACGGGGCGGCCGTCCTGTACTGAGTGCCGCCGATTACTGAGTGCACGAGTGCTCGGCTCCTGAGGTGCTTTCCTGACCGGAGGGGAGGCCGGACGGGCCACAGAGCTGCGGACAGGGGCGCCAGGGCGGGGGTGCCGGTGCCATGGCCACGGGTCCCCCGCTGCCCCGCGGAGACGGAGAGCCCCTTTGCTTTGGTTTTAGCTGAACAAACCGCAGCTCCGTGGTCTGGCTGGCGTCCTGCACCCGGCCCTCGTCTGGGCGACTGCAGCTCCCTACCGATTGCTTTGTCACGGGTTTCCTTCCCCTTGGGGGTGTCTGGCAGTACGGAACATTCTCGGGCGGCTCGGGTGATAACTGACTGAGCTGGGTCAGACCGCGCGTGTTTAAGGACACAGGCTGGCATCCTCGACTTGTTCACTGTGCCTTGTTGCACCTGTAGGCGCGCTATAAATTCTTGCTGAGGGGATGGCCACATAGGTAGGGGACGTGCCAGAGGGACAGAATTTATGTAAGACTTGCCAAAAACTATACCAAGAAATGCTCGCTCCTCAGACGAAGAGACGGTAATTGACCTTCGTGAAGAAACACGCTGCAGTCACCTGGTGTTCCACCCCGAGCCGTTCCGGTAGCCCCCGTGCACCTGCTTTGGCCCCGCGAGTTACCGTGTCGCGATGGCAGGGGCCGGAGGCGGGTGGTCGGGGGTCTGGGGGAGGTCCTGAGTGGCCCAGCTAAACCACGGATCCTCGAAGCGTGGGTGTGCTGACAGCCACGCGTCCGCATGTCGCAGGGACCGGCCCGATGAGAGGCCTGAGCTCAGATTGTAGTGGTGAGGCGAGGCCTGGGAGATCTTGGGAGTCTTGGTCTTTGGGGCGGGGGGGGGGGGGCACCTCACCTGCCCCTGCCCCTCCCTGTGACGGCCCCGAGGATGAGTAGGGTCATGAACAATAAGCACCGGGCACGGTTTCAGGCGCGGGGTAGATGTTGAGTAAATGTGTCTTGGGCCCGACTGTGAACTCGAACTTTTCACTGGGGCCCAGAGCCATCCTCCGTGGTCTCCACGTAGGGTCGACTTCGTCTTCCCTCGGAGGCTTATCACGGGACCACCAAGCACCTAGCCCCAAGGCGCATGGGACACGAGCGCGTCCCTGCGTCCCTGTCCCCACAAGAGCAGAACCGGGCCTGGTGTGGCATTCACAGGCCCACAGTCTGGGGAGGGAGCTGGTCAGGTAGCTCCCTGCAGGCGAGTTACAGATAGAAGGGAAAGGGGGTTGCAGAATGGCTTTGCCCCAGCTGAGGCTACAGGCTGTGTGGGGGGAAGGGGCGGGGGGGGGGGGGGGGGGGACGAGCACCGGGGCAGGGGTGGTGCCGAGTTCGCCTTGTGGGGAGACTGCCTCCCTCCCCTCTCCGCCCCGTGTCCTCACCGTGGGAGGGGGCCACCCGCAGACTCGGGATCCGCGCCCGTTGACTCACGGGTTCGGGGAACCCTCCTCCGGTCCCTTTTGGGTCTTGGCCCAAGTCCTTCCACGCATGAGGCTCTGCCGAGGGGCCGGCGCGGACGGCCGGCGGCGGGGCAGGCGGACGCCGGCCGTGCGAGGGGCACCCGGCCCCGTGAGCTCGCGGGACCCGCGGGGCTGCGGGACCGCCGGGAGGGGAAGGGGCTGGAGAGCTCACCGCCCCCCGTCGTGCCTGCAGAAAGAAGGGGAGTTCACGCTGCACAGCCGGGCCATCCTCGAGATGGAGCAGTACATCCGGGAGACGTACCCCGACGCCGTGAAGACCTGCAACATCTGCCACGGCCTCCTCATCCAGGTACCCGCGGGCCCCGCCCCCGCCCCCGCAGACCCGGGGCATCCGAAGGGTCTGGGGCCACCACGACAGCGCCCGCCTTGCCTCCTGTCGCCCCGGGTCCCCCGGTTCCAGTCCCGGGGCGCGCTTGATTTTGTTTTCCCCCGGAAGGGCTCTCAGGAGCCAGGTAGCCCGCGTGGCCTGGCAGTGGCGTGGCCGGCGTCCCGCCGCGTCGGGCACTGTTCTGTGTCGCGCTGCCCGCCTGGTGGGGCACGTTCGGGGCTCCCCCCCCCTCCGTCTCTCTCTACGTCGTCAGCTCCGCTCCCGTGAGCCTCTGTGCACCTGTACCCTGGGCCGCCTGGTGATTATTTCCCTGGGCCGGAATTTCTGGAACAGAGTACACGGTTTTGTTTTTTGTTTTTTAAGTTTTATAGTTTTATTTCTTCGAGAGCGAGACAGATGCAAGGCGGAGGAGCAGAGAGGGAGGGAGAGCGAGAATCCCAAGCAGGCTCCAGGCCGTGGGCACAGAGCCCGACGTGGGGCTTGAACCCACGAACCGTGAGATCGAGCCCCAAGCCAAACCAAGAGGCGGTCACCTAACCGACTGAGCCACCCAGGCGCCCCCCCTCCCCCCACGTGTTTTCGTAAAGCCTCCGACCCACGTCCAAAAAGCCGGAGGCGTGAGGGCCGCGTGCGCCGGGACCCCGCGTTTCTGAGGCCGCCTGGCCGCGCCGCTGCGCTCCGGCCTGTGGCATCCCGAGCGCCCTCTGCCTGCGTGCGTGCGTGGGACTCTCTACTAAAAGTTCCTAGAAGCCCTCGCGCTGAGGGCCTAGGGGTCATCGTCACCCGTCTGTGGTGCGGAGTGCGGAGCCTCCGGAGCCTGCCGGCCGTCCTGCCCGCCGCTCGCCGGAGGCGCGTGCCCGTGGAGGCCCGTGCCTGTGGAGGCGCGCGCAGCCGCTCAGCCCTCGCCCTTCTGGTTTCAGGGGCAAAGCTGCGAGACCTGCGGCATCAGGATGCACCTGCCGTGCGTGGCCAAGTATTTCCGGTCCGCCCCGGAGCCGCGCTGCCCCCACTGTAATGACTACTGGCCCCACGAGATACCAGGTTCGCGTCCCTCAGGCGCTCGGGGGCGGGCCGGGTTGGGGGGGGGGGGGGGGGGAACACCCGGGGACGGGGAGCCCTCTCCGCCCGTGTGGGTCTGTCCGTGGGTCCCCGGCCCTCCAGGGGAAGCCGCTCCCGCAGTAAGCAGACGCCTGTGTTCGCACACGCTTGCAGGGGCCCTCAGAACGCAGCGGAAACCCCCTGGCTCATGAGGCTCATGAGGGTCTAGACGAGACACCCCCACCCCCTGCCCCGCCCCCGGCAGCTGCGTGCGGGTGGGAGGTGAAGGCGGTGCCCATCCCTCCCCGGCCGCGGTGCGGGGTCAGCAAGGAGGGCCGAGGCCCGCCACCTGCCCTGCCGCTCACGGTATCTTCCGGCCCCTTCCGTGTACAGAAGTCTTCAACCCCGACAAGGAGCGGGAGGCCGGGACCTCCAAGGCGAATAAAAAACCCTCGCGGTCCAGGCAGCACTAGCTGGCGGGCCCTGTTCGGAAGAGAAGCGTCAGCGTCTCCCGTCGCACCGAGTCCCCTTGCTGCTTCGTGTTCACTCCTTAGCAGGTCTGGAATAAAAGTTGCTAAGGAGTCGTGGCTGCGGCCTCAGTCTGTGGTTGTGCGGGTCATGAGCCCCCGGAGGAAGCTTCACATTGTGGCTCTTCCCTTCCTGGGCTCCCCCTTAACTGAGAGCCCGCCGGGGGGGGTTCGGGAGCGTCAGGCAGGTAATGGAGAGCGTCCCCACCGACTTACTCAGAGAAGGTATTTCTTGGGACGTACCAGGAAGCTTGTGGAGATGACCGGAAGGCAGGAAAACCAGCGGAGAAAAGACCGACCTTGGAACCGGGGGTCTGGAAGGGCTGGGTAGTTCGGACAGCCCGCTGCCTGCCTGCCTGGCCAGGTGCTTTGGCCCGAGAGGAAGGGCAGGGTCATCGCACACAGGTGCAGACAAGTCCCAGCTGTCAGGAAGCCCTGAGCACCCGGTCCCTGGGGACACTTCCCACCCCCCCCCCCCCCACCCCCCCCCCCCCCCCAGCTTCTGGTCTCCCCTGCATTGATTCCAACATGAACTTCCCAAAGACTCCTACCAAAACCCTCATGCGCAATTCTCGAGACCCTGCCTGGCGCTCCAGGTTTTGGACATCGGGCCATTGCCCGCCTCCCTGCACAGCCCGTCTTCACTCGGTTCCCTGCTGACACCGCTCGCTCGGTCACCGGACCGGTGACACTCACGGCTGTCCCGCTTCCTGGGGCCTCCCCTTCCGGCCCTTGTCACACAACAGCACGCAGACCTGTCTCCCTGGCCTGGTGCCCTTGTCCGTCCCAGTGCTGGCTGCACCGGGCCCCCTCCGGCCGCCCAGTTCCCTCTGCTCTGCCTGCACGGCTCCTTCCTCTCCCCCAAGGGCTGGGCCTTCCTGCCCCGGGGCTGCTGCACCTGCTGCGGGGAGGCCCCCCTCAAACCTCACTGCCAGTTTGAGTGTCCCGGTCATTCTGGCTTATTCACATGTCTACGGTAAATCGTGTCCCCGTCACCCTGTTCCGTTTCCTTCGTAGCACTCGTCACTACCTGCACCGTCGCCCTCCTCTCCGGACCCCCCGGGCCCTCGTGACCACCAGGGCGGGGCCCCATCCAACCGGAGACCGTGCGTGCCTGTGTGGGACCGGGTCCCGAGCAGGTCCCTGTGTCTCAGGTGGACGGGTGGGGTGACGGCGGCCTCGTGCCTGCCCCTCCTCGGCTGTGCCAGCAGCCGGCGAGCACTCTTATTCCCAGTGGACCTTCGCCCACGTTCCTCGGGGCTGAAGCAGCCCTCTGCTAGCCTAGCTGGTGCTGCCGGCAGCCCGGGAGCCTTGCCCGGAGAGCACGCGAAGGTTTTATCTTTTGCCGTCTTGCCACCAGACAAGGGACGTCCGCTGCAGGTGGCCGGGCGTCCGTACCGTGTTTTAACGCCCAAGTCCTCGTCCCTAACTTCAGAATCCCTACGTTACAGATGGGCCTCTGCTCGTCAACAGCGGCTTGGGGCAGAAGCGGGGGGCCGGCCGGCCAGGAGTCACGGGTAAGACGCTGGAGCCACACGGCCGCCCTTCGGCTGGGGAGGGGTGTCAGTGACGCAGTCAAGCCCCTGCCGTTCCTCACGGACAGCCAGTGAGCCAGACGCGGTGGCAGCCCTGGTTTATGCCTCGATACCTTTGCCATTTGGTATTAATTCATCTGCAGAATTTGGCAAATAATTGTTAATAACGCCAGACAAGGGAGCAAGCAGTCCCCACAGAGCCCTCGATTTCACTTCCTAAATAGCTCGTCTTTGCCTCTGCCCTCCGTGCCCAGTGCTGCACCCCGACCGCACACCCTCTCCTGCAGGAGTCAGCGTGTGCCCGACCCCCTCCCTGCCAACGCCTCCCCTGCACCATGCATATTCTGACGGGGTCCCGCTCAACTCGAGCCCCCGGACCTACGTGATGAAGCTCCGATGCCCTGGCCTGGTGGCAGAGGACGCGAGCGGCTAGCGTTCCGGCTGCCCACCGACGCTTCCCTGTCCCTCTCGGTCACCTGCGGTGTGTGTTAGCCCCAACCCGGGCGGCCAGGCTCCGGCTCCAGGAACTCGTGGGTCCCGGGCCCGCCCGAATCTTCCCTGGGGCCTCTGAGCCTGAGGGCCCCGGCGCTGCAGGGACGCGGAGCTGGCCCCCCGGGCGGAAGGCTCTCTGCGGGACAGGAACGAATGAGACCGAGTGGCAGGAGGGGGGCCGCCGGGGGCCGCGGATGGCTGTTTCTCGACTGGGGAACTGGCTACCGGGCGGGTGCGCGTTGAAAATTCGGCAGGCTAGGAGAGGCAGGCACCTCCCTGCAGGCAGGTCAGGCCTCCGTGACGACAACCGAAACCCGTCTGAGCTGAGCCAGCCGATGAGGACCCTCCCCTGTGACCTGCACCGCCTCTCCAGTCCGCGGGCCGTGGCGCAGTCACGACGAACAAGTAGGTGGCAATCCTAATGATTATTAGCCGCGAGCGTTCACGGACCCGCAGGGGCCCTGCGCCAGCACCGTCCCTGGAATTCTCTGTGCTGGGGGCTCGGGCTGCCGTTTCCCAGATGGAGACCCACCCACGAGGTTTCCGCCCCAAATCTGACGCCGCGGTTAAGCCACGGGGCTGGGTTTGAATCCAGGCAGCCGACCTCAGAGCCACCCTGTACCTCTGCCCACACTGCCTGCCCGCGTCCCAACCGCATCCGGCTTTAGGAGGCCCACGGTCTCCATGCAGAGCGTCCTGGGGTCCCGCCCGCCGGCCTCTGCCGCGCATCCCTGGCCGGAAAGTGCGCCTCGCCGGGCCCTGCGTCCGCCTGGCACGCAGCCCGGCGCCCGGCGAGGGCTTTGGCACAGGCGGGTCTGGCTTCTCTCTAGACGCCGGGACCCGGCCCCAGGCCGGGCGTGGGGCAGGGAACGCGCGAACCCGTGACTGCCGTTGGCATCTCAGACCCTTCCGCCCTGGCTACGACCACCAGAAGCTGACGGAGAAGCTCAAGTCCAGAGCCCGCACGTAATGCCAGTATTTAACCGGGATGAACAGGATCTCTCCGGGAGACAGGATGCAGGACAGGAACGGGGCCTCGGCAAACTTGGGGAACTTCTCCAAGTCGGGGTTCTCCACGTCAACCTGAAGAAAACACTCGCCAGGTCTCCAGAGACACGGCGGGGAGGGGGGAAGCTGCAGTGTCACCGGGGTCCCTGCGTACCCACCTGGCTCGTGTTGTGAAGAAGATGCGTGTCGTGTGGATATAAAGCCCCTGACTCCTGCGGCGAATACAGCCGGATGTACTTCCTCCCCGTCACCTGCGAGACGGTGCCTCGTCAGTCAGCTGCCGCCCCCACTGACCACAGGTCCCTGAACCCCCCAGCCTCCCGAACCTCTCCACGCCTTTCCGCGCGCCGCTCCCTGCGCCCAGACTGCCCCAGCCCTCCCACGCACGCTCCAGGCCAGGCATACGTTGAGCCTCCAAACAGATCACGAATCAGTAACTCCGTGACCGTAGCCGACGATAACTGAGCACCGGCCCGTGGCAGCCACCCTCCAGCTGCTCCAGGTGTGTTCTCTCGTTGAATCCCCCACAACCCTCCACGGCGGTTCGGCGTCACCCCTTTTCACAGGTAGGGAAACTGAGGCACAGAGAGGCAAGCCAAGTGGGCCAGGTTCGCCCAGCTGACAGGTGACAGGGCTGGCGTGGATGCCAAGCAGCCCGGCTTCTGGGCCCCGGATCCCAGCCTCTCTAGCATCTCCGGGCAGAGCCTCTGGGCCGGGAGAATGTTCTCATTTGTTAAACCTACCCGCCTAGAAAAAATCAGGCGGTTCCACAACAGATGCCTCTCCTTTGGCAAGAAACACACATGCTCCTCTGTCTGGGTCTCCGGACACACCATCCAGTGGCCGGGAAGCCTCTCGTGGACAGAGGTGCTCGCAGGGAGACCACCCTGGTTCTGTCGGAGGGCAGGCAGGGGGAAGGCACTCGATCCCTCCCGAGATGACGCCCAGCCCTGCTCTGCCCAGGTGACGCGGCCAGGACCCCAGAGGGTCCTTCCTGGTCAGGGAACCGCATGTGGAGACAGCCCCATCCGGAGGGAGGGTCCCACGGGGGCCTGGTGCCATCTCTCCGGTTCATTTTTGCCACATCCCTCTCTGGGCGTTTAGCCACCCATAACGTGGCCAGCCCGTGCGGGGCGGGGCCGGGAGGAGGCAGAAAGCCAATGCTCTGGAGCGACTCTAACCTGGACCAGGAAGTTCTGCTGAGGGTCCTGATGGAGGGGAGAGACGGTTCCTTGGGGACCAAACCAGGCGTTAATGGTGATCTCTTCTTCGTCCCCGTCGCCCAGGCAACAGTAGTCGGGGATGCTGATGTCCCGCTTCAGCTCCGGGATCTGTGGGTGTCAGAGCAGATGTGGGAGGCCCAGTCCAGGCCTGGGGACACACGGGCCCAGGAGTCGACGGGCCAAACGCACACTGCCTGGTTCGGCGCTAACACGCCTGTGTCCACGTTTCACGGGACGGGGACTTAGAAACCAACTAAAAAAATTAATAGCTTAATTAGGGAAGAGTTACCATTTCATTTTCAGATTTGTTCCTGTCATAGGCATCTTCGTTTTCTGTTTGAAAAGCCTGAGAGCACTGCTCTGCACTTAACCCAGCTTGGGGCGCCTGGGTGGCTCAGTCGGTTTGAGCGTCCGACCCTTGATTCTGGCTCAGGTCACGATCTCACGGGTTCGTGGGTTCAAGCCCCGTATCAGGCTCTGTGCTGATAGCGTGGAGCCTGCTTGGGATTCTCTCTCTCTCTCAAAATAAACAAACATAAAAAAAAATAGGGGTATCTCATGGCTCAGTCGGTTAAGCATCCGACTTTGGCTCAGGTCATGATCTCCTGGTTCACGAGTTGAACCTTCCATCGGGGCTCTGCGCTTAACAGTGCGGAGGCTGGAGCCCGCTTCAGATTCTGTCTCCCTCTCTCTCCGCCCCTCACACGTGCATGCACGCTCTCTCAAAAAATAATAAAAACATTAAAATAATAAGTACATAAACAAGCCAACCAACTTGTAATTTTCTAAAGAATGCACTCTTTTTGAAAATTAAGTTAAAGAAAAACAAAAAAGAAAATGGGGTTGAGGATTTATCACATCTCCGCAGAGGAAGATTTTCCAAAATTGACTAATGATAAAGCAATCACAAGACATACATTTTAAATACGTTAATTGACATGAAGGCCGCTGACGTGGGAAACTTTTGAAGTGTGGTGAATGAGGGTTAGTGTAGAGAGCTCATACAAAATAAAAAGGAAAAATAACAAGGACCCCAATACGTGACTCCACAAATAATCAAAGGGCAAAACCCAGATATCACACAGAAACGAATTAGACATAAGGAAGAGTTCACTCCCGTTAGGGAAGAAATCTGAATGAAACATCACTGATGCCACGGTTTCCCACTAATCAAACGAGCAGACTGGGCCAGGGATGCGGCCCAGTGGTGGTGAGGGTGTGGGGAAAGGGGGCCCTGTGCAGGGCTGCTGGTGAGGTCAAGATAAAATCATTGCGACAGTGACTGGGGACGGGCGGGTCTTCAGGGTGTTTAGGCTCCGACCCAGCCGGCAGTGAGCTTGAGCAGTGCTCCTTTGTGCGGACGGGCCGGGGGCCTCACGGAGGCTGAGGTCGGGAAGATCACCTCGAAGATCACCTCCCGCGGGGGCAAACGGCTCCGAGGCTTTGGGCAATTCGACAGAAACTCAAGTCTGGTCCCTAAAGGGGGACAAGGGGGACCCCTCTGCTACTTTCTTCGGCTATTTCCCGAGTAACGCCTCCCGGGTCAAAGGGGCAGCTGCGGGCCGGCTTTCGGCCGTTCTTTCAGTAGCAGCCCCTCCAAGTTCGGGCTGCTAAGAAGCCATCCGTCCTTCGGAACGGCTGGAATGCTCTCCCCGCAGCAGCCTAGGAAGAAATACAGACAGGCTGCTGTGTCCACTGTTCTGAGGCCCCCTGTCCTGTCGGCCAGAGGGGTGGGGGGGATGGGAGGAGATCCCCAAGGCCTCTGGGGACCTCCTGCCCCTCCGCCACCAGGCCGTCACACCACACAGCCGCTTCCCGCTGGGGTCGTGCCAGGCCCTGGGCCTGCGGAATGGTGACAAGCTGACTGGTCCCTGACGACATGATCAGGATTTCTGAAATATGACTGGTTGACTGAATGGTGTAATCAGAGCCACTGAACTCAGAGACCCCCCAAGAGAAAGGAAGGCTCCCAGAATGTGACCTGATAATTAAAGGGAGGCCTGGCATGGTGGCCAAAATCTACAACATGGGGCCCCTGGGAGAAAAGGAAGAGGTTTTTGGGCAAGAGGTTTTGGGTGGGAGCCACTGAGCTCCGTGAAGGCAGAGAAGGCCCCAGAAAGCAGTGCAGGGACCCGCCAGGCAGCACTCTGGATGGCAGGGTTTTGTAAAAACACATCTCTGGGGACCCGAGATAAAGAGCCGGGTGGCCCTCCAAAAGGCAAAATATCCTCAAGGTTTGTGTTAAAAGCAATCGGAGGGGCGCCTGGGTGGCGCAGTCGGTTAAGCGTCCGACTTCAGCCAGGTCACGATCTCGCGGTCCGTGAGTTCGAGCCCCGCGTCAGGCTCTGGGCTGATGGCTCGGAGCCTGGAGCCTGTTTCCGATTCTGTGTCTCCCTCTCTCTCTGCCCCTCCCCCGTTCATGCTCTGTCTCTCTCTGTCCCAAAAATAAATAAAAAACGTTGAAAAAAAAAAAAAAAAAAAGCAATCGGACACTCTGCCTTCTACTTTTTTTTTTTTTTTAACTATTTTTTTTTTATTTGAGAGTATGTGGGTGGGGAGGATAGGGTGAGGGGGAGAGAGAGAGAGAGAGAGAGAGAGAGAGAGAGAGAGAGAGGGAGAGAATCTCAAGCAGATTCTATGCTCGGTGTGGAGCACAACTCGGGGCTTGATCCCATGACCCTGGGATCACAACGTGAGTTGAAATCAAGAGTCGGAGGCTTGACTCAGGTCATGATCTCGCGGTTTGTCAATTCGAGCCCCGCGTCGGGCTCGGTGCCGACAGCTCGGAGCCTGGAGCCCGCTTCGGATTCCGTGTCTCCCTCTCTCTCTGCCCCTCCCCCACTGTCACTCTGTCTCTCAAAAATAAATGTTAAAAAAGAATTAAACAACGAAAGAGTCAGAGGCTCAACGGACTGAACCACTGGCACCCCCACCTTCTGCTTCTAAAACTGCTTCCTCTTGTTCCAGTAAAATGGAAAATGGCTGCTCCAGGACAAGGAGCCAAGTTTGCCTGTGGCTTCTCAGGTCCCCCTGGAAGGTGTGACTGAGGTCAGGTCTCTGGGGACCGTACGGTTGGACTCCCCTTTCCTTCATTAAGCAACAGAGAACAGGAGGCAGGGTCTACAAGTCCTAATTCGGGAGACCCGGGCAAGAGACCCCAGCCCACCTAGCCCCCACCTGCTCCGGCCTCTTTCATTTCCGGCGCACAGGCTCCTGGCGGCTGGCACAGCCCCCACAGGGTCCGGGTCCCCCGGCGGGACAGGCAGTGAGAGCAGCCCCAGCCCAGCGGCACAGTGGTGCCCGAGCCCCACCGAAGCTCACCAGTCGCCGGGGTCTCAATTCAAGTTCTCCTCGACTGCGCCTTTTCCCTCAACCCTGCCCAGCCACCTGCGTCCAGCCCCCGGCCGTTGGCACCTGACACCGGCCCAAACTGTTCAATCATCTCCCCAGGATGAGCCTTCAGATGGTTCCAGCCTCACTAGGCAGTTTTGAAAGTATGGAACACCATCGGATTCCACTTCTCTTTGTTCCCTTATTGTGCCCACATTTAAAAATAAAGTCTATTTTTTCTCACGATGATGACTATACATCCTCATTATAGACACTTTGCAAACTGTGGAGAAAACAAGGGAAAACTACTCACGGTCTTACCACCCATGAATCGCTGTGAATCTTCTGGGCCCTTTCTTCCTGTTCCCACCAGAGCTAAGGTCCCTCCGTGTCAGGGCACATCCTTTCTCGCTTCCCCCCAGCCGGCGGGCCCCCAAGTTCCCACGGTGGCTTCGTGAGCGAGCCCTGCACCCAGGGCGCTGGGTGACAGGCGTGTGGGGGGCACACCGCCAGGTGGGGGCTGAGAGCGTTTCTGCCAGCTCCTGGGAGGCTGGTGGGGCCAGCCTGTGACGCCCCCTTCTTAGGGCCGACTGGTGAAGGAGAGAAGGAGCTGGTGCAGGACCTCTACCCCCAGGCACTCTCCCTCACGACTGCCCTGGCTCTCCCGACAGATCTCCCCGGAATACCTCCTCTCACTGGGACCCCTCCTGCTCAGAAACCTCCCAGGGGCCCCCGCTGCCTTGCAGATAGGTCCGGGTTCTTGGTCCGGCCTTCAAGGCTCTCCCCGCTGGGCCCCAGCCTCCCTCACTACCTTCTTGCTCTGCTCTTCTGAATGAACCCTCCGAGGCAGGCGGCCGCTGCCGGCACTTGGGGCCCGCTCCAGGCTACGGCCCGAGTCTCGGTGCAGGAGCGCCTCTCACTGGAATGTCCTGCCTCCAGCCTGGCCGGGCCCTGCTCTTCCTCTCCGCCGGCCCGAGACCCCCTCCATTCTCCGTCTTCGGCCAGTCTGTCCCGAGGGTCTTCGATCTGGCCAACCAGCACTGGGGACCCACAGGAGCCGAACCCGGGCCCGCTGGGCACACACGGGCCCAGCTCGGGGCGACGGCCTCGTGAGCAGAGCGCTGACACTGGGTAAGGACGGTGCTGGGACCGCCCAGAGAACCCTCACCAAGGAAGGCAGCGACCCGCTCTTTGTGGGTCGGGTCAGAGCCTGCCACCCGCACTTGGCTCCCCAAGACCCATTCCTCAGGTGTGACCACACCGGCTCAGACTTCCGGCTCCACCCGCTGGGGCCACCTCCTCCCCCTTCCGGGGTCTTGGGGCCCCGGGGTCGGCAGGCCCAGGCTCTCACTGGCCACCTGGCAGCTTTGTCTGCTCCCCACCCGCTGCTGGAGGACACAGGTGCCACACAAGGCTCTCCTTGCTCACCAGTGGGGTGGGTGATGAGGCTGTCAGGCCCTTTCCTGCCTTCTGGGCTCAGAGCTCAGGAAGGGAGGTGGGACAGAGGGAGAGCGGAAAAGACAAGAGGAGAGGGCGTCAGACTTACCTGGTCAAAGAGCTGGTGCTGAGCCAGGTACCCGACGTCCCTCGGCTGAGCCGCAAGAGAAAAACCAGAAGTGACACAGAAAGCCTGGTTAGTCGTAAGGGACACCCTCCAGGGTGCTGCCGTTAGTGGCCTCTCGGCACCAGGGTGCACCCGGCCCCAGACAGCCACCTGGCAAGGACCCTCGGCTCTATCCTGCTTGGTCCCCTCCGTGACCTGGGGCGAATGGGACGCTCTCCCTCTGGGGCCGGGTTGGGCCTGGGGGAGACTCCGATCCGGGGCTGCCTCTGTAGGGGCTGCTCCAGGACTCAGCTTCCTCCCTGAAAATGAAGAGGCTGCACTTATAGGAGCCTTTTTCATAAATAAAAATGGACTACACTATATGTATTACTTTGGAAAATTTTTCATTTAATGGTAACATCACGAATATCTCTTCAGGTGAGCACAGACATACATGCCTCATTCTTTTGACGGGTCCATGTTTCACAGACGGGACAGATCATTATGAAGTCAACCATCCCCTGCTGGTGGACATTCAGGGTGTTTTCCCGGCATTTCCACAAACAGTCTAACATTCTGGGCCTTCCTTATGTTTATGTTCTCCCAAAAGCAGAAAAACCGAGTCTAGGGGCATGAGCATTCTAAATTCCAGTTGCTTCTGCCAGGTTATTTTCCCAAAAGTGAATCCCAGGTTGTCTTCCTGGCAAAACTGTCAGTGCCCGTTTCCTACACGCTGGCCTGCCCTGGGGATGATCATCTTGTGAGAATTTCTGCCAGGAGATGGATGAAAAGATCTGTGCTTTCCACACTGGGCTCCACAAGGCTCAGGGGCTTCCTGGGAGGAAGGGCTTCCTGTCTAGGGCTCTGGAAGGGCCAGTGGGGGCACAGCTTGCGAGAGGCTGCTCCCTCCACCCCCCTCCATAGCCAGGGCGGAAGTCAGCCCGGGTCTAACGGGCTCTGGGGCTCAAACTGTGTTGAAGGACACGAAGGCTCCTCTCTAGAATCCCTGGAGAACCTCTGTGCTTCCAACCCTCTCCCTCATTCCCTTGTCTTCCTTACAACTATGGAAGCTACAACATGCCAGACCAGGGCTACGAGGTGGGCACGGCCGGATGTGATGTGGCCTCTCCTGCCATGGATACTGTGGCCCAGAGACACTAACTTCGGTTAACCGGGCACTGACCGTGCCGTGCTTACAGCTTGCCGCGTTTAACTCTCACAAACGACCCTGCGAAGTAGGCATCAGCAACCTCCAACGAATCCCAAAGTCAGGGCACTGAGGATCGAGAGGTTCGGCAACCAGCCTGGGCCACAGAGCCGGCAAGACGGTGCTGGAGTTAACCCTCTCCCGCCTCAACCCGAAGCGCACCTGCCTGCCCCCTGGCAAACCGCACCTCCGGTTCTGCGCTCCGCTCTGGGCTCGGGGCTTCTTCCCGGAAAAGGGGACCGGAAAGGGGGTTCACTCCTGCGAGCACAGGGGCAGAGCAGCATCGCGTGATCTCGTGCCCGGTTCCCTTCTCCAGGCCTCTGGGCGACAAGGGATGCAGTGGGGGTGGGTGTGGAAGGCGGGGGACGCGGGCATGGAAGAGGTCTGTGAACGCAGCGGGACGAGGCCGCGCCCCGGAGAACCGCACCAGGCGCCGGCAGAGGAGGCCGGACACTTGGGAAGAGAAGCTATGGGGCAGGAAGGGTGATGGTGCAGGGTGGGGGGAGATCTGGGGGGCCCTCGGGAGCTCACAGTTACGATGTAGAACAGTGTACAACGGGAGAGACCGTCAGCCAGCACGGTCACCACCTGGGCCCTGTGGCTGCAGCGGACCCACGACGAAACCAGATCAGAACTCACAGGGCCCGGGCCCGGGGCTGCCTTGGGTGTGGGAAGGGGAAGCCACCACTGCCCTTATCTGAGACGGTAAAACGGCACCACTGCTTCGGAGAACAGCCTGACAGTTCCTCAAGAACGGTTAAACACGGAGTCACCACAGAACCCAGCGGTCCCGCCTCTGGTACACACCCGGGAGAGACGAACACTTGTACGTGAGCGCTCATGGCGGCGTTTTCCACGCCAGCCAAAGTGTGTGCAACCCAAACGGCTGTCAGCCGATGCCGGAACACAACGTGGGGTCTCCATGCAACGGAAGGGTACTGGGCACAGCCAGGGACGAGGGACTGACGGCGGGCCACGCGTGGACGAACCCAGACGGCACTCTGCCGAGGGGAAGTGGCCACAGACGCCCACGTTTGATATGATTCCATTTCTATGAAATGTCCAGAATTGGGAGACCCACAGAAACAGGAAGCAGGCTAGTGGCCGTCTGAGGACGGGGTGGGAGGGCCGAAGGGGAAATGACTGTTCATGGCTACCGGGTTTCTTTGGGAGTGATGAGAATGTTCTGGAATGAGACACTGGTGATGGCTACAAAACCTTACAAATACACTAAAAAACCACCAAATCGTACCGCCCAAAATTAAATAAAACAAAAGACTTGAAATGAGTCGTGTTGTGCCCGCCCGGCAGCCTGCCCCCCTCGCTCTGGCCCACCCGCCTTCTGACCACAGGCTCTGAGAGACGGATGCCTCCAAAGGGCTGCCCTGCAGTGCCCGAATGTCACGCGTCCTCCCTGCTGTGAGCCCCACGGGAAAGGAGGCGCAGGGACATACCTCATCCCTGATGTACTTGCTGATGAACTCGTTGACCGTCATGAGCGTCTGGGACCACTCCTCGTCAGTGTACCTGGAACCAACCTCCACCGGGACAGTCCGGCAGCCGGCGACATCCTGGATGTACTCCAAGCTGGGAGACAGACGCGTACGGTCACCATCACCTGCGCGCTGAGCCTCGCCGGGCCCTCCGCTAAGTGTGCTTCACACGGGTCTCCTTCTGTCTTCACGGAACCTCTGGGGGAGAGGCTGTCACCCCCACCGCACTGGCGAGGGCGCTCGGGTGCAGACACGTGGGGTTACGTGCCCACTGGCACCACGGAGCTTTGCAGAGAGATCCAGTGAGGCTGGCCTGCCAAAGCTCTTGCTGGGCGGTTCTATCTCCCTGCTGGCCAGGAACTCCCAGTTCTCTGTCTGCTCACCTCGTCTCTAAGCTGGGAAACCTCCTTGGAGCCAATGGCAGAGAGTGCAGCGGGGGCGCAGACAGGCCTGCGTCCTGAACGCCAAGGACCTCTGGCACGTTACTTAACCTCTCTAAGCCCTTGGCCCCCGTTTGTAAACGGGGGCGATGACAGTACCTGTCCCACGGGAACCAGGGCGGACAGAGAGGGAGCAAACCTGGCACGTGCTCAATCCGGTAAAACACCCCTGCAGCAGAGCTCTTCCCACAGCCTCGGCGGGAACCGCCCCCTCCACGGACCCCCAGACACGGGTGACCCGGCCACCCGCCCTCACAGACCCCTGCTCCTTCCCACAGGCATTACGGCCACTGTCCAGCAGCCTGAGCCGCTCTTACAACCGTGAATCCGGGGTGGGAGACCAGATGCAGATGTGAGGAGGGAACGAGCCCAAGAGCCCCGCCAAGAGAGAAGGGGACGTGTCTTGGGCTCTTGCTTCTGCTCTGAAGCCGCAAGGCCCCCGAGAAGGCCCACGGGATTGCTCGGATCCTGCAAATGGCACGAACAGACTTAACGCGGCACCGCCACGTGAGCACTCGCTCAGACACCTGCTCTGCGCAAGTGAGCCGAGGACGCCACGGATCTTACGACCTGCGGCGTGAACTTGGGGCAGCGCCATCTTGTTTAACCTCAGCAGCCCACGCGGGACCGGTCGGGAAGCGCGCGCGAGGCTGCATTTCCCGGGGGAGGAAGAGAGGTGGAAGCCGGGTCCTGCAATGGGCAGAGGAGGCTCCCGGGCCTCACAGCCACACCCACCTCCACTTCTTCATGCACGGCCACTGGTCGGCCACGCCTTCCAGGATCACAGGCCTCCCTGGAACCAGAAAATGCTTCCGGAAGTGCTGGAGGGACGGGCAGCGGAGCCGCGGCACCGTTCTCTCAGACCTCACGTCTGGAATCCGAACGTGGTCGTGCCTCGCTTTCTGTTTAAAAGCAAAACAAAACAGCCGCACGTGCAGCGAAGTTAACATTCGGGGCCATCCGCCGGGAACGTGCGTCCGTCCCCGGCAGGCTAGCTCTGCTGTCACGAATGGGAACAGCTAACATCTACTGTCACTGTCACTGCTGCTGCTCCTGGTACTCCTGGCCCTTTCCTACTAGATCACTTAAAGCGTCTGTTCAGGGCGCCTGGGTGGCTCGGTTGGTTAAGCGTCCGACTCTTGGTTTTGGCTCCAGTCATGATCTCACGGTTTTGTCAGTTCGAGCCCCGTGTTAGGCTCCACTCGGGATTTTTTTCCTCCCTCTCTCTCTGCCCCTCTCCTGCTTGCACGCTCTCTCTCTCACAAAAATAAATAAATATTAAAAAAGAAAGAGCAGATAAAGCATCTATTTGATTGTAAAAGGAAGGTGAGGCTTTCACAGAAACTCCGCAGAGGAGACGTTACGACCCCAAATGCCGTCTGATGTTAAAGTACTCTGTCATTACTATGCGTTCCTCTCCCATCCTGTCACTCGTGAGGAGAGGACCGTTGACCCACCGGCAGGAATATGCAGGACGGATGAGCCACGTTTCCACGTTGCCACTCGGTCCCCGCGATGTCTTCTGAGGGGCTGTGCCGGAATTTCCCAACCACCTCCCAACTGAGTGACCTGAGCAAGTTACTGTCTTGGGGCCTCAGGTTCCTTCTCTGTTACATGACCGGGAGACTAGGTGTCACACGTGAAGTGCCCAGGATCGCTGGCAGCAGCGTCTGCTCCCTCTGCCCCATACCACTGCAAGCATGTGCATCAGCTCTGCCCCCGCCCCCCTGCCCCCACTGCTGCACGTGTGTGCGCCAGCTCTGACCCTGCCCCCTCTGCTGTATGCCCGTGCGTCAGCCCTGCCCCCCCCACCCCCCCCCCCCGCCCCACCCCACTGCACCTGTGTGCGCCAGCTCTGACCCCGCGGCAGTGACGACTACCAGTCTCACCCGCAGGCCGTGCACGCGGCCTCGTGCTCACCATCCTTGTTACACCCTCTGCTCTCATTTCCTCTCACGCCCTCGTCAGCGGCACCTCACTGAGCACCGTGAGCGGAGCTGCCTCCCCCCCTTTCCCCCCGCACGGAGAACGCATTCCGTAACAGCCTCTCTGTAACCCAGACTCCAGGAGAACAGGCCCTTCCGTACGTATCATGCCCTCGGCGCCTGGCACATCTAGGCCACCGCTGGTGCCATAAAGCTGCCGAGCAAACCCCTCCCCCTTACAGGCATGGGAACGCAGGGGGCAGAGAGGAGTCAAGACACCTGCCCGACTCACAGGCGGTGGGCAGCTGGTGGGAACGTGGCCCGGCAGGCCGACTCCAGACCTGAGCTCTCACCACCCCCCCCCCCAGCTACACGCACTGCCCACCACCACCCGCACCGTGAGCCCCACCCTGGGCACGGGGCCACCTCTGTGTTCCTTTGGGACAGACTTGGCGTGGGAAAGGGCAGTGAACAGTGAAACTCCCGGGTCAAAGGACACTGGCATCTGCCCCCCCCCCCCCCCCCCCCCCCGTGGTCTGCATGTCTGCCCTGCCCTCTGAAAGGTCAACCCACGCACCCTGCCCTTGGCCCCCTGGCATCCTTCGTGGCACCGGTATTACATAAACCCTCCTTGTCAATTTCACGGCCAGACATCGTTACCTCGCTGTTCTTGCCTTTTTTTTTAACCACAGGTGAGGCCGAGCATTTTCCCACACGCCTAGAGGTATGGTAAGTGAGGTCTGCCTGTCAGCGCTGGGACCCAAAGCCTGGCCTCCGCCCTGCAGGGTAGTCCTCATGCGCTAAACACTGGGAAGGCCACATGCCGGGACCCTGGAAGCGGCACCCAGCAGTCACAGGAACGGGAGATGGCTGGATGTAGCACGTGGCCCAAACGCGGCGGCGCGGAGAGCAAGGCAGCCAGGAAGGGGGTGACGCTTCCAGGGGCTGACCAAGAGCAAGCTGGAAGGCGTGGGCCCATGCGTCCCTCCGGGCTGCTGCTCTCTCGAGCCACAGCGTGTCCACCTCCGTCTCTCCTGAAAGGGCACTGCTTATGCAGACACGGGGGGCGGGGGGGGTTATCGGAAATCCTGCCAAGCGGCTCCCCTTCCGAATCCACGGAGACGCTATTTTCATGCCTCGAGGCCTCACCCCCCAGGAAGAGCGGACTCCTTCCTTCTAGAAAAACAGGACCGTCGGGGCACCTGAGGTGTGGCAGGCGGCAATCCCACCCAGATACCTTCTCGTGGGGCTGCTCTTGGGCCGGGCCCGGGGCGGGCCTCTTTCCCGAGGGGAGGTGCGCCTGCAGGACGGCCGCGACTTTAGTGAGGATGTCCCCGAGGATGGCCGCCCCCATCAGCAGGCCCATGTCGCAGACTCTCAGGGCTGCGGCCACGGCGCCGGCGTCCCCGGTCTCCTCGCACAGACACACGGCCTTCAGGAGGCAGCCGAAGGCGTACACGCGGCGCCAGTCTCTGTGCACGTCGCGCCACGGCCCCGTGTTGAGTTTCTCCCAGGAGTAGTCCAGGATGGCCTCGCTGGCCTGCAGACACTCGCCCCCACGGCCGCCGCAGAACAGCTCGACCGCTTCCCGCAGCAGCCGCACCACGCTGCGCTCCACCGTCTCCCCGAGCTGCAGCGTCAGCTCCTCTTTAGTGGGGGGCAGGAGCGCCCTGAGTGCCTCCCGGAGGGTGCCGGCTCCCGCCATGGGGCCCTCTGCCGGCCGGGTCGTGACGACGGTGCTGCGGGAAGAAAGAACAGTTAGAGCAGAACAGCGTGTCGCGTGCCCAAACACACACATTTGTAGATTTTCATAAAATCAAACTGGGGAGGGGGAGCTAGAGCTGTGATGACATCCAGTAGCGAAAACGTCACCCACTGAGATTTTCAATGTATATACTAATAGGCAATCTAAGGAATGGGAGACGGTATTTGCAAATGGCATATCCGATAAAGGCTTAGTATCTAAAATATATAAAGAACCGATGCAGCTCAACGCTCAAAAAGCAAATAAACCCAGTTAAGAGATGGGCAGGAGACATCAACAGACATTTCTCCAAAGAAGACATCCAGATGGCCAAAGGCACGTGAAGAGATGTTCAATGTCAGTCATCATTAGGAAATGCCAATCAAAACCATAACGAGATTCCGCCTCCCACCTGTCAGAATGGCTAAATCAAAAACACAAGAAACAACTGATGCTGGTGAGGGTGTGGAGAAACAGGAAGCCTTGCGAACTGTTGGTGGGAATGCAAACTCGTGCTCTGGAAAACAGTATGGAGGTTCCCCAAACAGTTAAAAGCAGAACTACCCTATGATCCCGTAATTGCACTACTGGGTATTTACCCCCAAATACAAAAAAACACTAGTTCAAAGGGAGGCATGCACCCCTATGTTTATAGCAACATTATCTACAGTAGCCAAATTAAGGAAAGATTCCAGGTGTCCATCGACTGATGAATGGACACGGAAGATGCGCTTTATACATATTTAATGAATGTTACTCAGCCGTAGAAATTGAAATCTTGCCGTTTGCAACAACATGGATGGAACTAGAGAGTATTATGCTAAGCGAAATCAGTCAGAGAAAGACAAACACCATAGGATTTCACTCATGTGGAATTTAAGAAACAAAGCAAATGAGCAAAGGAAAAATGAGACACAGAGGGAGACAAACCAAGAAACAGACTCTCAAATAGAACAAACTGATGGTTACCAGAGGGGAAGGGTGTGGAGGGTTGGGGGAAATAGGAGATGGGGACCATGATGAAAATAAAATATTAAAAGATTTTTAAAAATCAGAAAGCGATAAAAATAATAAAAATAAAATATACATAAAGTCACTTTCTATAAAGAGAGAGACCACGCAGACATCTCCCTTACAGGTTCCCACGGCTTTCCACATGTGTCCTTTGTGACACACGTCTCACGTGAATGACTACAACAGTCTTCTCTGCCAAGCGTAAACTCTTGTGAGGGCAGGGCCCCCGTCTGTCTGGGGTCACCCCTACATTCAGGGCCTGGTATGATACCAGTCTCACCGTGGGCACATGGGATAAATGTGTATTCAGACAGGAACGTATGTTGTCCTTAACTGGAATGCCTCCAACATCCCTCCTGTCTGGCAAACTCCTATCCAACCTTCGAGGCCCACCTTAAATGATCCCCTCTGGGAAGCCTGCCAACACTCTGATGGCTCACATGTCTGTCTCTCCAGGACTAGCTGGCGAGCTTCTCCGGGGCAAGAACGTGCCTCATTTCTCTCCATTTCCCTAAAGTCCGGCTCCCGGTGGGCACTCAACTAAGGCTATTGGAGGAATGGGGTCTTAACTTCTCGGGAAGAACCCTGGGAGTACAGAAAACCTACACACAAAGGAAAAACATCATAGTTGGTGCTCTTCTATACGGACGGCAGGCCGGTCCTCACGCGTAAGCACTAACAGGTGAACAGGTTCTCACAGGTTTGTAATTGCTCACCTCTGATTGGTCACCTGTGCCACTGCACTCTGGGTATACTAACAGCTGTTCCATCCGCTGTCTATCTCATGATGTCAAGAAATAGGGACCATCATGCTTTTTGCAGAGACTGCTCTGCTAGGTAGGGGTCAGCAGACTTTTTCTGTAAAGGGCCAGGTGTTACACGTGTTAGGCCTGGCAGGCCACGCGGTCACTGCTGTCGCTACTCGGCCACTGTAGCGTGAAAGCAGCCTTTCGCAGGATGTGAACAAATGGGCATGGCCGCGTTCCAATAAAACTTTACGAAAACAAACCCTTGCCTTAAGCTCACCAAAATCCTTTTCACCCTCTCCCTGGGCACACAGACTACATTTCCAGGTCATCCCTGCCATGCGACGTGGCCACGACTGCCAGCTCATGTGAACGCAAGTGATGCAGCCACTCCCGGGCCAGGCCCGCATACACCTCCTACAGGATTCTCCACGCTCTCCCTGCCCGCTGGCTGCAAGTGAAGGACTCTGAGGCCCTAGAGGATGACACAGCCACAGCGGCCACAGGACTGGGCCCATACACCCATGCTGGAATGCCCCATGAGCCAAAAAGAACTTGCATTGTGTCGAGCCGCTAAACTGCTGATGATGCGTGTCACAGCGGGTAGCTGCCCTGACACAGAAACTTCTATTGCTGAAGAAACAGAGAGGGCAGAGTATTCAGTTTTGTGGCTCAGAATCCTTTCCTCTTTCTTAACAACACTCCTCCGTTTCCTTCTGAGGAGTTTCATCTCCCCCGCTGAGGTCGGTCAGGTGGGATGTTGCCGGGCCGTGGGTGTGTGCGCAAAGCCAGGCGACTGGTTCTAAGCTGCCTCCCTTGAATGTGAACTTTGAGCAGATCGACTGGACTGGAGGTGGCTGGTGCTTCACGGTCTCCTACCGGCCATTTCTGGGCCAGCCTGGTCTAGGGGCTCACAGTTATCGTCCCGGATTTCTGGGTTATGGAGCCCCTTTCGTTCTTACTCTTTTCAAAGGGCAATTCTCCAGCTTTCCATTCCTTCTGTGGCCCCAGTGGCTCTCCAAAAAACATCTTCCTTCTGTCAGCCAGGGTTGGCTTCTTTGGTCAGGGACCCTACTTGACCCACAGGAGTCACTGATATCCCCCACCCCTGGGGGATGGTGATAGGCAAGGAGGAAGACTGATAAAGCCTTATCAGATGTCTCACTTCCTATAAAGGGAAGAAAGCCACCGTTCCCCAGTGATCCCTGCCTCCTGTGACTAACACCCTTATCTGACTCCTTCCTCTGGAGCATGGGCAGGACCTGTAATTCGAATGACCTTTGCAGATGCCATTAAGAATAAGGACCCTGAGATGGAAAGATTATCCTGCATTGTGTGGGTGGGTCCAACTTTATAGAGGAGTCCTTGAAATAATCTTTCCTGGCTAAAGTCAGAGTCAGAGGTGATAACAGAAGGGCCAGAGAGATGCAGTTTTGCTGGCTTTGATGATGGAGAGAGGGGATCACAAACCAAGGAATGTGGGTGGCCTCTAGAAGCAGGAAAAGGCCAGGAAATGGATTCTCCCCTGGAGCTTCCAGAAAGGAACGCTGCCCTGCCAAGACTTTGATTTTAGCCGTCAGCCCCACGTTGAAGGTCTAATCTTACGAAAATGTAAGATAATGAATTTGTACTGTTTTAAGCCACCAAGTTTGCAGTAATTTGTTACACCAGCAACAGAAAACCATTATGACTTGCTTCTAGCCAACAAGTGTGTAAGTTTGACACATGTGGCTTTTTTTTTTTTTTTCCTAAGATGGCAAAGGTGATGGATGGGATGCCCCTTGATCGGGTTACATGAGGTTTAACTTCCACTGCCAGCCGACTCTCCCTACTGCCTTCCTGGCTCGTGTGCACTGATGAGCACGTGGCCAGTTGGGAGAGGTCCGCACGGCGAACAGATGATGGCGGCTTCGAGCCAACAGCAAGCTAGGAACTGAGGCCCTCCGTCCAACAGCCTCCAAGAACTGAATTGTTCCAACAACCACAGGGGTTTAGATCCTTGTCCAGTTGAACCTCTGGACAAGAACTTCGTCCTGATGGACACCATACCTCGAGCCTCGTGAGATCCTGACACAGAGGGCCCCACTAAGTCACACCACATTATCTTGACCCAAAGAATCTAAGATAATAAATATGTGTGGCTTTAGGCAACTAAGCCTAAACTGTCATACAGCACTAGATAACTAATAAACACCCCTATTCACATTTCCCTGACACCCTGGGACACAAAAGAACGGGAGAAGAAAGCAGTTTCTTTTAGCACCAACGTGCATGAAGAAGTCAGCAGTAGACAGGGAAGGGAAGACACAGGAAGGCTAGAGGTGTGGTCCCTGCAGGTAGGCTGGACAGCCCCATCCCTACCTCCGGGCCCCATTTTAACTCATTTCTCGCCAACTCGTGACTAACACCACCCACAACACTGACAGTAACACATCGTTACCTCTTTAAACTTCACAGTCCGATGAAGCCGAAAATATACAAAGTGTTTACTCTAAGCCAAGGATGCCCTAAGCACTTTTTAATTCTCACGGAAACTCAAAGAAAGTATCATCGTCCCCATTTCGCAGATAAGGAAGCTAAAGTGGTTAAGTGACTTGCCCCACGCATTGGGCTAGGAAGAGGGGACACGAGAGATTTAAAACTCAGGCAGTCTGGCCCCCAGACTTCCGTGATCCCGTGGGTGAAGGAACCGAGCCACAACATCTCCGGCCAGCACAGGATGAAGTTGGGAATCTGGGCTGTTTAACCCTCAACAAAACCCTGTAATGAAGGAACGATTATTCCCACTCAACAGATGAGAAAATCCCATCACTTCGTAGAAGCAAAACGGATGATCTTCCTTGTGTGTCATTATTTTTGAAGAACCTCTTCCTGAGCCTAAAGCAACAGCAATAACGTACCACTGCCCATATCATGGTTCTCCCACCCTTCCCCTCCCTCTAATCTTATTTGTCCCTCACAACACTGTCAAGTGGCTAGGGACGTATATGATCATTTTCCCTACACCCCTACCTTCTTTTGCTGATGAAGAAACTAAAGTCCAGGGGAAAAATGAAGTGACTTTCTTATGTGCCCTGTCGATGCTCCGTGGTTTCTGTACGTTATAATCTTACAACGTAATCACTTACAATCTCGTGATGTGAGGTTTTACAGAGACGAATGAAGTTAAGATCTGGGAGAGTAAGCAACTTGTCCAAAACTACACAGTAACTGGCAGCGTCTACCCAGAACACTTTTCAGCTTCAGGGGTGAGGATTACATCAGCTTTTGGATCTTTGTATCCTAGCTCGGTCCCCAGTGCACAAGGCCTTCCAGCCGGCCCAGTGAATGATGGCACCGAGAGCCTCGAGTGGCACGGCCCTCGCCTACCAGGACGATTTCTATCTCTAGCCTCCCAGAAGATTCATAAATGTCTTGTGTTGGTCTCATTGACAGCTTTCTTGGGAGAGCTTCACAGCCCAAACTTCCAATGTGGCCTTACCCGCTACCCACACACAAAACCGCATGTGTGCCCGTCAACTGGCCTCCCTGGGTGGCTTCATGGCTCATCCCCTCAAGAGTGACTCACATGTCTTATAAAGCAGCCTCGAGAAGTCTCGGGGCGCCAGAAGACCTCAGAGACCTCATATCCTGGCTTCTCGCAAAGGTCGGCAATAAACCTCCCAGAAGACCACTTATTTGCCTGACTAGAAAAATGGCTTCGGAAGGGGTCCTTATGTACCCGCTTTGTAAATCGGTCTCTTAGTGGCCTTAAAAAATGGCTTCCCAGAGGATTTTAAATGGGCTATAAACCAGTTCCCTGGGATGCAGATTATGGACTTTGTAAACTGGCCTCTCGGGGTGACCTTACAAAACACCCCCTCAGAAAGCTCACAAAGGCCCTTCAAAGTGAGCCTCTACAGGTGGCCTCGTGTGCTGCTTTGCCGACCGGCTTCCCAAGGTGGCCTCCCTGCACTGCTTTGCAACATGGTCTCCCAAGGCCATCTTGTTTGGTCTCCACAAACCTGCCTCCTCAGGCAGCCTATGTGTTACTTTGCAAAGTGGCCTTGGAGAGGGACTCATGTAAATGGCCATGTCAAACAGCCTTCTGAGAGAGGGCCTCAGGTTGGCTGTACAAAACAGGTCTCCTCTTGGCCACATAATACAACCTTAGTAATTAATTTCGAATCCAGAGCTCCTCGGTGAATGGCTTTATCAAACGGTCTTCAGAGATACTTATGTTGACACCATATGACAGAGTCTTCCAGAGGTGGACGCTCCGGGATAGCTCCGAGTTTGTTTTCAAAATGACTTTTCAGACTGGCTCTGTCATAGCCACTTGAATGGCCTCCCAAAGGGCCTCATGGCTGATCTTGTAACACTAGCCTCCCTGGGGCGCCTGGCTGGCTCAGTTGGTGGAGCACACAGCTCTTGATCTTGGGATTGTGAGTCTGAGCCCCACGCTGGCTGTAGAGATTACTTAAAAGTGTTAAAAAAATAAAAAAACCACTAGTCTCTCAGAAGGCCTTGTGTTCGCGGGTGGAAGCAACTTTCCACGGTGACGTGGCATACCGGTCATTATTTCTCTGAATAATCCTACAGCCTGATTCTACTGGCTTCTCGGACCCTTTCATTAGTTAGCCTTTTAAATAGTTGCCGAATCAAACAGCCTTTGGGGGAGGAGCCACATCCTACTACAGGAAACAGTCTTCCAGAGTAGAGCCGTGAACTGTTTCATAAACAGGTTTCTTTACATACTGGACCTTGTCTGAGGGCCCGATGAAACTCACACTTTGTGTTAGTTTTACAAACCAACCAATCTCCCGTGGTTTCTTTAGAGCACCAGGAAAGTGTTAGGTTCTACCCATCAACCCTCTCGGTTAGCTCCTGTTCCCACGTGAAATGGCCTTACAGAAAACGGCTTTCACTGGCTGGGTCAAACCCCTTCTTGATGACCGTATGAAACTATGGTCCAGAGAAGGTGGCCCCATGTGGGCTGTCAGCAGCCCTCACAACAGGCCATCTGATACGGCCCTCCACTGAAGGCAGGTACAGGCCACACGAAACTCCTTTCCAAATGGCCTCAAGTCCTGGCTTTACAAATCAAACTTCCAGCACCCCCCATGTACTGGTCTGACAAAAAAGGCCTCTTGATAATAGTAAAACAGTCTTCCAGAGGAAGGTGTCAGTCAGAGTAGTCTTGCAGCCTTGGCCTGGCTTTATTGACTGGCTTCCCAGAGTTCCCCACTGAACTGCCTTTTATAAAAGGTTATACGATACAGCCTTCCTGGGATGCCGGAGTGGGTCAGTTCACCGAATGGCCAACTTTTGATTTCAGCTCAGGTCATGATCCCAGCGTCACAGGATCCAGCCCCATGTCGGGCTCTACACTGAACATAGAGCCTGCTTGGGATTTTCTCTCTCTCTCTCTCCCTCTGTCCCTCTCCTCCACTCATGGGTTCTCTCTTTCTAAAACAAAACAAAACAAAACAAAAAAACACAGCCTTCCAGAGGAAGGAGTCAAGAATAAACTGTGTGAGTCTTTCAGAGTGGCACCGTAGACTCATCTTCTAATTGGCCCCCCAGAATTCCACATAAAAAGGCATAAGCAGAGGTTGTATAAACTGCCTTCTGCAGTCAGGTACAGGTGGGTTAACTACAGAATATATCCTACAAACCAGGATGCTGTATATAGGCCTTTTTTGTTTGGTTGGGTTTTGGCTTGGTGAAGGATACATTTTTCTCTTTTAAAACTTTTTATTCTCATCGTTTTCTCCAAAGTTCTTTGTTCTTACATTGTTTGGAACTTTCATTTCTGCAAGCAGAGATTTCACAAGCTGACTACTGGGCGTGCTGTTAGTTTTCTTTCATACGTACGTAAATTTCAGCATTTATTTCATATTATTTAAATATCTAATATTTAGGACTGGTCAAGTCATAAACTGGGGGTATTCAGGCCAACTGAGACCGATGGTCACCCTAATTATAGGCCCTATGAAAAAGCCGGAGTGGCCTTATATTGTCACTTTAAAGTCAGTTCCCTAAAACTCGTCAGGTTACCGGCCTGGAGAGACCTCTTGTTGGTTACAGAAGTCTTTTTTTGAAGGAGGTGAGGGTGGAGGCGTCAGGTACAGAAACAGCCCCAGTGGTCTTGTGTCCTGACTTCGTCAACTGGCATTTCAAAGTGCCACGTGTACTGGCTTCGTGACATGGGACAGCTTTCAGGGGAAGGTCAGGTACAGGTTGCACAAAATAGCTTCTCTCGGTGGACTGTTATCTTGGCGTCTCTTACAAAAGGCTTATTTGTTGATGAAACGATACTCTAGGTACGGGGGTCGGATAAAGGTGGTCTGAACTAACCTCTCCAAGTGGCTTTTGTCTCCGCTTTATAAACCAACCTGATGCAAACTTCATAAATGGTTTCTTGTTGGTTGTATTTAACACAAAGGAGCCACGTATAGGCTACATAAAATAGACTGCGTGGCCTCAGGTCCTGACTTCGCAAATTCACCATCCAGATGGAGCACGTTATGTAAGCTGGCCTTTCGTACTCAACAGCCCAAGTGGGTTCTGCTGGTTACAAAACAATGCCTCCTGGGAAGCCAGGATACTCATCCCAGAATTCTCTTAAATTATCTTTAAGAACCTAAAGCAATTGCCACAACAGACTTTAAACTGGCTGGGAGAAGCGGCTTCTTGGAGAATCTCACCAGGATTCGCAGAGGGTTGGCTTTATTTAAGAGCCCCCCAGGGTCTCACAAACGTCTCCGGCTGACCCGAAATGGCCATCCTGAGAGCAGTATGCTGGTCATGAGAAGTGTCCCGTGGGTGGCTTCCAAAATAGGAGCCTCTACCTGGCTTTCTGGGAGCAGGCTGCCCACTTAGTTTTCAAATCTCTTCAATTTTATTGTGGCACTATTCCACATAAGCTGTGCAAAAAAAAAAAAAAAAAAAAAAAAAGAGCTTTCTAGGGAGCTTTATAAAACTTTCCAGAGAGATTTGGAAATATTTCCAGAAAGCTTTGTTTAGCGGCGCCATGGGTAACTTTGGCCTTCTAAGGGCCCCGCTGCCTCGGGTTCGGGCCGTCGGTGGGGCCCTAACACCTGCCTGCCCCCTGACCTTGGGCTTGCTATATGTAACCCTGCTGAGCACGGTGACTTACCTTTGCTGGATCCTAACGCGAGGGGCGTAACGCGACACCGATGCTCAGAGTTAACTCCTATTACTTACAAATCCCTGTCCTTCAGGTACCCCAAGCAGACGCTCCACCCGAGGGCTCACACCCCTTCCCCACCTGGGGCTTCATTTGTCACGGCCCACATTTGGTTTACAGCAACCTAGCTCCAGGCCTATGACAAAAGCAGCCTTGGTCCACTACCTGTAGGTACTGTCACCGAGGAAATAAACACTCGCGCAGGCGCACTAGAGTTCCGCCAACGCGCCCCCAGGAATCGCGCAGGCGCACACCGCTGGCCTCACGCATGCGAAATTACTGGTTTAAGGCGAACACTACGCACGCGTGGAACCTACCTCCTACCCGCGACGTGCAGACTTGGCGCTGCGTTCTCAGGGCGCATGCGCCGCCTCTTTTTTCCCCCCCCCCCCCCTCCCCTCCCCATTCCCGTCCCAATTTCTCTACTTTGAAGAACTGCCTGGGGATTTCCAAGGCGCACGCGCGAGGCAGTCTTTCCACCGCCAACCCCCCCCCAACGCCCCGCCCCGCTGCGCCTTTAACACAGCGCCTGCGCAGTCCTCCCCTCTGCGTCTAAGGAGGCAGGGCTTCCCTCCCTCTGGAGTTGCTCAAGTTCACCTGTCTCGAGTTTGGGCCGTGTGGAGTGGCGCAGAGGCTGGCGACGACGTGTTCCGTTTGGTCGGAACACTCTGGCTCTCTCCTCCGAGGAGTCAGGCTTGCCGAAGTATCGATCACTCAGTGCTCGCCTGATCGGGGCGGAGTGCCTAGCCGAGCGCCGAGTGATCGATGCCGTGGCCCCGCCCCGTCGTGTTTACAAGGCCGTAGGGTAGAAGCGACCCGCAAGTGAGGGATCTTTTCCTGGTTTTCGATTCCCACGTGGGTGACGCCTGCGACTTCCTCAGCAAGGATAACTTAGTGTGCTAATCAGCTTCGCATCCACCATTTCATCGAAACCGTACAACTAAGAGGATTCGTTTACCTAGTTTACAGGGAGGTCAGCCAGTGCCCAGCGAAATAAAGGGGCCGAATCCTTGTACTTTGGGAAAGTCACAGCTCCTAAATTTTTGCATCCACGGCCCGCAGGAGTGAGGAAATCCTGGGTTTCGAGGGCAGCCAGAATCCTCACTCCTGCCGCCGCGGCCCCGACCCTGAGTGGTGTGGGCATCACTGCGGGTTTTGGTTTGGAGCACACTGCCCGTGGCTTCCAGGGATTCAGGACTTTTGAAGCATTGTACAGAGGTGGTAGAAAGTCCTGCTCATAGTGGGTCTGGAGTCCGAGGAGGAAAGGGAAGGGAATCATTTCCTGCTATCAAAGAAAAAAGTTACTCATGACAACCGTTAAAGGTGGTAAGGCAGGCTACCTGCCGCTGCAGTGGGGGTCTGTGATAGAGAGAGGTACTGCTGGACTCCAAATATGACAAAGGCAAGTGCAGATTCATAGCCAAGGAGCAGGGTCTAGGTCAGTGGATGGGAAATTTTTAAGAGGAAGCGTCAGGGATAAGGGGAATTCTGCTAAACCAACCACCCAGGATTTTTGCTGCCGGCAGGCCAGGGTGATAAGATAGTCAAGGGTAGAGGATAAGAAATCGGGTCAGATACCAAGGGTAGGGGATTTCTGCTTAATCCAACAGGATTCTTGCTAAAACTGGACCCAGCAAGCCAAGGACAGCGCCCAAGGTCAAGGCTTAGTCAGAAAGAGGACTGAGAAGAGCCTTGTCACTGGTCACCAGGGATGTGTCAGGTATTCTCTGGGGCTCTGAGAACTCCTCGATGTTAATTATGTTAACACTCCTGTTAGGTGGAGATTATAATGTCTTATAGACAAGGAAACTGAGGGTTGCTCAGGGCCAATTCAGCAGATCTGTGGGTTCTAGGTAGTTGGCTAACATTGTGGAAAACATACCAAATGAACTCACCTCCTGCCCTCAAGGGTCTTGCAGGGAAGAGAGATTAACAGATATTTATTGAGCATTGACTACACACCTTGAGCTTTCAAAGCATTTAAAAATATTAAAATCCTAGATTAACTATTATAATTTCCACCCCCCAGTCGAGTGGTGACGGCATTGAATTTTGTCTGAGCCCCGTGTCTCTGGAAAACAGTGAAGGTTGAAGGAATTTCCCTCACCCTTTTGTGTTCCAGAAAACAGCTTGCTGCAAGGAACCCCTTTTCCATGTGACTTCCAGAAGGCTCGTGGATGCTGCCCGTGTTTACCTCCGACAAGGCCGGGCACAGACCCTCCAAATTCCCACTCTTTGCCTCGTGAGTGATTAGCTGAACTGCTTGTCCCCAGTAATCAATCAGAGCAAAATGCTTGTCAGCCAAATTTCGTTAAATTCTCTCCTTCCTCCAGCCCCTGAACTTTGGTCCACGCCCAGCCTAAGCCAGCAGACGGTCCTTCTTGCAAAGAGGACAGAATGTTCTCTGATCCCCTGTCCCGTTATGCTATTCTTTGATCCCACTTTCTAGTTCTTTTCTGCAGCCTATAAAAGAAAAATCTTTTTGCCCAACCCTGATGATGCTCGCAAACCTTATTGATGAGGGAGCGTGGGCCAAGCCAGGGGCAAAGTACAGGCTAACAGCACCCCCTCCACCAGGTGGGATATGTGTGGTATTCCTCCAACACTCCTGCCTGCCCAAGAATAGGGGAAAGGAAAGAAAGCAAGTAGTTAACTGATAGAGATCACAATCTTGCAGGACAGGAATCTCCTTCAGTTTACGGATAACTTCGTAAACTGCAAGAAAAAGGCAATCTTTTCCATAGCCTAATCTCCAGAAACCTATAGATTCTATTTCCTGGAGCCCGAATATCACCCTCATCAAGATGTAAGGGGGTTTAAGTGCTTGCCATGGTGGTGTGGGAAACAAGGCAAATGAAAAATTAAATTCCCTTACTGCCTACAGCCATTAACAAGTCCTTGAAACAGAGTGACCTTCCTCTAGGAGCTCAGCTGCCTTGACAATGATGACACTTTGGTAGGAGCAAAAGAGAATCTTGGCTTAATATTATCCTGACCCCCCCCCCCCCAGGATCCTGTGAGTCTCCTTAAACACATAAAAATTTCGGGGTGCCTGGGTGGCTCAGTCAATTAAGTGTCCAACTTTGGTTCAGGTCATGATCTCACAGCTCATGAATTTGAACCCCACGTCGGGCTCTGTGCTGACAGCTCAGTGCCTGGAGCCTGCTTCGGATTCTGTGTCTCCCTCGCTCTCTGCCCCTCCCCCACTCATACTCTGTCTTTCTCTCTCTCAAAAGTAAATAAAACATTAAAAAAAAATTTTTTTTAATTCCTTTGCAAACCTCCTTTATCTGTACCACTGCCCCCCCCCCCCAAGATATATGTTAACAGTCATATTCCAGACTTAACGGCCCCTGATACACATCTGAAGGGCCTCATGACTGAGGTTTTACTAAGCAGTAATAAAAGATGTTTTCATAGGGGCACCTGGGTGGCGCAGTCGGTTAAGCGTCCGACTTCAGCCAGGTCACGATCTCGCGGTCCGTGAGTTCGAGCCCCGCGTCAGGCTCTGGGCTGATGGCTCGGAGCCTGGAGCCTGTTTCCGATTCTGTGTCTCCCTCTCTCTCGGACCTTCCCCCGTTCATGCTCTGTCTCTCTCTGTCCCAAAAATAAAAAATAAAAGCGTTGGGGGAAAAAAAAAAAAAAAAAAAAAAGATGTTTTCCTAGCTAGCCCCTCAAGGTCCTGGAAACCTTGCTTCCAAAATTCCTTAGAGACTTACACTGTCCCTAACCCCCTGCCAACCAGAAGGTATATATATAATCAGTCACTTTTCACAACCCCAGTGCAGCTCTTTCTGCCCACGGGTCCTGTCCCCGTGCTCTAATAAAATCACCTTTTTGCACCAAAGACGTCTTCAAGAATTCTTTCTCGGCTGTCAGCTCCGAACCCCCATCGCCCCCAAACCCCGTCATTATGGTCACAGCTTTCTCTTTAGGACAGTAGACCCCTCCCCATTGCCATCTCCTTGCAAATAAGTCTTCCCTTACTATTTCCGCTTTTATTTTTTTGTTAGTCGGTGGATGGGCAGAGACCACAGGACCCCAGGCGGGACCCCGGGCCTCTAGGAGCCCAAACAGTCTCCACAGCATAGGTCAAAAGAGATGGGAACGCGGGACCCTCTGATTCTCTTTCATGATGATCAGGAATGCGATTGTGGCCCATAACATCAAGTAGGGAATGCCACCAGATCAGGCAGAGACAAACATCCCTTTTGCCAACTTGTGTTTTCAAAACTGGCTTGTTGAGATGAATTACAGGCGCCAATGAGACGTTTTCATAAAAGAAAAGAACCACAGTCTTTCACCAGGGGGCTTCACTTCCTGTCGTCTCTTTGTCAGCCCCCACCCCTCCCCCACCTCCCCTCATCCCAGGCAGCCTTGGAATTGGCTGTGAAGCTGACAGAACCAACTGAGTGCCGCAGAAAGGCAGGGAACAAACAAAAGGCACCATTTATGTCCTGTGTTTGTGAATTTTCTCCATTTGATCAGCGGCCTGCAATTTAAATATATCCAAGTGTGCTGGGAACATTTGTGGCTTAATGATCAGATTTATTGAAAACACACACATACAAACAAAACTCTAAACGGGAAAACAACATTTAGCTTGGCCACAGAAGAGACATTTGACCCCAGTTGCAGTCGTCGCCTCTATTCCGGAGCCTGTTCCAGGATCCGTATGTGCCAATCTATCGGCACAGGTGCCCCTTCCTGTTCTGTGTCCCCAGGTCCCCAGGGCAGTGTGGAACTTCTTGAAATACAGGTTCTTGGCCGCCACCCCTGGAGTTTTCCCTGTAGCAATTCTGGAGCCAGGCCCAGGATTCTGCATTTTCACTAGCTTTCCAGACAACTCAGAAGCAGATGATGACTACATTCTGCGAAAGGCAGCTCCGGGGCTCACAGATGTCTGCAACGGTGGGTGAGGCAGGTGGTGGAGGGTTCCAGAAGCTGCATAAAGCTGACCTGAGGGAGAAGCCCAGAGGCTCCTGGCCAGGCTGGGTCCTCTCTCTTGCTGTTGCACAGACCCTCCTCCGCCAGTACGTCTTTGGATTGCCCGGGCCACAGCCAGCCCAAAGATCCTGCTCAAGACAGACTCAAGCTTTGCTCCCTTACAGACGAAACACCACTACCTTCTCTTCCTCCGCGAGTCCCAGGAGGCTTTTCTCTTAAACCCTTGAAAGCCAAAGGGTTTTGTTTAGTTGCTCTGTTCGTGTTGCAAATAATGCATTTGGGCACATATTCCAAGCGGGCCCTGGGCTAAGTGCTTGCACCAGTCAGCCATTAGCACGAATAATGCTGCGTAACAAGCCATCCCCGACCTGAGTAGCTCACAACAGTAAGACTACTGAGCATCTGGATGGTTTGGTCGTCTGAGTCCGACCCCGTTGGTCTGCGTGGGGCTTGCTCGTGTGAAGGTGGCCTCGCTCACATGTCTGCTGGTCAGCTGGCTGTTGGCCGGGGCAATGGAGATAAAGGTACCAGTGGTCACTCATCATGCAGGAGGCTAGCCTGGGGCTTGTTCACGTGACCGTGGCAGGATTCCAAGAGAGGGGAGGGGAACTTTGAGTCTCTTGAGCCTTAGACTCATAAACGGCACAAATCATTTCTATTGCCCCAATCGAGTCACATCGTACTGGCCAAAGTATGTCCTGCGGTGAGACAGATCTCAGGTGGGTGAGCAAAGAGAATCCAGCACTTGGTGAGAGGAACTTTAAGTCCTAGCGCAGGAGGCTCGAGCATGCGCGCGCGCGCACGTGTGTGTGTGTGTGTGTGTGTGTGTGTGTGTGTGTGTGTGTAGGGGGGGCATTTCGAGGCAGAAATTCTCTCCTGTTTGAGTCTGTGGGCTTGTGACCTCCTCGGCTGACAGAATAAGGCAGGGGGGACTCTGTGGAACTTTGGGGCTGGGTCACAGACGGCGATCCGGCTTCTGCTTTGTTCACCGGGACCTCGCAGGAGCCTGGGGCTGTTATGTAAGAAATCTGACCGCCCCGGGGCCTCGTCTTGGAGTCCTCCCTGCCCAGACACTGGGCACTGGGTGAACAAGCCTCGGGAAGATTCTAGCCCCAGAGATAGGAGCCTTCCCAGCTGACCCCTGGGCATCGTGGAGCACAGACATGCCGTTCCCCACCCCCCAGAACCCACAAGCACCGTATAATGGTTATTGTGTGCTGCTAAGCTCCAGAGTGGCTCAGCCAGATGCTGGGAAGAAGAACAGACACCTTGCCGTGGGGAGAGGGTATTCCAGGCGTGGAAAACGGCCCATCAGCAGGAGGGCGGGCAGGGCAGGGGACACTACGGTGGTGGCTTCCGGCAAAGTTCCCAAAGTGTGGGTGCGCCACCTGGGGCGGCCTGCTCTCCCGTCCTGGGTTTGCTGCCTCCGGGCCCAGGGCCCCCTGTTTTTCCACCTCCGGTGCCCAGCAGGCTCCTCAAGCCTGAACGCACAGGGGACCTTGGAGCCCCGCTTCTCTCCTTGCTGTGGGAATTTCAGTTCAGAATGAAAGCAGGGGAGGGAGAAAGCTTGGCCCGCTGGGCCGCAGCCCGAGCTCCGATCCTTCCAGATCCTTCCGTTCCCTGCCACCCTGGCCCCTGCTGCAAAGACACCTCAGCCTGGCATCCTCCGCCCTGCTGGCCCCCAGCTGCGGGTGGTTTCTGGGAGGCGCTCCCAGCCTCGTGTGCTAATCCTTCCAAAGAAGGAGGAGGAAGAAGAGAACAGTGTGTCCTGTCCTCACGCGTAGCCGATTTTCCAAGGGGACTGGGAAGGGGGGACTGTAACACCATCATCATCGTCAGGATTAGGATCGGGATTAGGATTGTTCTGGACAATAGCTGCCATTTCTTGAGGGTTAACCTTCAGCCGGGCGCTATATATCATTTTATCTTCACTTGTGGTCCTGAAGATAAAGATACTAAAACTCCAGTTTAAAGCGGAGGAGATGGGAGCTCAGGCAGGAACCTGCCCAAGATCACACAGCCGGTAAAATGTGGGGAAAGATATGGTCCCAGGTAAGTCCGACCTCAAAGCCCACGCTCTTAAACACGGTTGGCGTGCTATCGTACTCATGTCCCAATCCTCTACTCGTGGCTCATTGGAGAAACTGCCAGAAGCTAATTGCTCAGACCATTGTGTTCCTTAGGAACCACACCAAAGCTCAGGTACCTCGGACCTCCGGGGGGCTTCCATCTAGCCGAAGAGCCAGAGGACCTTGGAGTGAAAGTAATCTGTGCTGCCCATCAGTGCAAGGCCACAAATATTTTCCTGAGCCCTCCTATGTGCCAGGCACTGATAGACACCAATGGGGCTGGGGGTAAGGGTACAAAGAGGAAAAAGGCACATTTTATATCCTCAGGGAACTTGGCACTAATAAGGGGAATAAAAATAAGGCCACCAACCCTAGCACATATCATTGCCATCGAATTGTATGCGACATCTTTTGGTTATAAATTACGGAGATCCCATTCAAAGGATCACATTTATTGAATCGTGCGACAGAAAATTCCAAGGATTGATCTCTCCGGCTTCAGGCAAGGCTGGACCTAGGTGCTCGGATGATCTTGCATCAGTGCTTGGCCTCCCTCTTCCTCTGAATTGGTTTTACTTCCAGGCAGACTTTCTTCTTATGACAGCCCCTGACAGCTCCAAATTTACATCCTTGGCAACTCCAGGGAAAACAGAGTGCTTCTTTCCTAAGAATTCTGGCAAAAGGCCCTCAGGAGACTCTCTTTCGTCTGGCTTGAGTGTCTGTGCTTTTTGCCCGAGCCCATCACCGCGTAAGGTGGATGTGATATTGCGACTGGCCGAGGCTGGGTGTGCTTCCCTTCCTGACTGAGAGTAGAGGTGGGGCAGTTCTGCTCATGGAAGCTGGGGTTCTGTTACTGGAAGAAGGGGAACAGACGCCGGGCAGGCAAAACCCACACATAACCTAAGCCTTGGAGGCACAAAGACCCTTCGTGTGCGTTTTATCCAATACCTTCGTATCATAGATAGGAAAACCGAGAGGACCTTCACATCTCTCTCTGCCACTTGGTGGGGCCCTGATGAATCCCTTCATATCTCTGTGCCTCAGTTTCCTCCTCTCTAACGTGGTTATAATGACATCATGGTGTCAACTGGGAGGATGAATTCATATACATACTGTACCCCACTTAGAACAGTGAAGCATATTAGGTGCTCAATAAACGCTGTTCTCTCTCCCCGTGTCTCTCCCCTCTGGGATCCCTCAGAGTCATGCATCCTGTTCTCTGCGCCTCTGAAGTCCTGCCTTCACCCGTTCGCTACGATCCAGTGTGGTTGTCATTCGTTTTTACTCCCGTGGGGCTTAGCTTCTTCCACTCAACTGAGAGTTCTTCAAGAGCAGGGACCTGTGGATCACCAGCAGCTCTGTGGATCTCTGTTTCCACTGCCCAGCCCCTAGCGGAGCTAAAGACAGATGTGGAGAGGAAATCGATCAATAACCAAAGTCGATGTTGCAGACCGGTTGTTCCATTTAAGTAATGCCGTGTGACGAGCCATCACGGTGTTTAGGGACTTCATAAAACGCTTATTTTGTGCATGACTCTGCAATTTGAGCACAGCTCAGTGGGGCTGGCTTGTCTATGTTCCACTCGGTGTCCACTGAACCTGCTAGAAGGCCAGGAGCTGGGACATCTGAAAGGCCCCCTCGCACACATCTGGCCCCTGGGCCGGGAAGACTGACAACTGGGAAGACTCAGCCGGGCAGCAAGGGCTGTGGCTCGCTGGGCATCTCTGTCTATCCGTGTGGTCTGTCTGTGTGGTCTTTTCAACAGGATGGCACCAGGGAGCTGGACTTGTGTCAGCACAAGGCAGCCGGGGTCTGCGCCCTAAGAGAGAGAGAGTACCAGGTGGAAGCTGTATTGCTTTTTTAAAAAACCAAACACTTGATTTTAGAATAGTTTTAGCTTTACAAAAAAAATCGCTGAGATAACACGGTTCCCACGCCCAGTTTCCCACACTAGCTTAGGCTGGCGTGATGCATTTGTTGCAATGAATGAACCACTGTGGATCCACGTAACTTTATAACTGAAGCCCATACTTTATTCAGATTTTCGTAGTTTTTTCACCTGAAGTCATTTTTCTGTCCTAGGATAGAATGTGGTATCCGGGATACCGCATTACCTTTAGCTGTCGTGCGTCCTTAGTGCCTCTTGGCTGTGACGGGTTCTCTTACTTTCCCTGTTTGGATGGCTTTGACAATTTCCAGGCGTGCTAGCGAGGCAGTAGAACGCTGGCAGAATGTCCCTCAGTGGGGCTCTTTCTGACGTTTTTCTCATGATGGGGCTGGGGTGTGGGCTGGGGGGACAAAGACTACAGAGGGGAAGGGCCCTTCTGAACGCATCATATCAAGAGCACGTACCATCAGCACGACCAGTCACTGTCGACGTTGATCTTGACCACTTGTCTGTGGCGGCGTTTGCTAGGTATCCGCACTGTGAAATTACTCGTCCTTTCCTTTCTCTACATGGTACTTTTTGGAAGGAAGTCACCAGCTCTGTGCAGCCTGCACTTAGGGAGTGGGGAGTTACGCTCCACCTCCTCGAGGGCAGAGCATCTGCATAAATTATGTGGAATTCTTCTACATGGGAGATGTGTCTATTCCCCCCCCCCCCATTTATTTATTTATTTATTTATTTATTTATTTATACCATCGTTGGTTTATATCAGTGTTGACCCACGGTTATTTATTTTCTACCTTGGGGTATCATCCAACAGTGTGTTATTTATTTTGTGGCTTGAATTGCTCCAGCTTTGGCCACTGGGAGCTCTTTCAGAAGGGCTTCGTGACCCTTTCCTTCCCCCATCATTCACTGTACGTGTGTGCGTGTGCACGCGCGCGCACGCGCGCACTGGCTTACCTTTTCGCACTAGAAGATGTTCCGGGCTCGTTGCGTGTATTCCCTGCCCCGGTGCCAGCATCAGCCATTTCTCCAAGGAGCCGTGTTCCTTTTTTTGGAGAATGGTATTAGAAACCAAGATGTAGGGGCCACGCGGGCTCATTGCTGCTGGGGTGTTAACACCCCTTCTTAACCTTGCCTCGGAAGTCATGGGGTTCAGTGCTGTCGTAATCACGGGCCCACTCAGAATCAAGGGCACAGAATAGAAACTCCTCCACCTCTCTGTAGAGGTCTGTCATTGTCACACTGTCAGAGCCGGTGTCACCTTCTTTGGAAAGTACCATCTGTCACAACAGTGACACTGTTGCACGCCCGAGGATTCTCATCTTACTTAAAACATCCTTCATCCCCACTGGGTTTCTATTTGGCTTCAAAGAAACTCTTTCCGTGGTTTGGTTTTGCTCGAAGATGGTTTGCTGTGATAGGGACACACCCTACATAACCCTGGGTCCCCTTGTGAGCCGATCATTGCCTTCTCACTGCTCTCCTCGTCCTTTTGTTGGGATCCAGGAGAACGTCTCAGCTTGCTGCTCTAACGTCTTTCACATACTTATGAAGCTTGCTAATTTCTTTTCTTTTGTCATGTTCTGGCTCACAGCGTTGTTACAGCAGCAGAGACATTTACGGATTACCAGTATGCAGGTGCACCCCCACATTTCCTGGTCCCCTTGCCGGCAGGCAGGGCCACGTGACTATCCGTGGCCAATGGGGCTGTGCGCGGAAGATTTGAAACCTGTGAGCGGCCGTCCAGCTCTGTCATTTCCTGTTAGGAGATGGCATGACTCCCTCTGCTGAGACTCTCACTGCGTGGGGGGCCCTCTGTCACCCCACATTGGTTATGCTATGTTAGGTCGTTGAGCTCTTGGGATCAACTATTCTTGCTGTATTGCCTAATCTTTCTTGACTAATACACCTTTTAAATAGGGTGAGTGATACTGGATTTTTCATTTACATAATGAGGCAAAATTTACCCAAAAAAGTGCTTCAAGGAAAAATAGGTGAATAGTCAGACATGGTGTAAATCCTCGGGGCCAAAACGCAAATGAGTAGCATTTGGGAAAATACTGCCACTGTGTTTTTGTCTTGCCGTCGGCATGGGAACTCTGGTCTTTACTGGAATTGGCCAGAAGATAAATTTGTTCATTCCCATTTGTTCCCTGTCCGTCCTGTGACTTAAATAACAACCACCAAAACCTCTTCATTAAAGCTTATCAGTCAGAGATTACGTGCAAAGATCGCAATTTTTCATCGGATTTTAGAGCCAAATAGCTTGCCTTTGCCTATAGTGTTCTCCAGACATTAATCAAGGGTCTAAACTTGGTGAGAGGGGGCTCTTCAAGTCTCTCTGCTCATGGGGTCCTATTGAAAGGCACAGGCAAATGATAACTGCCTGGCAATGAGAGAACACGCAAGCACGGCGGCCAAGAGGGAAGGTTGGAGTGTCATTCCAACCCAGTGGCCCGAAAGCTGGGCATGTGTGTGCCGATTAGTGAGTAATTGGGCCTTGGCACGGTGATTTGCATGTCGGAAACTGCTAAAATATTCACGTACTTGACTGTGTCTCTTCCAATTAGATATAATAAATGCAGATTTGGGTGACCATATGTTTTCTTTTGATGTAATGGTTTTAACCTTTAAGGGGTGTGTGTGTGTGTGTGTGTGTGTGTGTGTGTGTGTGTGTAGCTTTCCAGTTCTTCAGGGCTGGACTGATTGGAGGTAAGCTGGTATTTTACGATTAGCCTATTATTAGAGATTCCTTGGGATTGAAAGAACAGACAGTGTAGCTTTCTAGTGTGAATCCTCTTTTCTTCCTCCCTTCCTTCCTTCCTCCTTCCAACCTTTCTTCCTTCCCTCCCTTCTTCCCTCCTTCCTTTCTCCCTTTCTCTCTCAAGTAGACTCATTTCTCTAAGCCTCACTTTGCTCCTCTGTAAAATGGGGCTAATAATAACACCTATGAGAATTTTTGAGGAATAAAGAAGATACTACCTATGAGCCATTTGGCACAGTGTTTGGCACATGGGGAGTGTTCGGTAAATGACAGCTGTTATTATTATTATTATTGGCTGTTTGTCTTTAGTGGGTTACTTAGCCTTTCTGAACCTCAGTTTCTCCATCTGAAAAAATGGGCTCATTCCATTCCTTACATGAGATTATTGTGATGTGTGGTGATCGGTAGATATTATTTTTACTATATGCTCAGTGAATGAGTGAATAAATGAATGAATGAATTCTGGGATGCATCGTGTATTAGGCAGGGTAGGATTTTTACAGTATAAACTTCCCCCAGGGGTGCCTGGGTGGCTCAGTCGGTTAAGCGTCCGACTTCGGCTCAGGTCATGGTCTCGTAGTTTGTGAGTTCGAGCCCCGCGCCGGGCACTGTGCTGACAGCTCGGAGCCTGGAGCCTGCTTCAGATTCTGTATCTCCCTCTTTCTCTGCCCCTCCCCTGCTCATGCTCTGTCTCTGTCTCTCTCAAAAATAAATAAATGTTAAAAAAAAGATTTTAATAAAAAAAAAAACTTCCCCCAAGTTTCGGCCTGAAACAGTAAGTTTATTTCTCTCTCTCACCTCACCTCAACGCAATGGATACAAATGTCTGCTGCACATACTCATTCAGGGACCTGCTCTCCTTCCAGCCGAGGCCCCACCCTCTGCAGGGGCCTCAAATGGGAGACCCATGGGTGGGAGAGATGGTGGCAGAGCTCACGTAGGCCTGACAACGGTCACTTCTGTTCTGGTTCCAGTCGCCTCTTAGTACAAACCTGGCCGCAAGAAAAGCCGGGGGGCGCCCTCACTGTGCACCCAGGATAGCAAAGGGGATGACTGTGCACCCTGGCCTGAGGTTCCCACAAACCAACTGAGACTCCAAATAATACTGCATGAGTCCTATTCGATGTCATACCGGGTTGACGAGCCAGGGGAAGGTTGGAAGACGGACAGAGGAGAGAAGCACGTGTGGAACAGCAGTGGGGCCCCTGTGTCTCTTTTATGGCTCTGGGTCCTAGACGTTGAAGCCACAAAGTCCCTCCCTCCGTCCTTGGCAGTTCGCTCCTTCGGAATCCATTAGCGAGCTCCGCCGTTGTTTTCCTGATTTCATTAAAAATGCCACCAAGACACATGCTCTGCGGTATGCCACTTCAGTCCTAAGTGGGGCATTTTTGCTAGATGGATCGATTTTTTAAATGACAGCATCTGTTTGCTTGTACACATTTATTTATAATTCTCCCCTTGGCAATTAGAGCTGGGAAATCGGTGAGCGGTAACCAGCTGTTTGCATTAGCTGAGAAGGGAGGCAGTGATTTGATCTGTGAAGGAGCACCAAAGCCCTGGCCAGAAGCAGCCAAAATGGAACAGATGTCCTCAAACACACAATCCCGGGGAGGGCCTTGTAAATCACGTACACCGCCAGCCCAGAGAGACAGCTGCCGAGCTGGGTCAGCCGGAGAAGCCCGTGACAGTGGGTGGCTGCGTCCGGTCCTCTTGGGGACTCAGGGATGTTTGCGGAAGGGCAGAAGCATAGCTGAGGGGGTGGTCCTCGGCGAGCTGGACCTTCCGATGAGTCCCCGTTGTGCCCAGGGTGAAGCCCTATTGCTCCTTTGCCCTCCCTCCCTCCTGCTCTCTTTCTGCCTCCAGCCACCCTGGCTCCTTGTGGCTCCTTGCTGCTCCTAGAACATGCCAGGTGCCCCCCCCCCCCCCCCCCCAGGGCCTCTGAGGCTCCGGCTTCCCCAGCCTGGAGCTCTCCTTCTCTGGGCTTTTCTCCACTGGCCTCTGTCACGTCCTTCCAGCCTATGTTCCCGTGTTACCGCTCAGCACCTACCACAGATGCCCCCGACATTCGATGGTCCAGCTTAGGACTTTTCAACTTTACTCAGGTACGAAAGCGATATGTATTTAGTAGAAACTATACTTGGAGTTTTCAGCGTGGATCTTACCCCCCCCCCCCCCCCCCCCCCCCCGCTGGTGACATGCAGGGCGCACCCTCGTGTGACACTAGGCAGGGGCAGAGTCAGTCACATGATCTCTAGGGTCATCCACCTGTACTCACGACCATCCTGTACCCATACGACCATTCCGTTTGTCACTTTCAAACTTTATTCATGGGGTGCCTGGGTGGCTTGGTTGGTTCAGCGTCCGACTTTGGCTCAGGTCGTGATCTCACCAGTCGTGGGTTCGAGCCCCGCATCGGGCTCTGTGTTGATGGCTTAGAGCCTGCTTGGGATTCTGCTTGAGATTCTCTTTCTCCCTCTCTCTCCCTGCCCCACCCCCACTTGTGTGGGTGTGTACTCTCTCTCTCTCTCTCAAAAATAAATAAACGTTAAAAAAAAAAGAACCATATTTGATCAATTACAGGAGCTATTCAACGCTTATTTATAAAATGGGCTTTGTGTTGGGTGATTCTGCCCAAGTGTAGGGAGGCTAATGTAAGTATTTCGAGTACATTTAAGGTAGGCTAGGCTAAGTTATGATGTTTGGTAGGTTAGGTTACATTAGGTGCTCATGATTGCAAGGACCTTGTCTGTCTTGTTCACTGCTGAACTGTGCCGGCACACAGTAGGTGCTCAATAGATATCTACTGACTCCATGAGGGGATATTTCACTCGGGGGGGGGACACTGCACCCTGTTACCCTCCCTGTCTGCAATTCGGGGTGGGGGGACTCACAGAAAGCCCAGGTCACTGAGGGAGACTCCTTGGGGACAGCAGCCCTGTATTCTTGATCTCTGTAGCTCTGGAAGCCGGGTACACAGATAGTGCTCAAGGACTGGTAGTTGAATAAAGAGAGGGCTGAATGACCGGTGACTGTCAACGACGCTCAAGGCAAAAAAAAAAAAAAAAAAAAAAAAGACATCATCTAGATTTCCTTCTTTTCTTTACTCGCCCAGCAGCACCTCGCTTGCCAACTCGAGTCTCCAGTTCCTCCAGGAGCACGGTGGCCTGAGCCGCCCCCACCTCCCACCCAGATGACCGCCAACTCCAGACCCGTCCTGGCCGCTACTCTTGCGCCCCCTACAGTTTGTTCTCCGCACAGCAGCCAGCGTGATCAAAAAGTGTCGGTCCTGCAGTTCTCCCGCTCACCCCCCTCCGAGAGGGGCTTCTACCCATCGCCGAGGCCGGCCGCTGGGCTCCTGCGCACGGGTCTGGCCCCTCTGCCCTCCGTCGCCACGTTGGGCCACACGGGCCTCCTCCTCGCTTCCTTTGAACATCACTTGGGAGACTTTGCACTTGGCTCTTTCCTCTTCCGCGATTGGTTCCAAGCTGGCTCCTGTATCTTGCAGGTGTCAATTCAAACGTCACCTCCTCGGAGAGGCCTCCCCTGACCACCCCATCTAATCCAGTAACCAAGGCCATGCTCCCCCCGCCCCCGCCCCCGCCCCCCCCCCCCCAGCAGGAGGAGTGGCCTGAATTCCAGGTGCGGCTGCCCCGTCCCCTCCCCCACCTCTTCCCCGCTGCTTTCCCACCCCAAGCAGCCTCGCATTTTGATACATGACTTTTATCTTTTTTGTTGTTCCTCGTTCCTCCAGTTCCCCCTTTTCCTTCTCATCAAAGCAGGCAGCTGTTGCCTCAGGGGAGAAATAGAGCAGAAGGGGAACAAGCACTAGCTCGTAAGTCTTTTTGGCTTTTCTTCTCTTTCAGGAGAACTTTTAGAAAAGCTGCGGGGGATTTGAGGCACCGGAAACATCTTGCAGCCAGAGTGGGGAGCCTGGGGCTCCCTCCGCAGACTGGAGACGCTTCATCGGGCTGGAGCAGGGGAGGGGCAGGGGAAGGGCAGGAGGGGTAGTGCTGCCAGCCCTGAGCAGTAAGTCCTGGACGTTACCTCCAGGCTTCTCCCTGGGGAGGCCGCAAGGCCCTGGGGAAGAGGTTGCCTCTAAGCCCAGAGATCCCAACCCAGGCCCCCTCCAGCTGAATCCTGCCCACGGCTATGTCTGGTTTGGCTCATGCCCTTTCTTTCTTTCTTTCTTTCTTTCTCTCTTTCTTTTCTCAGTTAAGGGATTGTATATTTCAAATTTCTCTTGAAACTTCAGACCCACATTTGTCGTTTGTCTCGAAAAAGATATCTGGCCAGCGTGGTCCCCTGTGCTCTCAGGAGGATGCCCCCCACCCCACCCCCACGCACCCCCTTCTTGCTGCCGGGTCTCAGGCAGTCCACTTGGCTCCTTTTCCTGACTAGCCTAGCCCCTGTGGGCATCTGGGTGCCGGGGCCCCGGAGGATGGTGCTGGAGGCAGCTTCAGTGAAGCTTCTAGGGTCTCAAGCATGTTCTGAAGGCAACAGAGATTCTGCTTCTGAAGGGGTCACGTGAACGGGAAGAACGGGCATCTCAGGGGTAACCCACCCCACCCACACTGACATCTTGTGGCTGCGAGGACCGAGGCCCGACCGCAGAAAGGACTGTGCAAGTCAAGGTTTGACTCTGCTTTGGTGTTGGCTCGGCACAGCCAAACAGAGGGCACGAGTCAGAGATTCAGTGGGTTAAGAAAAATTTAAAAAAACTGATGTATATCCTGAGCAACCCAATTTGTGGATGAGATGAAAGTCTGATGCCACACATTGGGGCAGGGTCCAGTTTGTACCCCCAAGAAACAAAAATATCATACTTAGGAGGGCTTTCTCACCTGTCAGGCAGAATAGGGGGCCCTTTATGCCCTCAAACTCCAAAGTGCGGGCCTCAGAATCATCGGGTGTTAAAACCTGTTAAAACACAGACTGCCGGGCCCAGCCTCCCTGCTTCTGATTCAGCAGGTCGAGGGTGCCCAAGAATTTGTCTTTCTAATGAGGTCCTAGATAACGCTTAGGCTGCTGGTCTGGGGACCACTCTTTGAGAAGCACCCATTTAGACAATCGTATTAATTAGTTCTCACAATCTTATTAGGTAGGATCTATCATCTCCTTTTTAAGGAAGAAAAAAAAAGGTTCATTTGCTTTCCTACGAAGTCAAGCCCAAGTCAAGCCCGGCCACCGGGACGTGCATCCCTAACCTTGCAGAGGTAACATATCTGAGGGGGAAGGGATGGGAAGGGTAGGGGGGAGTGCTCACACCTGACTCCTCTCTTAGGAGGAGAGAGTAAAGAGTTCAGTAGTCCCCCCGCCCCCCTTATCCGCGGTTTCGCTCTCCGCGGTTTCAGTTATCCGCGGTCAACCGCGGTCCGGAAGCAGATGACCCTCCTTCTGACTTACCATCAGAAGGTCGTTAGTAGCCCAATGTTACTACGGCACAACGCCTATGTCATTCACCTCATTTCATCTCCTCATGTGGGCATTTTATCACCTCACATCATCACAAGAAGACAAAGGGTGAGTACAGGACAATCAGATATTTTGAGAAAGAGAGAGTGTGTGAGAGAGAGACCACATTGACACAACTCTTATTACAGTGTATTGTTATAATTGTTCTATTTTATTATTAGATATTATTGTTAATCTCTTACTGTGCCTAACTTACAAATTAAGCTTTATCATAAGTACGTGTGTAGAGGAGAAAACCTTTATCATAGGTATGTGTGTATAGGGTTGGGTATTACCTGGGGTTTCAGGCATCCACGGGGGTCCGGAACATATCCCCATGGATAAGGGGGGAACTACTGTAATACTTAACAATTATGCAGTGATCACTCTGCATTACCCGAAGCCCTTGGCATGTATCCACCCCTCCACTCCTCACGGTACCCCACAGAAGCCCTCCTCATCACCCCCATTTTATAGATGATGAAACTGCATCCACTCTGTCCAGTCAGCAGGCCGGGGAAGAGGATGCGCTCACTTGGGAGGCCTTTACTGGGCGGGGTCTGGAAGCGATGACATCACCTCTGCTCACCGTCATTGGCTGGAACCCAGTCACATGATCACACGTGCCTGCAAGGGAAGCTGGGAGATGTAGTCTCTCTACGCGCTCAGGGGAAACCAGAGATGGGATTTGCTCGCTGATTTTGAGGCAAGCTCCGCGTTAATGCCATTGAGGCCCCAGAAGGAGATGCTATGAACAAAGTCACACAGCGGCTGGAGGGACAGTGGGTGGAGGTGGGGTCTGGGGCCTGAAGATAGGTTTTAAGGCCTTGGCTGCCAGTTTTCCCTGCGTGGTATTGTGCGACTCGCTTTTCTCCGAGCCTCACTGTATTGTAATAGGGCGATACTTATTTGCCAGGATATTTGTGTGCGTAAAATGAGATAACACGGCCACCCAGGGCGGGCCCCCTGCGTGTTCATTCGGTCGTAATCAAAACCCGTGTTGGGGGTTCTCACCCAGGACTGCACGTTTGACTCACCCCGGGGAGAATTTTAAAAGACCCGTCTGAATCATGCGTACAGGAGTGAGGTCAGTGCTTGGTATTTTCTAAAAATACCCTCAGGTCATTTTCATATACAGCCAGGCTTGAGAACTACCTTCTATGATATTGACTATCAGCCAGAATGGACCAACTAACATCTCTTACTTAAGGAGTGGAGGGATCCAAGGTCTCTAACTGGGAGAAAGCCTAAAGGGTTGGGCTGGGGTTGACCTTGACACGCTCTCTTGGGGGGGGCGCTTGTGTCAAATGAGTGGGTGGGTGGGCCTGGAGCAGGATGTATTTCGTTCATATTTCCGCTGAGGAGCAGCACAGAAAAGTCCCCGTGGAACGAAGTCCTGCTCCCCCTTCCCTAGGATTTTCTCTCCGTCATCGGCTCTGCCGAGACTGGCAGGTGCCAACACTTACAAATCGCCCTGGCCTGTGCTTCCATGTAGAACAGCAAAGTGTCATTATTTCTAGGCTTTTACCAGGTGGAACAACTTTCTGCCAGCTAAGGTGACATGTGGCCGTTGGCATTTGAACAGGTCGTTTTGCAGGACGGGCAAGAGACAGTTAAGTGCCACCTTGGGGCTATTACTCTCAGCAGGAGGAGAATAGCTACATGCTTGTGGCTTTGCTTATTCACTTGGTGTTTCCCTGGAGATGAGGGGAGAGGTTGGGGCCCACGGGGTGTCTATTTATCAGAACACTCACTACGTAGCAGGCACACTGTACCTACTTCACATATCGCTTCACATGGCGCTTTACAAGTGTTAATTAAATCCCCACCACAACCCTCTAAGGTTGGCACCATTACTCTCCTTAAAAAGTTTGGGGCACCTGGGTGGCTCAGTCGGTTAAGCATCCAACTTCAGCTGAGGTCGTGATCTCGCGGTTGGTGAGTTCGAGCCCCGCGTCGGGCTCTGTGCTGACAGCTCGGAGCCTGGACCCTGCCTCCGATTCTGTGTCTCCTTGTCTCTCTGCCCCTCCCCCACTTGTGCTCTGTGTCTCAAAAATAAATGAATGTAAAAAAAAAAAAAAAATTAAAAGGTTAAAGATGGCCCTTGCATTCTTGGAGGTGACATGCCCCTGAGGGGAGAATGACAGTAAGCAATTAGACAAAGAATATACTGGATCCCTTCAGATTGTGACCATGCTTTGAAGGGCATGAGGTGACAGGGGTCTTCAGATGGGGGGTTAGGGAGGGCATTCCTGGGTAAGCAGCATTGGAAATAGCAAGATGTGGACATCAGGGGAAGAAGGGTCCAGGCAGATGGGATAGCAAGTGCAAAGGCCCTGAGGTAGGAACGGGTTTGGCTAAGTGAAGGAGTAGCCAGAGCTTGAGGAACAGTAGGGGATGAGCAGGAGGTGAACAGGAGATGAATCCGGGATGCAGCCGTGGCAATGAACCTGGATGATACGGTAAGAACAAGGCAGCCACCCCCCAAGGATGTCGAGTGGAGGAGTAACTGGGTTTGGGTTGCACTTTGCGGTAATGGCTCAGGCTGCTGTGTGGACAAAGGAGGGTGAGGGGCTGCAGAGGCTCGTCGGCAGGACACTCCTTGCCCCAGACCAGGCAGAGGTGAAGAGGGTATGGACTAGTGGGGGGCAGTTGAGTCCGGGAGAAGCGGGTGGGTTTGGGAAATATTTCAGGCAGAGAGTGATGGAATCTGCTGAGGCTAAGAAGTGTTGTGCAGGGGTGGGGGTGGGGGGTGGGGGGGTAGGGGAGGACAGGCCCCCTACTGTCGGCTGGCCAGGGGCAACAGCCCAGAGATCTACATACCGTGTGTCTGATATTTAGAAGGCAAGTCAACACTACTCTACCACATGAAATACATTCTGCCCTCCCGTCCTGGGAGCTATTTCTTTGTAGGGACCTGGGAGGCCAAGGTCGCATTAGGGGCTCTACGGCAGAATGTGGTGGCCAGGAGAGACTGGGGCAGTGTCCTCCGTGGTGTGAGGCCCCCCCTGGCTGCATCTAGGAGCTGTCCTGGGTTCGGGAAAGGGAGAAATCAGGGCTGACGCCTGGGTTTTTGGATGGAGCACGTCTGAGCCCAGACCCCATCCTCCATTGGGAAACTTTTTTTTTTTTCAATGTTTCCCCCCTCGCAAGACTGAGTTCCTTGTCTTTTCCTCTTCTCCCTCAAGACTCTGGGTTTGCAGGTTTAACGCAGATAGGTCTTTGCTGCTGATGCTGTGACCCCGGCTCAGTATACGGAGCTGTGTATTGGGACCACCGATAACCTGCTTCCCACCTCCCCGCCACTTAGTGAATGATGAACGCATGTGAAGTGCGCGTGGCAGAGACAGCTGGGCATTCACGAAAACCCCTGTGCTTTGCCCCCTGGGCACATGGCCTGCCTTTCCCAGCCCTGCTGGCCGTGGAGTGTGGCCGCGGGACTCGGTTGGGGCTAGTGGGACGTGGCTGTATGTGACGTCATCACTTCCAAACCCGGCTGTTACGACCTCTCCCGGGAGATCCTTCTTTCCCTGCCCCTGTCTGCTGGCTGGCTGGGAGGCTCCAGCCGATGGCTCTGATACCTTAGGACGGGGGTTGGCAAACTACAGCCTGGGAACCACATCCTGCCCACTGCTTGTTTTTGCAAGTCGAGTTTTACTGGCACGCAGCCACATCGATCCATTTCTGTATCATCTGTTGCTGGACGCTTGTGCTGTAACGGCAGAGTTAAGTCATTGTGACGGGCTATATGAGGCGCAAAGCCAAAACCTTTTACAGTCGTGCCTTTACGGGAACGTTTGCCGACCACTGCCCTAGAAGATGGCCAAGCCACGAGATGGGGAGAGCTTGGAGCCCCGAGTAACCACATAGAAGGAGGCACCTGGTTGCCAGGAACCTCCATGGGGGACTCTCCCTGAACAAGAAATAAAAGCTTATTGCGTAAGCTTGTGGTTCGTTTGTTGTAACAGTTGGCATTGCTTATCCTGACTAACACGAGGCCGGCTACCCTGTAAGCAAACCACAGATGATAACTTCCTCCCATTCTGCATATTTTTACACTCTCCATAAACTACCGTGTTTGGATTAGCTCAGAAAAATGAACTGGGCTTGAGGTAGGCTCTCTCTCGCCCTCAAGCCTTTGTGCGAGTTGCTCCTAACTATTCTTCCAAGAACATTCATCCCCCGTCTCTTCGCCCATCTGTCTCCCGCTGATCTCCCAGGCCTCAAGGTCACGGACACTGCTTTCAGGCGACCTTCCCGTCCTCCTCCGTGCTGCAGGACTGGGTTAGGTACCTCTGTAACGTGCTCAGGCTCGGCCGCCCTGACTTCAAGTCCTGGCCTGCCACTTACAAAGCCTAAGACTTTGGGCAAGTGGCTTCACCTGTCCGTGTTTCCATTTCCCCATCTGTAAAATGGGAATATCATCTATCTGGTAATGTCGTTGTAGGAAGCGGGTGAACTCAAGTGCTTAGAATGACATCTGCAGGAGGCGCCTGGGTGGCTCACTCTGGTTGAGTGCCCGACTTTTGGTCTCAGCTCAGGTCTTGATCTCAGGGTTGTGAGTTCAGGCCCTGCGTTGGGCTCTGCACCGGGCATGAAGCCTACTTTGAAAAAAAAAAATAACCTCTGTTGCCTGGGAAGAGCGGAACGAGTGCTAGGTGATGTCACGACCACCCTCTTTGTTGCTGGTCCTACCCTAGCGTGGATCCCACGCTCCCCAGTGATAACCCAGTGATTTCCCAGTGGGCTGTGAGATACTCCATACACAGGAGGCTCTCGATACATGTGGTTAGGCACATGAGTGACGTGGTGGCTGGGGCTCAGTCCTCCGGGGCTTGTAGGGGGGGGGGGGGGCGGGGATCTCCAGACAGAGCTGCCCAGGCCATGCCTTAGAGAATATTAGGGACTAAGGTAACGCCATGTATTGAGCGAGGGCAGTGTCTGCTCAGAAGAGCTGGGCTGGAAGCCCTGGAGCCCAGCGGTATCAGACAAAGCTTTTTGTCGCAAATCACCGAAGCCACTCCAAGCTTAAGTAGAATAAAAAGCGATTCAACAGATCACCACGTTTCCGGGCCACTAGCAGAAGACGTGGAAGCCGTGCATGCAAGAAAAAATCCTTACCACCCCCCCCCCCCCACCCCCGACCGCTCTGGCAGAGAGCCTACCTCCCCAGCCACCCCCAGCCCAGTTCTGAAAGCAGGACGCCTCTCCTGTCCCGTGGAGACCGGCTCCAGCTGCCGGTCCCTACCCGCTGAGAATTGTGGGGACCAGGCCCTGCCGCTCGTCGAACAGCACGGTGAGTCATAACGATGCCAACCAACGTTGCCGAATCCCCAGGGGCACTGAGCGCCGGGCCGTGCGTTTTACAGCATCAACTCGATCATCCTCACGACGATCCTGGGAGGTACGTGCTCTTCTGAACTTCACCATACATATGAACGGCTCAGGGCTCAGAGAGGTTAAGTGACTTATCTGAAGCCACACAGCACACTCGAGGATTCAAATTCAAGTGAACTCCAGGGCCCACATCCTTTTTTTTTTTTTTTTTTTTGGCCAATGGAATATTTTTGATAATATGTTTTTTTATCTTGCTATGTGCTTTTTTTTTTTTTTTTTAAATGGAAGTATAGTTGACACAGTGTTATACTAATCTCAGGGGTACAGTGTAGTGATTTGACAAATATATTATAGAAGCATAGCTACCACCTGTCACTAGGAAACTATGACAATACCGTTGACTCTACTCCCTGTGCTGTGACTCTCAGCCCGGTGACTTATTCATTCCAGAACAGGAAGCCTGTATCTCCCACTCTTACTAATATTCCACTGTGTGCTCACATCTTCTTTATCCATTGGTCTATCGATGGGCACTTGGGTTGTTTCCATGTCTTACTGAAAGCCCGGATTCTTAGCCACCACATCATACGGCTGTCTTTACTCTGCTGGGAACCTGCTTGGTGGTTCGGACAATGGAGGGGAGGAGGGCATCTGTGCATCCATGAAACCTGGTCCGGGCCAATATGCCCCCGGGGAAGGGTATTTGACTGGGCAGATGTCAAGGGTGCACATTCCCGCTGAAGTGGTGGTAGGTGGAGGGGTGCCCGGAGTGGGGGACAATGAGCTCCAGTGACCAAAGGGTAAGAAATGGAACTAAGTTCCTGTCGCCAAGGCTGATGACATTAATGCTCTGGGATTCTTCTTTCCTCCCCTCGCTTCTCCATCCCTCTTTATCTTCCTTCACTTACCATTGTCACAGCCTCCTTCTCCAATGCCCTCCGCCGATCGCCATCCCTGTTCACTACACTCCACCGTTATCAACACCAGCTCGCTGGCCTGATTACATCATCACATTGTGACCATCACCCAAGGCCCTACCATCATCTCCATGCACGGCTGTCACCAAGGTGCTGACACCATCACTGAACTCTCAGTGCTGCCATTTCTGCCATCACGGTGACATCGTTATCACCACTACTGTCACCATTTTCAGTCCTACCAGTACTGTCATCGCCGCCCCTATTCTGTGAGCCTGTTCATCATCATCGTTCACCACAGTCCTCATTGTCGTTACTACCGAACTGTCCCTGTCACTGCCTGGCCACCACCACCATCACCATTCTTGACCACCACCACCACCACCACCACCACCATCACCACCACTATCACCATAACCATTACCACCACCACCACCACCAACACCACCATCACCATAACCATCACCATAATCACCACCATCACCATTACCATAACCGTCACCACTACCACCATCACCATCACCAGCACCATAACCACAACCATCACCATAACCATCACCACCACCATCACCATCACCATCACCACCACCATCACCACTGTTACCACCACCATCACCATCACCACCACCACCACCATCACCATCACTATAACTATCACCACCATCACCACCACCATAACCATCACCATCACCACCACCACCACCATCACCGCCACGACCACCATCACCATCACCACCACCACCACCATCACCATCACCATAACTATCACCACCATCACCACCACCATCACCACCACCACCACCATCACCATCACCATAAGTATCACCACCATCTCACCATCACCATAACCATCACCATCACCACAACCACCACCATCACCATCACCATCACTACCACCACCACCACCACCACCATCACCACCACTATCACTATAACCATTACCACTACCACCACCACCAACACCACCATCACCATAACCATCACCATAATCACCACCATCACCATTACCATAACCGTCACCACTACCACCATCACCATCACCACCACCATAACCACAACCATCACCATAACCATCACCACCATCACCACCACCATCACCATCACCATCACCATAACCATCACCACCACCATAACCACTGTTACCACCACCATCACCATCACCACCACCACCACCATCACCATCACTATAACTATCACCACCATCACCACCACCATAACCATCACCATCACCACCACCACCACCATCACCGCCACGACCACCATCACCACCACCACCACCACCATCACCATCACCATAAGTATCACCACCATCACCATCACCATAACCATCACCATCACCACAACCACCACCATCACCATCACCATAACTATCACCACCATCACCACCACCATAACCATCACCATCACCACGATCACCATCACCGCCACCATCACCACTGTTATCACCACCATAACCATCACCACCACCACCACCACCACCACCACCACCACCATTCTTGACCATCACCATCACCACCAGCATCACCATCACCACCACCATCACCAACACCATAACCATCACCATCACCATAACCATTACCACCACCATCACCATCACCACCACCATAACTATCACCATCACCACCACCATCACCATCACCACCATCATCACCACCACCATCACCACTGTTATCACCACCATAACCATCACCACCACCACCACCACCATCACCATTCTTGAACATCACCATCACCACCAGCATCACCATCACCACCACGATAACCACCACCATCACCATAACCACCACCATCACCACCATCACCACCACCATCACCATCACCATCACCATCACCATCACCATAACTATCACCATCACCACCACCATCACCATAACCATCACCACCACCATCACCAACACCATAACCATCACCACCATCATCACCAACACCGTAACCACTGTTATCACCACCATAACCATCACCACCACCATTACCACCATCACCACCGCCTTCACCGCCACCATCACCAGTATTTTCACCACCACCAATATAATTCCGTATAAGTCACAGATATTTTGTGAGTCTCTTCTGTATTTTAAGCTTGTGTTAAATGCCAAGATACGAACATGATTAAGAAAAGGGCTTAATCATGGTGATTCATGATGGTGATTCATGTTCACCATCATTACCATCATCAGCTGTTCGTGGAAACTCATTAATGCCGTATGAATTGCTATCCTTGCCCAAACAATTGTTTTGAACAGAATAGCATCTTGCAAAACTTGTGAGTTCATCCAATAGCAAACCATGCCCCAAAACCCAGCTCCTCCCCTTCCCCGCCTCCCCCTGCCCGGTCTAAATGCAGACTTCGTGTTGGCTCTGCCTGGAGGTCACCGGAGGGACACTGGAGGGACACTGGAGGGATCACCGGAGGGACACGCCCCCCCCATCCTTACCTGGGCTTCTCCATGCCCATCTGGCCAACCTGGTGCTGGACTTCAAGGCTTCCTGGCCCCAATACAGTGTCATAATTATTATCACGTGTTAGGAGGGTTTTATAAATCGTAATTAATTGTCACTTGGCCGAGAGCAGAAGATGGGAGGAATCTGCTTCCTGTTACCAAGATTTATGAGGTCTCTGGAAGGCTTTGGGGACTGCATGGGGATTCTGAGGAAAACACTCTTTCCTTTGAACCAGGTCACAGAGAGGAAAGAGGCGCTGAAATGATGGGGCTGGCCCCAAATGACCAGTCAGAAGGAAGCTAATTTCAATTTCTCTCAAGAGCCTGTGGTTGCGGGGTTGGATATGCTTGGTGGGTTCTTCTTGGCTCTCTGTACCTTCCTCCTTCCTGCCCTGACATGGCCTCAAGGAGCCCTGCAGAGGCCGAGGGCTGGGAGAGGTCACGCCGTGTCTCACCCCCTGCGACTCTACCCATGTTGTAGTGTGAGGTAGTCTACTATCCCCTAGCTGTGTGCTCACGGGCAACGTCCTTGACTTTTGGTGCCTTGGTTTCCCCAACTGTAAGATAGGATAGTAACACCTCTTCTGCTCGTACTCCTGCTTATACTGAGCGTACATGAGATCCCCCCACCAAAGCCAGCGCGGAGTCATTGCTCCATAGTCAAGGTCATGGTGACAGTAAGAGGACCAGCACTAACACAGATGCTACTGATTACAATAGCTGTCGGACTCAGGGGCCGAGGGTTCGATAGCCCCAGGTCCATTCTAACACACCTTGCACTTGAGTGAGTTAAGAGATTGTCACCCCACCGTTCCTGTGTTCTCAGTCAGGCAGCCACTCTCCGAGAAGGGCCTTGCCGGACTCAGTGTAGAGATTTGGGTTCGGATCCTCGTGCTGCTATTTCAGAGCTGTGTGACCTTCAGCAAGTCCCCTCACCTCTCTGTGCCTTAGACATTGTAAAATGGGGGTAATCAGGGGTGCCTGGGTGGCTCAGTCGGTTAAGCGTCCGACTTCGGCTCAGGTCACGATCTCACTCATTGGCGAGTTCGAGCCCCACGTTGAGCTCTGTGCTGACAGCCCGGAGCCTGGAGCCTGCTTGTGATTCCGTGTCTCCCTCTCTGTCTGCCTCTCCCCTGCTCATGCTCCCTCTCTCTCTCTCAAAAATGAGTAAACATGAAAAAAAAATTTAAAAAGTGGGGATAATCATAGTGACAGCCTCATCCAGCTGTGGAACTGATTAAATACTGAAGTGCATGGTGCAAGGTCAGTGTGCAATAGATGTGTCCTGTTGGGTTATTAACTAACCAGTCAGTCAAACAATCGTATCGGGTTCCAGCAGATTCAGACGTGTCGAAATATACCAGGAACACTGGTGTGTTGGTGGGTGTGGCATCCATCCACGTTTGCATGAGGACAGAGAAACTTCCAGAGAGCCAACCTCTCTGGAGCTGGAGAGAAGCAGGACTGGTTTCTGGCTGAGGCCAAAGAGGCCCCCTAGGACCCAGGATTTAAGGAAGCCCCCGCCCTTAGGTGCCTGCCCTGTGCTCCCACGAGCCTGAGAGTGAGTGCCTCCTTAAATTTTGCGTCCTCGAGAGCTTAGTCTCCCCTGTGTTCCAACCCGGGTGAGAAGCCAGACCCATGATGCTGCCTCCCAGTGGTCAGAGCAGGGCCAGCACGCTGAGCGGCTTTCCTCCTAAGACCCTTGCGACACCACCAACGGCAATAAAAAGAAACATTACTAGGGGGATGTCGTGGACATCTGTCGTGCCCGTGGTTTCTTTTGAACGCCTTTGGGAAGTCGTCCTCCTTAGCGGCCTTGCCTCCCCGAGAGAGAAGCCAAGAGGGCCATTTGGCGGCCTCCCTTGCAGCCGGGGTGCAGGCCCTACTCTCAGGGCAGCGGGAGGAAGGTTCTGGCAGGAGCGCTCGGGGTCCAGCCCTGGAGGCGTGCGTGGTAGCCGTGGGGGCTTTACGGCACTATCCTTGCTGTGTCATTCCTGGCTCTGCGGCCTCCCAGCCTGATTCTCTGGCTCCTCTGAAGACTCGGTGAAGGGAGGCTGGTGAATGCCTTCGTCCCCTACGCCAGCCGCAGTGCAGCCCGTTGACGGGAACCGAGAACCCCGACTGGCCTAGGGGATGTGGAGGCGCCTCATGGAAGTCCGGGCCAGGACAGGCCCAGAGCAGGGACGTGGAAAACCTCAACATGCTCTTTCCTTCCAACTCTCATCTTGGTTTCTCTCCATCCATGCCCACGCATATGGTCTCTCGGATTTTTTTTTGTTTGTTTGCATGGGGGGCCATGGTTACGAGTTCTAGCCTTGAAACAGACCCCATGTCCCTTGGCCCCAGCACCAAATTCTTGCAAGAAATATATCTGATTGGCCCGGTTACCGTGGCCCGGAGTAGAGTTACGTTACACAAACATTCTTGCAGCGTCCCCTCCCTTTGGCAGTTCCCGGGAAAGAGAATTTGTTGTGAGCTGGACAGATGTCCCCAAGGATCAAGAACATTTCTGCGGCTGAAACCAAAGAGGCCACTCTGGTCTTTATGGAGGCCCCACCCTGTGGGTGTCTGTCTCTGTCCAGGGCTGGAGATATGGCTCTGATACAACAGTGAATTAAAAAAATATGCATTTTCCTCCCCCTCTTCTCCCTCCCCCCCAACAGAGCACACAGCAGTGACATCCGCGGAGGGAAACATGGGACTCTTGAGGCCAAAGGATCTCGTAGGCACAGGTAAATCCCAGCCACCGCGGCAAATCAAGCAAGTGCACCCAGGGAGCTGCAGGTTACATGCTGGCCTCCTCTGCACCTGCCGTGTGCCTGGCACTGAAGGGACGCACCCACCCTCCCAAGCGCCAGGACCCCGGTGCACCTTGCTGCTTTTCTGTAGCGTCCTGGGCTCTATGTATATGCAAAACTGAAACTGAGAAGAAAGCCTTTGGGTCGGTTTTACAGAAGCAACGTGAAATGGAATGTTTCCTAGAATCTAGACTTCTCCCGAGGGCGAAAATCCCCTGCTTTTACGAATAAAAGGCTTAACTCACTGGGAGAGCAAAACACAGCCCCACGGGGCTGGCCGTCCACATGCAAAGTCCACGTGCGTGTGCATGGGAGCACACGTCCCTTGTCCTTGGCCGCTGGGAATGGGAGAGCTCACAGCAGCTTCCCACAGCCCTCTGTCCCGTTCTCCACCGCCATCAGCCCCTCTTCTGTCTCTGGGTCTCCAAAGACACCAGACGCTTTCCCCACCTCCCTTGCAGTGACGTAAGCATGTGCCCTCCGAGTGCGACCAAAGTCACGGTGACTTCACCAGCAGACTCATGGTTGAGACGACTTGGTGTCTGGCCAAGATATGAGACTCCCAAACATCCTCCTCTTCAAGCAAACAGTGGAGACCTTTGGGAATCAAACGACCCACATTCCAATGTGGCTTCTGCACACATCGTGTGGCCTCAGCCTGGTCCTCAGTTTCCTCATCTTGAGAGGGGAATGTTAATAATGCTGGCCTCTCAGGCTGTGGGCAGGGCTGGACCCGAGTGTAAACCCCACGAGGGTGGGAACCTTGCTGTCTCAGTCACCACCGTATACCCACATTATGCTATGGGCGCACGGTGGGTGCATGACAGATTCGCATTGAGTGGATGAGTGTGCAGATCTCAGGACCGTGACGGGGCCATGAAATCTCAGCTGACAAGCTCAATGAATACCCAAGTAGGGCCCAGACCAGTGCCAGGTTCCTGTGGGAGACATGGGGAGGGCGAGGGAGGGGAGGAAAGTGTTAAATGGTGGGTCTCCCGCGCCCCCCCCCCCCATCAGAGCAGATCGGCTTTTATCCGATTTATGCAAGAGATTCATTCCTGAAGCTATGCATTATTCAAGACTAAATTTCCCAGAGGGATAAATGTAAAGCCAGATCTGCATTATTTCAAAATCTGAGCATACGGCGAGTCTTTATTAATATTTTTAAATCGCCTGATTTCCAAGTCACATAATGCAAATTTGCATGAAATGTGACACGCCGTTTCAGGGTTCTGGGCAGGATTTGGTGGGCAGAAAGTTTCCCGAGGGTTAACAAAGTTCGTGCCCTGGCCTCCTGAATTTGTGGCCGGGGTCTGTAATCAGGGGTGAGGTTCGGTCATAATCATTTGATATTCAAAGTAGTTGAAACACCAACATCAAGGGATAGTTTCCTTTAACAAAAATCACAGCTGATTCAAAGTTATTCCTACGGAGCAGGGTGAGTTATTGAAAAATTAATTGCTGTCCTTTTTTCTCACTGCTTTAGACTCACCGGAAGGGCGTAAAGGAATCTTTTCTCCCATTTTCCTGGGACCTTGCCACCAAGTGCAGAGGGTTTCACCCCCGCCCCGCCCCGCCCCTGCCCAGTGCAGGAAGGCTAAAGATGCGGACCCTTGGGTTCTGCCCACCTGGTCTAAGGTGGGCCCAGAACTCTGCATTTTTAACAGGCGCTTCAGAGAGACTCTAATATGGTGGGAAGAACCCTGGATGTTTGAGGCTCCCTGGAGAGGAATTTAGCTGGCTCACCCGGGGGGGCAGAGGTGAAGGAGGCTGGTATTGGCGGGGAAGGGGACCTTTCGGCCTCAGGAACTAGGTGGGGAGACGTTGCAGTGGACCTCCAGGTGGCGGTTCCTAGGTGGGAGTGGCTCCGTGGGGTCTGTAAGGGCTGGACGCAGCTCTGCAGCCCTAGGGTGTTGTCCGCAGTGCCTCGCGGGGTGTCTGTCCCCCATCCCCAAGGGCAGATGGACACTGAGGACAGGGGTGTTGGGCACGATGGTGACGATTTCAATAGCAAACGTTCCTCGGTGCCAGGCACCGGTCTCACTTTGTTAAATCCGCCAAGTCACAGGTCTTGTTATTACCCTTCATTTTACAGATGAGGCCACTGAGGCACAGAGAGGTTTAGCGACTTGCCCAAAGTCACACAGCCAGTGAAAGGCAGAGCTGGCGTCCACATTTTAGCGGTAGGCTACAGTCTGCTCTTGGTCCCTGTGTTCCTCAGCCACAAGCAGTAACTGTGAGGATGTGACCACACAAACTGGAGACTGAATCCTTTCTGCTTATTTTGGACCAAACCCTGTGGGGTTTGTAAGATCCACGGGAAGGAGAAGTATCCAGAAATTGAGCACTCTTGGACCTACCACCCATATTGATAATGGAGATACGATTTGATTTGGAAATGCAACGAAACGGGACATATCTTGCACTTGAGGAGTTACAGAACAATTCATACCCATGGCCCCAGTAAGAATGAATGTCGGGGTGCCGGGGTGGCTCAGTCAGTTGAGCTTCTGGCTCTTGATTTTGGCTCAGGTCATGGTCTCAGGGATTGTGAGCCCGAGCCCCGTGTCAGGCTCTGTGCCAACAACACAGAGCCTGCTTGGGATTCTCTCTCTCTCTCTCTCTCTCTCTCTCTCTCTCTCCCTCTCTCTCTGCCTCTCCCCTGCTCGTGCATGCTCTCTCTCTCTCAAAATAAATAAACATTAAAAAAAAGAATGTCAAAGTCGCTCACTTGCATTTTATTTTTTATTTCAGAGTGAGAAAGAGAGAATGAGAGCCGGGGAGAGGGACAGAGGGAAAGAGAGAGACTCCTAAGCAGGCTTCATGCCTCAGCATGGAGCCCAATGCAGGGCTCGATCCAACGACCCTGGGATTATGACCTGAGCCAAAGGCAAGAGCGACCTGGGCCTTGGAATCTCCAGGGACACCTGGGCGGCTCAGCGGGTTGAGCGTCCGACTTCGGCTCAGGTCTTGATCTCACCGTTAGTGGGTTCGAGCCCCGAGTCAGGCTCTGTGCTTGACAGAATCAACCAACTGAATGACCCAGGCACCCTGCTTGCATTTTTGAGATGCTTTCTTTCTTAATTTAATTTTTGGAATAAACGCCATGCTGTATAATCTAAAAAGAGATTTATAAAAAAAAAAATCAATCCTCTTCTTACCCATTGCGGTCTCTTAGATGACATTTATTTCCTTTGTCCTTTACCAGTGGCTCTTTAGGCGAATGCAAGCACGTGTGTTTGTATGCTCCTTCCTTTATTACACAAAAGGTAGCAAACTGTACTTACTGTCCTGTGTCTTGTTTTTTCCACTTGCCAGTACGTTCTGGAGCTCCTTCCACATTCGTACACAGAGAGCTTCTTAATCGTGATTTATATTATTTTACGGCTGCATAGGAGGGTATGCTGGGATCTGCCGTTCTGGTTCTGGAGAGCTGATTTTTTAAAAAAAATTTTTAACATTTATGTATTTTTGAGAGACAGGGAGAGCACACGCAGGGGAGGGGCAGAGAGAGAGAGAGAGAGAGAGAGAGAGGCAGAATCCGAAGCAGGCTCCAGGCTCCGAGCTGTCAGCACAGAGCCTGACGTGGACCTCGAACCCACGAACGGTGAGATCATGACCCGAGCCAAATTCGGCTGCTCAACCCGCTGAGCCGCCCAGGAGCCCCTGAAGAGCCGATCCTCAAGCTGTCAGAAATCTCGAGAGCGGGTTGGTGGCATGCTCGTAGCTTGCAGTGGCCAGGGTGGAATTATTTGCTTGGCAGAAGTGGGTCGACTCCAAGGCCCAGGGCTTCCTGCTCAGACAGCCCGGGGGGCATTTACAGCCCTGCACCCCTTGTGTGGGGGCCCTAAGGTTTAGCTGACCAACCTCCCATCCACGGAGCCGTGAGACGTTTCAAATATTCTGTTTTTCATAAATGGTGCTTCAGTGAGTACCTGTCGCCTGCCTCCAGAGGGAGAGAAAGGGGGTCGGAGGGGTGGAGACCGCACACAGCCCCTACCCTTACCCAAGGCTCAGTGTGGCCTTGGACCAGCGTATCCAAGGGCTTATTAGAGATGCCCATTCCCAGGCCCCACCCCAGAACTACCGAGTCAGGCAGGGTCTGCATTTGAAGGTGCCCCTGTGGTCCAGGTGCCCCCAGGCACCTGACAAGGTTCCCTCAATCATCTTTCTTTCCTTTTTTCATGTTTATTTAGTTTTGAGATGGAGCGTGAGCAGGGGAAGAGCAGAGAGAGTTGGGGGGCGGGGGGTGGGGACAGAAGATCTGGGGCCGGCTCTGCAATGACAGCAGTGAACCCGGTGCGGGGCTCGAACCCACAAACCGTGAGATCAACGGCCTGAGCTGAAGTCCCACGCTCAACCGACTGAGCCACCCAGGCGCCCCCGTTGGCAATGTTTCTAAGGCGGGGCCCGGAGCACCCGGGAGTATCACCCACTCCTTCTCGATCTTACGCGTGGGAAGCCTTTGCTGCTCTTTGTGCAAGGACTTACCCTCTGGTGAGAAAAGACCCCTTAAGGGCACAGTGGTGGAAAACAAGCGTTTACCCCAGTGTTTCTGTAGAAATGGTCAGTGTGACGCCCCCCCCCCGCCCCCCCCGCCAGGCCGCCCCCAGCGAGGAACGTCCTTAAAAAGCAGGAAACCCAGGTTACCTCTTAACCGCACCAGTCTTGGGACCAGGGCTTTCAAGAGTGAGAGCCGAGAGAAGACGGAGAGGGCGCCAGTGTGCGTGAGCTCGCGTGTGTGGCCTGGGAACACTGATGGGAGGAGGGAGGAGAAAGGGGAAACATTGGGCGCCCCCTGCTGGCCGACCTGGGTAGTGACTGGAACGGGTGCCCAGGCCGGGTGGTAACAAGGGGGAAAGGAAATGATGATGATGTTGCGGGTGGGCTGCAGCTTTGGAGGAAGGAGACTGTTCTCATGCACGCACACGCATGTGCACACCCTGCTATAAGTGACCGATCTCGTTAGCTGAGGCTGTACCAGGTGGTTCTCTAGAGTGGGAGCACCCCCCCCCACCCCGGGGGAGTGGGGGCTGGGAAGCAGAGCCGAACCCAGGCTCTCCTCAACAGTGCGTCCACCTCCACCTGGCCAGGAGGCAGGGGGTCCACGCTTCTGCAGTTGAGAGCAGCTAACACTTATTGAGAATGTATTATGTGCCAGGAGCTGCCCTCACTTCATCGGGTTTTAATCTTTACAATAGCCCTTCTGTCCGAGTGGACTAAATCCTCAGTAGGTACTACTTGAATGAACAAACAAGCCGTTTGAATTGGGTATTATTGCCCTGTTAGCTTTGACATCATCTCCTGCCACTCTCTGTGCCCACTGTGTTCCTTGCTTCCCCTGAGCACTCTAGGCACACCTGCCTCAGGACCTTTGCGTGCTGTTCCCTCTGCCTGAATGCTTTTCACCCAACATCATGTGGCTGGCTCCCACCTCTCCCTCGGGCCTGTACTCCAATGGCCCCTTCTCTCTGGGGCCTTTCCTAAACACCTTAAAATTACAGTACCCTCTCCCTCCTTCCCCTATTTAATCTCCCCCAGGTGCTTACTCACATTCTATATGCACTGCTTGCTGACTGTGTTCATTGTCTGTCTTGCCCACTAGGATATATGCTCCTTCAGGCCAGGATGTCTGTCTGCTGGCTCACTGCTGTCCTCTGGGGTCCTGTGACCCGGCCTGGCTCAGACTAGGTGCTCAGTAGATATTTACTCATTGTATGAAAGAATGAATGCGTTCTCTTTTCACAGAGGAAGAAACCACGGCTCTGAGAAAGGAGCAGATCACTGTCCAAGGTCATATGGCAAATAAGTGGCAGAGGTGGGATTCAAGTCCAGGCTGAGTCCAAAGCTTGGAAGGTAGGTTTTGATCCCGAGGCGGGGAGCCAGACCAGTCTTTTTTTTTTTTTTTTTTTAATGTTTATTTATTTTTGAGACAGAGCGCGAGCAGGGGAGGGGCAGAGAGAGAGGGAGACACAGAATCCGAAGCAGGCTCCAGGCTCCCAGCTGTCAGCACAGAGCCTGATGTGGGGCTCAAACCCACGAACTATGAGATCACGACCTGAGCCGAAGTCGAACTGAGCCACCCAGGCGCCCCTGGACCAGTCTTTTTAGGTCAGTTGCCTTCAGGTGTAGGGGAGGAAACAAGTTATTCTTCTCCCCTATCCATCTTAGTTTCATGGATGGAGCCCTTGAATTAGACCAAAAAAAGCTGGATTAAGAAGAGGAAAAAGTGTATTAATGTGTGCGGTGCTGAGTCACTCAAAGCTTGGTTAGAACTTGGGCGTCCATGGTGTCTTAACAAAGAACAAGATATTCGTAGACGGGTGACAGGGCAAAAGGGAAAGGACTTTGAGTTTCCAGGGCAACAAATGTGCGAAGGTCACTACAGGGAGGGTAGTTACTGAGGTTGGTTGATTAGCTGGGCTGATACGAGTCCAGAGTTGCCTCCACCGATTGACTTCTGTCCTTTCTGGTAGAGAGGGGAGGGGGGCGCCCTTACAAATTTGTGTTTAGCTTTTCAGTGACCGGGGAGGGGGCAGAGACTGAGAGCTTTTCTGCTACCTGTTTGTTTTCCTCCATCGCCTTGGGCTCAAAATGATCCTTATGCCAGAGTAGAGTATTTTCAGGTGGCCTATCTTGCTACCCTCCAGAGATGAAGGGTCTCAGTGGCTGAATCTCGCCCTCTGTGCACCAGCGAAGACAAAGAAGTTTCCAGCGTCCTGCCAGGTGTCTCCAGGTAGCTGCAGGGAATGAGAGGGCGCATGGAGGCTTGTCTGGGACATCATCTTCATTGTTGTTTTGCTTCAGGGGACAGGGACGCTTTATCAGCACTTTCGTGGGGACGTCTGCCTGTGCAAGTGCCCTGTGTGACAACCCCCTCTGCACGTAGACCCCAGAGGCTGTACAGCCCGGCCCTTGGGGGTGAGCCCGGGGCTGTGTCAACACCAGGGCAGCTAGGTGGTTGACTGTTGCAGTGTGCCCATTAGCTGACATAATCAGGGAGTGAATTAACTTCCGCTTTTCTGGCCGTATTTTAAAGGCACTTTTTTTAAAGCCTTTTTTTTTTTGGAGGCGATGCACTCTTCAGAAATTAAATTTAGACTGTGATTTTATTACCCTTTTTATTTAATTTATCCTAACGGTTGCATTCAAGCTGTGAACCAGCTGTTGACTTTGAAAAAACATTGTTCAATTTGAAGGGAGCATTTTAAAACTTAATGTAATGGCTGTAAGTAATCACTATAGCAATTACGCTCCCCGGCACGGTGCATCACAAGGGGCGAGGTAGGGATTTGGAAGAATGCTCAGGTGGGCAGAGGGATGGCTTGGGCAAGAGGCAGGCCTGTGGCTCTGGGGGAGCGGGCGCTGGGGGATGGGGACGCAGAGACCTGCCTGCCACACAAGTCTGTCTGTCCTCCCGGGGCTTGTGTGGGGACCAGTTTGCCAGGGGCCCAGGTCCAGCCGAGCGCGTGGATCTGCTCAGCTTCCAGGCACCTGCTGTCTCCTGCCAGCCACGTAATCTCATCTGAGAGGCTTTGCCCTGGCCCCTGCTCCTTGCGACGGACAGAGAAATATACGAAGTTCTGAGGCCAGACACTGTTCGGGGGCTTAACCTGGGCACACCTCTCTGCTTTCGCACTGATTCATCTATTCCCTTAATCACAAGTCATTGCCAGAAAAGCAGGCACGGAATCTTCCTATCCCTTCATGTGGTTGCTTTGTAACGTGCTTCTCCTGTTAAGAAGTGAAGTCTAGTTCTCTAACTCTTGGAGCTGAGCTTGGTCACGCGATGCCCCCAGAGCTGGCATGCTGACATTAGTGCCCTCTTGCTGTCCTGAGACCTCTGGGTGAAGAAGCCCAGACCAGGCTGCTGGATGACGAGAGACCCTGTAGAACACGGTTGGGCCGGCCCAGCTGATGGGCCCGGAAGCCGCCTGCTAGCCTGCGAGGAACCGCCTGAGACCATCCGGCTGCGGTGAGCCGGCCCAGCAAATCTACCGAGTCGTGAGCGAAATCAAATAATGGTTGTTTTGAGCCACCGTCTTTTGGGATGGTTTGCTCTGTAGTAAATGTGAAACTGAAACAACCACCATCCAAGTATCTCATGGTGCCTAACCTATGCTAGGCATTGCACTTGGCCGTGGGGAGGTAGAGTGCCCCTGATCACGGCTTCTGGCCAGCTGGTCACCTCTTGCCTGGGGTGCCGCATTCCAGTCCATTGTCCTGCCCCGTTCTGCAGACCGCGTGGCCTCCGGGTCCCAGATTTAGCTCGAAGCCCCTCCTTAGCACCACCCTGAGATGGGCAGTGGGCACTGCCGGGGCAGCTTAGTGGTTGAGGGCAACAGGCAAATGGGGGAGGGTTTCAAATCCTACTTCTCTATTTCTCACCATTTACTGTCATCAGCATCGTGAGACTGTCTGGATTCCGGTCCCACCTCGGTCCCCTGAGGCCAATGGACACAACCTCACTAAGCCCCAAGTTTCCTATCTGTAAAATGGGGGTGATAGCAGCCCATTCGCCGGGCTATTCTGAGGATCGCCTGCCACATGATAAATACTCGCTCAGTACGAGACTTAGTATCATCAGCCCCCGAGTCTCAGTTTCTCTGTCTTTGAAATGGACTGACATCATGCCGCCAATGGCCGACAACCGCCTCGGGATGGTAGAAGGAGGAGAAGAGATAAGTGTGTTGAAATGACTTACTGCTGGACCTCATGCGTGGAACGGGCTCCGTACACAGCAAATACTGGCTTTGCTATCAGTGTTGTTATCAAGGAGGGTTACTGGGGGAAGCTCTGGGCTGAGGCTGGCCTTCCGCCTCCTTGCGCTGAGCACTCAGGGGGAGGCTTCAGGCAGACCGTCCCCGTCCTTCCTGCACATAGGTTTTTGCTTCAGTGTCCCTGTGACCACCCACACTTGCCCTGTGTGCGGTTTATGAACTTTTCTTCTCTGGCTTCAGTTTCCTCGGATTGAAAATGGATGGTTTCAGAATGGCAACTAGTTTCAAGTTATGCACTTCTCTGATCGATTGGTAATGCCTGCCCAGAGTCAGGAATGGAGGTCTTGCCCACCCGGGCTGGGCGGAGGGAGTGCCACGATCGATTAGTGATGTCTGCAGTGGATGTGAGAGGCAAGGATGGAGTGTATTTGCCGCCCCAGACAGCTGATCTCTCAGGAGTCTCCTCGGGATACCAAGATTCAGTCTGTGTGTGCATTTCTGACCTGACAAGACTGTATATCACCTTTAGAGTTGTGGGTGCCTCAGAGCGGAGCTCGTATTATTCATCTTCATATTCTCAGGACCTAGCAAGGAGTCTCCATCCTCAAATGGCCTGGAGGAAAGAGCATAGAGTAAAAGTAGAAGGTACCCGGAGTCACATCCCAGAGCGGCTGTTTCCCAGCTTTGTGACTGTGCAGTGGCAATCTCTAGTGTGCTGGTGGCCAAATATTCCGGATCTCTCATTTTTAGGGAGTGAGGTAGGATGGCCAGGTAGGATCGTGGGTTTAGCTTGGACCAGTGGGTTGTGAGCAGAAGTGAGACCCTTGAGGGATCGCTCTATCCTTCCTCCATGAAAACCAGCAGAAATGTTCCAGGTGGGACCTCTCCATCCACCTGGACCCCAGAGTGAAGATTGGGCCCTCTGGGAAGCAGATTCTGAGAGGGAGAGCCACATGCATAAAGTTTACCGGGATCTCAAGATCCATTCTCCTAGGGGAACAGAAGGAATCGGGATGCGGCAGAGATTGGGACGTCGGGATCCACAGTAGAGCTAAGGAGCTGGGATGGTCCGTTACAGATGTCTCAAGCTGGGGCAATGGTCTGAGCTCTTGTATCTGCACGTCAACCACTCATTGGATGTGAGTTACCCCCATAAAGGAGATGTGAGCTGGCGAGAAATGGATCTCTGCAGCTGTGAATGATTCCTGGAGAGGGATGACGGCCGAGGGCTGAGGGCAGCCCTCCCAGCCACTGGGGAATAGCAGTGACCAGCTGGAGCTAGCTTCCTTCGGCCAACAAGGGCTGGTCGTTAAATGTTCAGAAATGCTGTGAGCCAGTTATTAAATACAGCCATCGTTGAAAAATTGTGTAAACCTATAATTAAATACGTTTTGTTAAAAACAAAGGTAATGAATACTCAGAGCACGTTGCTTCTGAATTGCTTTACTACATTTTACTTTTACCTAAGCCTTGAATTGATTCACATCCGTGGTCTCTGTAGGGGGGGGACTCCTACATGCCATACTATCACACATCTCCAGCCCTGCCTTCCAGGGACCGTGGTGACTTGAAATCGGTCACAGTGGAGGTATTTGTCCCACAGACATAGGCAAATGCTACAACTCAGGGCCTTATTCATTGTTGAGTTGAGGAAGTGATGGGAAAAAGGCAGGTTAAACCAAAAAGCGTCGTTATCAGTAGCCGTTACATTGTGAATAGGAAAAGAATTGTCAAGTCATAGCTGAAATGCAGCTTTAGGAAGGCTAGAGATGTAAGGGATCAGGAGAAACCAGCAAAAGCATTCTATGAGCATTATTTGGCTATATGGAATTTACAATAAAGAGTACTGTGTGTTTTATCATTATAGATAAACTATACTGCACAACCTTTCTATCGGCAAAATTTATAATGAATGTGTATATATGCATATATGTGTGTGTGGATAAATATGTGTATATGTATGGACACGTATATGCACATGTATTTTTTTCCCTCAGAGAACAATTATTTTTTTATTAATTAACATTTTGTGGGTAATGTTGATTTATTTTTGAGAGAGAGCATGAGTGGGGGAGGGGCAGAGAGAGAGGGGGACAGAGGATCCAAAACAGACCCTGTGCTGTCCGCAAAGACTCCGATGTGGAGTCAGCTTATACTGACTCATACACTTGGGCAAAGTGTATTCTCCGGGCTGTGGTTTCTTCATAATAAAACCTCCCTCTGTAGGACTTCGGAGAGGGTTAGATATGATGTCTATGTTACCGCTGGCATCCGGGAGGCACTCAAAACTAGTAACGCTTTTTATTGCTAGCCGTCTTAAATGATTCATTCGTTACTTATTTTAATTTATTTTCAAGTTTATTTCTGAAAGAGAGAGAGAGAGACAGAGCATGAGCAGGGGAGGGGCAGAGAGAGAGGGAGACACAAAATCCAAGGCAGGCTCCAGGCTCTGAGCTGTCGGCACAGAGCCCGATGCAGGGCTTGAACTCTCGAACTGCGAGATCATGACCTGAGCTGAAGTTGGGTGCTTAACCGACTGAGCCACCCAGGCGCCCCTTAAGTGATTTATTTATTAACTTATCTGTTTGAAAATGCCCTTGAACCAGTTCCTCTTTGAGTCACCTTTGTAGAGCCGTGGGTGAGGACACAGCCCTCTGCCTCTCTGCCTCTCCCGATTTTCCGTCCCCATTCTCTCTGCCCCTCTAGGTGTCTTTCTCTTCATGTGTGTCCAGCTCAAAATCCCAATCTAAGGGACTGAACCCAAAGCCACCAGTCCCAGCTGGGAGGGGCAGCCCCACAGAGATCCTGCGGGGTTAACTGCCCAGTTACTATTGCTGCAACGACTGTGTCCCTAGGTCAAATGCTACCCCGCCTACCTCGCCCCAGCAGATGAGGGCCATAAAGATTAGTGTCCTGAGAAGCAGCCTGGAGGCAGCAGTCTCCGGCCGAAATAGGAACCTTAATACAAAATAAAAACAAAGACTGGCCAGTCCTTACACAGGCTACAGCGGCCAAGGCCAGGGAGGGGGCTGCTGGGACCAGAAGCTCTGAGGGGCATTTCTTCACTGGGTTATTTGTTTTTCGGGTGTGGAGTTTGGTGAGCTCTTTATAGATTTTGGATACTAATCCTGTATCTGATATGTCGTTTGCATATGTCTTCTCCCATTCTGTCAGTTGCCTTTTAGTTTTGCTGATTGTTTCCTTGGCTGTGCAGAAGCTTTTTATTTTGATGAGGTCCCAGTAGTTCATTTTTGCCTTTGTTTCCCTTGCCTCTGGAGGCTTGTTGAGTAAGAAGTTGCTGTGGGCAATTTCAAAGAGGTTTTTTGCCTGCTTTCTCCTCGAGGATTTTGATGGCTTCCTGTCTTACATTGAGGTCTTTCATCCATTTTGAGTTTATTTTTGTGTATCGTGTAAGAAAGTGGTCCAGGTTCATTCT